>NC_142806.1:24337045-24653786 GCF_049724085.1 Artemia sp. Qi Xiang Cuo
TAAAAAATCCTATAGAACTCTGTACGAGTTGACAATGCAATCCCTAGATCATGACTCTCAACTATTTGAAAATGGAATAACCGATTCAATGTTTTCAAAAAATCATGGGGTTATTGTTTTGGATTTGTCAGGCACACAGGATATGAGCATAGTACGAACACGGAACGTACGTTTAGAGTGTGCATTTGCCAAAGCTCTGACTGAGAGTATCACGCTAATAACATTAAGTCAATATGAAACCTATTGGCAATTTACCCCCGACGGCAGTTATCTGTGAGAACGTACACACTGAAAAAACATCACATACTCAACGTATTTAGAAGAGATCTATATTTGCCCCGCTACCTACCCAGTCCTATTACCTACTATTAAACTTCATTAAAAATACACCGAGTGCTAACACTCTCCTGATCAGTGTTAATAGCAGTCTATCGACGTTGAAGACCGGCCATTGGCTAAGCATCTTCCAGACAGCAAAGAATATTGAATTTTTTGACCCTCTTGGTCTATCGTATAAATTCTACACTACAAACATCAGCAACTTTATCGAAAGTAGGGGGTAGAGCATTATTTAACAACAACAACGATTACAGGATTTAGCGACTAAGACATGTGGCTTTCATGCAGTACTCTTTTTAATGTTCAGATGTCGTGGCTACACCTACAAGCAGTTTCTCGATATCTACGTTGACTCACCTCATTTGAATAAATTTCTTGTGTAGAATATACTTACATTTTTTTTTAATTTTTATTTTTGTGCCATGATAATAAATTTTTAAAATGTTTTATTTTAATTTTTTTATTAATAAAAAAAAAATTTATATACATGATAAAAACGACTTTTCTACTCTTTAGATTTCATCCACTACTAGGTATTTGTCGACAACAACTAGTGCAGCTAGATTATCTGAATTCACATTGTACTGATCCTGATGTAGTGCAATGTCAGGGTCACATTTTCTACAGTAGAGCGTGACTTCACTCTTGTCATATCTCTTTGTATAGTCAATGATACTATTCTCATTCATTCTATAGAATTCACATGTTTCAATTTGCCTATTTGAAGCAATTTCACAAACAGTGTCCTCAAGTGTCGAATCACATTCTTTTACAGCCAAATAAAAATCAGTGGGCTTATAATCATAACACTCAGTGTCTTCACAACGATGACGTAGAAACCATATTCTTTTGTTGTTCCAACAGTTGAATCGTTGACCCGGCTCCTCCTCCCAGAACAATCTAAAACCACGACGATACCAATCTCGTAGCAATAAACTAAAATCACGGTTAGGATTCTTTCCAATCATACCGGGATATGTACTCTCCCACTGCTTGCATTTATCATAATGACAATTGGAACATAGGTGACCTCTAGGATGAGAGTCACACACCTCTTCAAGACAGGAATTACAACCTTTAATTTGTACAGCATATCCTCTATGCAATTTACACGGGTTGCATAATCTACACTTTTCATCATACTCCTCAATCATTGTGCAATTCTGACATGATGACGAGCTTCCCTGTGTTTACATACATAACGGACATGTATTTAACATTTTGTCATATGTTAACGCTCCCATTACCCCAATGAAACTGAGCTAGCAACAAAAAAAATTGTCTGGGAGAGAGAGAGGAGTAAATCATCCTTGAACACCATCTGTCTAATGAAAAAAAGTCATAAATTTCTAAACTAATGTTTAAAAGCATATCCACAATATCATTTTGTCGGGTCGTGATCAATATATCAATAAATTGTGTAAATGCATTTGGATCATGTTGTAGAAGCTACATACAATAGTCTAATGACGGGGAATCATTTTTCATTATATTGACAAGCAGTCCTCGAGAAAACATCCTTCTTAGAATATACAACTCTAGAAAATAATCGTCTAGAATTAAATGTTTTTCCATAAGTACTAGAGTTCTCATGATTCGCTCTGTCTCGAATCTATCAATTTTTTTAGTCCTTACTCTCTCACGATCAACTTCAGACTAATCGGAATTTCTTTTTTCTACTCTAGAAAATATACGCTTGTCTACTATAGAAAGAAAAAAAATACCATTGATTTAGAAACATTTTTATTGAACATAATTACAATAATAATATTCACTGATGCATTTTGTTCTCATCAATATATTTCGATAGAACATCTAATGCTGACCGAAGTTTATTTATATGGAGAATATTCACTTTTCCAGCAAAACACAGCTGTTCCTCCTGCTTAAATTTGCTTAATGATATCACGTATCTCGCATACATAATTTCCCATTCAAGACAAAGTCTAAAGCCAGCGGTTATTTCCACAGCTACATTAGGTACTCGTATATCACTGCTGGTGCTGATGTCGGTTCCATCATTAATCTCCAATAGTGTAAATGCACCACTCATTTTTTTTTTTTTTCACTAATATCATTGCAAAAAAAATATTCTCTTTAAATTCAATTATCCCACTAATATGAATTGTAAAGAAAACTATTCCTTTTATTCAAATTCTAATCACCAATCGAGTTATACTCCTTCCTCTTGCCAAAAGGCGTAATGACCTGTAGAATAGGACTACCAGAAAAACCTGTTTGGTATGGGCGCGTATGCAAAGTATATACCTTCAAGCAAATTCCATATGATTTTTCAAATTACTATAGAAATGATACATCGTTGCTAATGATCCTGGTAACCCCAATTCGTTTAAAGTATACACACATATCTATGCCTCAGGCGTAGGGTTCAAATATATAGATGCCTGGCCCGTGGTAAAGCATATTACGCAATCACTGGCTGGATTGCATACTAGCTTACTACTCTAAATGCAATCAGCAATAGACCTTATTTTTTTTATTGCTGACCCTACACTAGGCTTTGCCAATATCTGACCCTGATCTGACCAAGCATTACGTGGATCGTAAATGTCTACCCGCATTCAAAATGTCCCGACGACGCTTTGTTAGAGACTACGATATAGAAATAACAGTAGCTGCAAGTCTAGCTTTTTCTTTAAACAGTTTTCGGGCTACATCTTTGCTAGAAAATTGAACAATGAGCAGAGCAACTCTAGAACTTTCTTCAGTCTGTGGGGTCTGATTATTCCGGCGGAGACGGTACACATTGATTAGATCAGAAGGTGAGAGTTTGGTAAGAGACAATTTGCTGTTCAGAATTTGAAGTATTGCCGTGCGACTTTCCATACAGGGTAACTGTTTGGCCTCATGAAATACAAGGCTGTCGAGTAGAGACTCCTGATCAAAAATCATCCAGCTTTGTTTCAATTCGAATGACTCTGTCCTCGAGGTTCTCAATTTGAGTTTTCAGACCCTTTAAAGGCTGCTCAATTTTCGCTAACTTTGGATTAAATTCAAATGTGATTGCATCATAAACCTGGCTGATTATTAGTTCAGCAGGCTCTTTCATTGACCTTGAATCATTAAACTTTTCAGTAACTTTTTGCGTAATATTTTCAAGCAAATCATTTTCGGTCT
The DNA here is from genome assembly GCF_049724085.1 of Artemia sp. Qi Xiang Cuo. NCBI lineage: Eukaryota > Metazoa > Arthropoda > Branchiopoda > Anostraca > Artemiidae > Artemia > Artemia sp. Qi Xiang Cuo. Next base: position 24,340,523 of record NC_142806.1, read on the forward strand.
TCTCTTGCTGGGCTTCAGTAGCAACTAATTGCTCATAAATTAAGGCAACGCTGGGAGAAACCAAGGTGGACACTACTTTACCTCTAGCTTTAAGGGCTAAAAATGTCTTCAAAAGTCTGATAAGCTTCAGGGGTATTTGCAAGCTCCGCAAATGCTTTTTTAGTAGCAAGTGTGGATGAATCAGTTGTTTTAGGGTCGTTTTTGAAGATTCGCATCAATGAGCCTAAATTCATTGTGACTTCTGTAGCAAAAAACGAGGTATGTAGGCTTCCATTTTGAGTCCTTTCCATTCTGAATAATTCTTACTGGCCAAAGGGGATAGTTCTTGAATTTAGCCAGCGCAGGTTCAAACTGCTCGAAATGCTGCATAATAATTAAACATTTTATTAGAACGAGCCGATAAACAACACAAAAAGACTTATCTTTGAGTGAGGGCCGACCCTCCATAATGCATTCGAGTGGATTTCAAATGCAACCTTTGTGAAGTTGGCGCACCTGCCTTTACTGCACGGCACTGAAAAGTGTACGTCAACGCAAAGGCCCTAATACTGCCAATTTTACACTAAAATAGTCCTTCGAAATAAGATAATCTAATCAAATACAGTCAATAATAACCCAAAAATCCAAGATATCAGCTATCTCTACAATAAACAGCTTATCCAAATGATTTATCGTGATGCACTCAATCGTAATTGCGCAATATAACAAAGCATAAAAGTTAATTCGATTGGCTTCAAAAACTAGTTCTTTCCAGGTCAGAGACTGAATTGAAACTGAATTGAACTGAATTGAACAGCTGCGTGTAAAACTAAGCCCACAGCTGTAGGTACAACTACGTCGATAACTCCTGGGACAACTAAAACCAAGCCAGCAGCTAATCAATGATTATTTGTTGGTAGATCTATTTCGTCTATATTAGGATAGGAAAGCAAATAAGACTGGTATGTGCTGTCAGACTCAGCAGACCCCGTAGTATTTGTGGCCATATGGCTTTGTGCCCATTTCCCATGTCTTTTTCGTAAAATTTATTCCCTCAAGGCTACCTCATGCTTCTTCTGCCTTATGGGATTGCTACAATTAAGAAGTGTTTCTATGACTTTTCCTCGATAAGTTGCAAAAACACAATTTAAATTTTGATTCTGAGTAAGGAATTCTAATTGTGAATTCCTGACTGATTCTGAGTCAGGAATTGGCAAAAAGCACATTTTGTAATCCCTTAAACTTAACTGATCCTGAAACAAGTCTATTTTGTCTTTGAGTGCATCAACAAAGTGCATCATTAAATAAGTGCATCATTATGAAGCTTGTTCGAGGTAGGACCAGGGTATACAATTTTAGGTCAATATCAAGCACCTTGCTGATTTTGTTATTTGTTTTATTATAAATCCCACTTAATATATAATCTACAAAAAATACTACCAATGTTAATAGCATTACTCGAATGGAAAACTATAGCTCGTAACTGAGTTTTCGTAACACAGGTAAGGGTGCACCGATACCCCTGGCTAACATGTATTTTCTTTTATTTTTACGTTTTAAGGGAAGAATTTTTAAATTAGGGTGCACACGTTCTTTTTTCTATATCCCTGCTTATAAAATTTATTTTTCCTGCTTCTGAGCATTTGCAGTTGCAAATATCTAGCATGGGTCTTAAAATTCTCTAAATGATTTGCCATAGAATTAGGCACATTACAACACTAACTGCAAGGAAAAAATCCAAATTTAAATACAAACAAAATAACCTCAAGTGCACCGATAATAGCATCACTTATGTTTGTCCCTCGTGTTTTATATTAATTATTTGAAAAAAACTACGTTTTCTAAAGAGTTAAAGAGGCTGAGTTACAAGGTCGAACCTTAAAACGTACAGGGATTAGGAGGCACAGTTGGGGCTGCCGCCTCAAACCCTCGCTTTCGCAGCCTTTAAATAAAAAAACAAAGTTTTTTAAACTGAAAGTAAGGAGCGACATTAAATCTTAAAACGAACAGAAATTATTCCGTATATGAAAGAGGCTGTGCCCTCCTCAACGCCTCGCTCTTTACGCTAAAGTTTTTATTGTTTAAAAAAAGAGTTGTGAGAAAGTCAAACTTTAGCGTAAAGAGCGAGGCGTTGAGGAGGGCACAGCCTCTTTCATATACGGAATAATTTCTGTTCGTTTTAAGATTTAATGTCGCTCCTTACCTTCAGTTTAAAAAACTTTGTTTTTTTTTATTTAAAGGCTGCGAAAGCGGGGGTTTGGGGGCGGCAGCCCCCCAACTGTGCCTCCTAATCCCTGTACGTTTTAAGGTTCGACCTTGTAACTCAGCCTCTTTAACTCTTTAGAAAACGTAGTTTTTTTCAAATAATTTCTGCACGTTTTTGTACAGTTATTACTTATTATTGCTTGACTAACTGTTAGATGATTGTGTATTATTCTTTTCTTTCTCGACAGGGTGTTTTAAGGGTCGACCTTGTAACTCAGCCTCTTTAACTCTTTAGAAAACATAATTTTTTTCAAATAATTTAAAAAAGAAACTGAGTTTTTTTTTTAAATTTAAATTCAGTGTATAAAAAATTTGATCTAACGGTGAATCGATCTCGGGTTTTCCGCCTGACAGCGAGGAGTCTCACCGCTACACTAAAGAAACATAATTGAACTTGTTTTTTAGTAACGTGATGAATCTTTTTGACGCAAGCAAAACTAGATATTTGGTTTTTGGAAAACAGGGAAGGAGTGATCAGATTGAGCTGAAATTTCGAGGATAAGCTCCCAGGCCCGAGGAAAGCTTATCCTCTAAATTTCAGCCCGATCAGACAACGTTAAAGGGGGGTTGTGGTGGGAAAAATTAACATGGGCTAATATAGGAAAACAAGGTTTTTCGTAAATGTAAATTCTGGTGATAATTTTTTCGGTCTGAAAATATCAAAAGACCCTAACAGGTCGAAGTCTGCTTCGAATGAGTCCTCATTCAACCGGATCCGGTGCCAACTGTGGCCTGTAGGCGTGGCTAAGAAAAAAAAAAGAAATGATGAATTTTAAGTGGCTGTATTTGGTTATTTGAAAACAGGGAAGAAGTGATCGGATTGAGCTGAAATTTCGAAGATAAGCTCCCGGGTCCTAGGAAAGCTTAACTACTAAATTTCAGCCCAATCGGACAACGTTAAAGGGGGGCTGTGGTGGGAGGGTCCAAACTTCCGGCCCAGTTTACCCCATGAAGATAAAGTCGGAGGAGGATGAAATTTTGCAAGTTTCTTAGTTTGAGCTTGGGCTACAAAATGCGATTACCGCCGTCTCTCTGCGACCTCTAGGACCTGAAATCGCTTAACATTGTGGTGGGTCGCCTCTTTATAGAGGCACAAGTGTGCCTCCTTGACTATATTACTTCTGAAAATTATTTCAACAATAAATTTTCCACCTATTATTTTTCTGACCACAAATTCTAAGGCTCCCATCCCTTCTAACATTTTTTAAGAAGAAAGCACAATCCTTTTACTAAAACTACTGCAATTTCTAGATTTAAGGGCTTACAGAAAAAATTATCTGTCGTCGTCGTGTCTGTGTTTTCTGTTATCTGTGTTTATCTGTCTGTCGGTATAAAAAGGCTGCAGTTGAGTCCATGCCGCCAATAGAAGGGGTCATTCTATCCAACAGTTCACTTTCGTAAGGGCATTTGCCTTTCATACTAGTTTTACATTCCTTACATAATAAAGTTTCCCACAAAAGCATGTTTCTGTGCCTTTCGTCTTTCGACAGAAATTGCAAGTATATATTCTGTTCTTTTTAGAATTTACTTCAAAAAATACACTCCTCGGAAACTTGGAATGGCGTAGTTGCTGCACTGTTACCATCTGCAATCTACGAGTCAACGTGTTTTGTCTTAGAATCTCTTTTTAGAGATATGCTGCTCTTTTAATTGCAAGCTCTGGAAAATAATAGTCACAAACTTCTGATTTGAGTTTGTCAATGATTTTAAGGACCATTTCAAAGAACAAAATCAGAAGAACGGATAAAAAAAGATCTAAAGAATGCCCGAATGAGCTTCAACGCCCTCTGGTAGAACTGGACTGCTATCTTGAATTATATAAGTAACTTGCTGTTCATGTTGATGAGACCCAAGTCACACAAGGAATTGAGATTCACCTCCAATGGATATGAATATATTACTGATGCTAATAGTACAGATGCACTTAAAAATGATACTACTAGTGAATTGGAAAAATATATCATGAAATATTTAATATACTCCAATGGCTACCTCCCAATAATAAAGTGGATATAAAATTGACGCTTGCTCCATTTAATTTCATTTTAGGAAAGGAACTTCCTGCCAATCCAGATGTAACTTTCTGCCTCACATCGGCATTACTACATGTACGACAACAACAAGTTATGAATTCCATTGCTTTGGCAGTGGAAAACTGAGAGCCAGTTGAAAAAATATCAAACTTCTTGTTCCTAAAACAATCACCAACCAACGTCATATTGCCACAGGCTCGCGTACCTTCACCAACTCATCCTTTATCAATGGCGAAATTCCGTCAAAATTAGCATTGGGATTTCTAAAAACCACTAGTGCAATAGGATCGTAGACTGGCTGCCAACTTAAATTTGAGATGTTTGCGTTTTCATCTCTAAAATCTGTAAAGTAAATGGAATCCCACTCTACAATCTATCTTTTGATAAATCCTACAGGACATTGTATGAGTTGACAATGCAAACCCTAGATCATTATTCACAAGCATTTGAAGATGGTATAACCGAAGAAATGTTTGCTCTAAGGACATTGTATTATTGTACTAGGCCTGCCTGGCACCCAGGATATGAGCATAGTACGAATGGGGGTGTGCGTTTAGTGTCAATTTGCCGACCCATTACCTGAGAGTATTGCACAAATGTCACAAAATCAATTTGAAACCTATTTGGAAATCACTTCCAAAGGCAGTGTTCTACTAGACATTGCACCATGAACACCAGTCAAATAATCAATTTGTTTAATATGGACCCCTACATGTCCAAAAACAGATCCTATTGTCTGCCTTTGGACTTCCTTGGAAAAATTCGAACCGCCAAAAATCCCCTAATCATTTTAATAGCAGCTTGTCGACCATGACTACAGGTCATTGGCTGTACATCTTTCAAACAATGAAGATGATTGAATTTTTGATCCTGTCGGCCTACCTTCTACATTTTACACTCCATACATCAGCAACTATATTGATAGCAGTGGGAAAACTATTATTCAAAATCGGAAGAGAGTACAGAGAGTACATCTGACAACTTAAAGCTGGGGTTTCCATGCATTACTATATTTCGTGTTTGGATGTCGCGGCTATACTTACAAGCAGTTTCTCAACATTGACAATCCACGTCTTAACGACTTTATGGTGAAAAATATCCACTCAGACCTGTATAATATTGATTTTGGTGCCCTACGAGTAAAGTGCTTAAAAGTATATCTGAATTTGTTTTTTAATTAAGAAAAATTGTATTTAGCAATGTCTGTATTCGTCTCTTTAGATTTCTTCTTCTTTGTTGTATAGGTAACTGTCGAGAACCACTAATGCTGGTAGGTCATTTGAATTTACTGTATACTGATCTTGATTAGCTGCCAAGTCAAAGTCATATTATCTACAGTAGAATGTAACTTCACTCTTGTTGTGTCTCTTTGTATAGTCAATGAAACTATTTGCATTCATATTGCGAAATTTAAGTGTTTCAATTGGTCTATTTGAAGCAATAAACGGTGAATCACATTCGGTAACAGCCAAATAAAAATCACTATGTTTATAGTCATAATAGGCAGTGTTGTCACAACGATGAAGTAGAAACCAAATTGTCTTTTACCCCAACAGTTGAGTCGTAGACCTGATTCTTTCTCCAAAAATAATTTAAAACCACGAAGATACCAATCTCGCAGAAATAAACTAAAATCACATTTAGGGTTCTTTCCAATCATACCGGGATAAGTATTCTCCCAATGATCCCATTTGTGATAGTGACAATTGAAGCATAGTTGCCCTCTAGGGTGAGACTCACAAATCTCTTCAAAACGTGAATTAAAGCCTTTAATTTGTACTGCAGAGCCTCTATGCAATTTACAGGGATTGCATAATTTGTAATTTTCATTATATTCATCAATAATTGTACAATTATCACATGATGACCAACTGCCAAGAGTGTACATATATAGTGAGCATGTCAGGAACATTTTTTTTTTGTTTCCGATGTCAACTCTCTCCCAGCTAAAACAAAACTGATCCTCGTTCGATAAATTCAGAGGGGGATTGGAGAGGAGTAAGTTTGTGACGTTACATAACCTCTTTCGAAGGGGGAGCCATCTACATAGAATCTATGGCAAATGTCCTCAAAAGTATATCCAAGATATTATTCTGCTTCGTTTCAATTACTATATCAATAAATTGAGTAAAAGTTGTAAAAGCTTCATACATTAGTCAAAACAAAAGAAAGGGAACATTTTTGATCTTGAAACAACTTTATTGTGCGTGATCATACAACAATAATATATATTACACGGATACAATTTCTGATATAACTTATTGTCCTCTATATAATTCACTATTGCATTTCAAGCGCTTTGAAGTTTATTCACATGTGCTATATCAACTTTTGCAGTGAAGCATAGTTGGTCCTCCAATATAAATTTGCTCAATGATAACAAGTATATTGCATATACCTCATCCCATTCAAGACAAAGCCGCGATCTTCTTGTGAATCGTCATCAAAAATCAAATGTTTTTCCATAATCACAAGATTTGACTTAATTCTCTCTCTTATATGCATATGCATATGCATACAAATATATAACCAACGACCGCATCGATCCCTGTCCAATGTTAGCCCTCGGGAAGTTTATTGCAGTGAAAATACATTTGATGCTTTTCTAAACCAATATTCCAGTGAAGAAACGACAACAACAAAAAATTATGAAGAAGAAATTACATGTTGAAGGTACTGTTCGAATTAATAGAACCACCAATATTTTTGAAAAGGGGAATTATTTATGGAGCACTAAACTTTTTAAAGTGTCCAAAATCCTAGACACTACACCCACGACATATCGGCTGCGAGGCATCAAAGATGATGAGATCCTCGGCGGTTTTTATGAATACGAACTATAAAAAGTTAGAAACAGTAGTGAAGTTTATCAAATTGAAAAGATATTAAAGAGCCGTACTCGCAGGGGCAAGAGACAGTTGCTTCTTCGCTGGCTAGGATATAACTCTGATTTTGATTCTCGGGTTGCAGTTGAACACATCAACAATCCTATGTGACACTCTTGTCCAATGTTTCCGATCCTCTCTACAATAATTTGGATAAAACAAGTGATTATGGGACCGAACACTCACCCACGATGAAATTTGACGGTTCGTATGAAGTGGCTCTTGTCGACTGTATTCTCAAAAATACATATGATATCCTGAGAAAAGATCGCAAATTTGATATAAAAATTAGACCCTATGATTGGCCACCTCCACCTGATAGCGAACAACATTAAATTGAGACAATCAAGCAGATGGATTATCCCTATGTTGAATTACCTTACGAAGAACTCACCTGTATGAATGATTTATGTTGTTCTATCAATAAAAGAATATCCACTCGTAAAAAAGGGCCTTTCATTTCAAATATTCAAAGGAAGAATCTAAGATCTACATTAGTTCACCTATTGCCGATGAAAAGGTTATTCTCAATTATAATCTAAAAGATTTTCTTGGCTTTAAGCTCAATATAATCAATGGTAAAAGTGCTAGAAACACTAATTTTATTTTTGCTGACTACTCGGCTGCCTTCTCCATGGACACTTGTATATTTGTCTACGCTTCATTTATTGAAACATCCAGGGTTGGCAATAGCAATGTCCCCCTCCAACAAGCTCTTGAACAAAAAACCAATCAAAAACATATTCATCACTACAATATAAAGCCTCTTCTGTATATCACCGTAAAAAGTTCCTATTTGGAACTCTGTCGGTTAACACTAAGAACTGAATTAGGTGATCCCCTAGCAATATCAAAAGGTTTGGCTGTGACTATATGCCATTTTCGACCCATTGTTTTCGGTGTTAAAAACAAACAAAATGTCTTAATTATTTGTCCTGATAATTAACTGCTACGTCAATATTCTTGGCCCAATAAAACAGGGCAATGGAATGGACTATCACAAAGGTCGCTCATCAATATCTGGCCATGGTCTTGGCGGTTGGTTTACTATGCTGTTTTGCTCTGCACTATCTCTGGCTAGAAAATACATTGTACTGGATGCGACACATTTTGCATCTTCTACACTATACGATTGGAGCTCTGGCAAGGATTTTAAACAAGTGCTTCAAAAAATCTTAGGTCCAGTGCGCAATTTCTTTGCAAACAATTGAAATCTCACCAAAATAGAAAAGGTTTAAAAAGGTCGAGAAACAGTACACCACTCGTCAGTCTCTAATCAAGTCAGAAACGAAAGACATTACCCTGTCAAAGAAAAGAACGAAAAAGATGACAAGCACAGTAAACAGAAAAAGAAGCCCCAGGAAGAGAATTGTTAGATCGAAACTGGATTTCTTTTCATAGACTGAACAATGGCATATCTACCGCATAAGAATTCCAAACCTTCAATCACTTCATCTTTAAATCTATTCAATGCAGAAAATGTAGATGTGAGCGTAAAACATAGATACTATGAACAATTTTATCCACAACAACCTCTCTCTAATAATATCCACTTTCAAATTTTTCCAATGAAGAATACTTTACTAACATGTCTTTGACGTTTATAGATTTACGATTGAAAGTACGGATATCCGACAATACATTGCCAGTTTGTGCTGATGGGATATCCTACGAAAACTGTATATTACATAATTTATTTCGTCCAATCAGTGTCTACATAAATGGTACTTTGGTGAGCACAGGCAACAATTTCTCAAATTATACAAGCTATATGCAGTTCATGTTAATGACACCCAAGTCATATAAGGAATTGAGCGATACCTCCAATGGTTATGAATATATTACAGATACTGATAGTATAGATGCACTTAAAAATGCTACGACTAGTGAATTACATCTAGTTGGAAAAATATATCATGAAATATTTAATATACCCCAATGGCTACCACCCAATATTAAAGTGGATATAAAATTGACGCTTGCTCCATCTAATTTCATTTTACGAAAGGAACTTCCTGCCAATCCAGATGTAACTCTCTCCCTAAAATCGGCAATACTACATGTACGAAAACAACAAGCAATGACTTCTGTTGCTTTGGCAGTAAAAAAAACTGAGAGCCAGTTGAAATAATATCAAACTACTTGTTCCTCATACAATCATCAATCAACGTCATATTTCCACAGGCTCGCATACCTTCACCGACTCATCCTTCATCAATGGCAAAATTCCGTCAAAATTAGTATTGACATTTGTAAAAAGCACTAGTGTAATAGGATTGTGGACTGGCTGCGCACATAAATTCGAGCTGTTTGGGCCTTCATCTCTTGTCTGAAAGTAAATGGAATCCACTCTACAATCTATCTTTTCATAAATCCTATAGGACATTGTATAAGTTGACAATGCAATCCCTAGATCATGGTTCACAAGCATTTGAAGATAGTGTAACCGAAGAAATGTTCGCTAAAACACATGGTATTTTTGTGCTGGACCTGTCTGGTAACCAGGATATGAGTATAGTACGAACGGGGAATGTGCGTTTATAGTGTACATTTGCCGACCCGCTACCTGAGAGTATTGCACTAACCTCGCCAAATCAATTTGAAACCTATTGGGAAATCACTCCTGAAGGCAGTGTTCTACTAGACTTTGACAACTAAAACCAAGCCAACAGCTACTGAAAATGATTATTCGTTGGTAGAGCTTTTTCGTCTGTATTATCATAAGAATACAAATAAGATTGGTATATACTGTCAGACACAGGTTATATCCTGTTTTTTTCCGGAGCTTCACTTACGTTAGATGGGGGACCACGAACCCTCCTAATTACAGTAAGTTATTCAGTGGGTTAGGTTTGGTTGTAACTACCCTCCTTTTTTTCCGGAGCCTCACTTACGTTAGATGGGGGACCATGAACCCTCCGAATTACAGTAAGTTATTCAGTGGGTTAGGTTTGGTTGTAACTACCCTCCTTTTCTTTTTTTTATATATATGTTTATAAAAATGGTAATTGTTCGTTATGATCGTTTGAATTGGATTTAGAATAATCCATCGAGTGTTTCGGATTTAGGATTAGGGTGTTTCACAGGGATTTTGATATGGGGTAGATGATGTTTTTCCGAAGGTTAATTATAAGTGCCCATTTGATTTACTTGCTAGTCTGGCATTGGATAAACGACATTTTTCATCTGAATTGTCAAGGGTTGACAATTCTTCCTTTCAATAGATCCTGCCCTCTTTCTTTGAACAAAGGGAAACGGTCCAACAGCTGCAGGTACAATTAACCGAACAGCTACAAGTACAAGTAACCCAATAGCTGCGTGAAAAACTAATCCAACAGCTTTAGGTGCAACTACGTCGATAACTCCTATGACAACTAAAACCGAGTGAACAGCTACTGAAAAGGATTATTTGTTGGTAGATCTTTTTCGTCTGTATTATCATAAGAATACAAACAAGATTGGTATATCCTGTCAGACTCAACAGACCCCGTAGTATTTGTTGCCATATGCCTTTGTGCCAAATTCCTTTGTTTTTCTCGTAAAATTTTTTCCCTCAAGGCTACCTCATGCTCCTTCTGCCTTTTGGGATCGCAACAATTAAGAAGTGTTTCTACTTTTCCTCGATAAGTAGCAAAAACACAATTTAAAATTTGAAGTATAATTATAATCGCCATAAGGATAAAGTTTGATTCTGAGTCAGGAATTGGCAATAAGCACATTTTGTAATCCCTTAAACTTAACTGATCCTGAAACAAGTCTATTTTGTCTTTGAGTACATCAACAAAGCCTCTCATTATAAAGCTTGTCCGAGGTAGGACCAGGGTATACAATTTTAGGTCAATATCAAGCACCTTGTTCAATTCGTTATTAGTTTTATTATAAAACCCACTTAATATATAATCTACAAAAAATACTACCAATGTTATTAGTATTACCGGCATAGAAAACCATAATTCGTAACCGAGTTGTCGTAACACAGGTAAGGGTGCACCGATACCCCTGGCTAAAATGTATTTTCTTTTATTTTTACCTTTTAAGGGAAGAATTCTTAAGTTAGGATGCACCCTTCTGTCTTCTTTTTCTATATCCCTGGTTATAAAAATTAATTTTCCTGATTTTGAGTATTTGTAGTTGTAAATATCTAGCATGGGTCTTAAAATTCTCTGTATGATATGCCATAGAGTTAGGCACATTACAACACTAAATGCAAGGTAAAACCCAAATCTAAATACAAAGAAAATAACCTCAAGTGCACCGATAATAGCATCACTTATGTTTGTCCCCTCGTGTTTTATATTAACTATATTACTTCTGAAAATTATTTCAACGTTAAATATTCCACCTATTATTTTTCTGACCACAGTTTCTAAGGCTCCCATCCCTTCTAACATTTTCTTAAGAAGAAAGCACAATCCTTTTACTAAAGCTACTGCAATTTCTAGATTTAAGGGCTTACAGAAAAAATTATCCGGCTTCGTTGGCTGAAAAGCCTCAGACTCTTATTTCCAACAGTTTTTTTAGCTACTTCACAATCATGGGATTCTGTTCTTCACAAGATTCATGCATCTCCTTTTTAGTGAAAGGATCCATTTTGCTACGTTTATCCCTCAGAGTTGCCTCAAGACTGTCACACTTCAAACCTGTTATGTCACCAAGGTAAGACATAGCACGTTCTATTACATCAGTCAAAGTCATTTGACCTGTAACCACCTTTTTATGGATATCTCGTACTTCTGTCAGCATTGCAGTTATCTTTTCTAAGCCTTTATCTTTTATAAAATTCCGGACCATATTATAAGACTTTTCAATTGATGTATCTAAAGTGCACTCTGATGATTTGGACATAATTTCCAATATTATGAATATATGGCTTAGTGGTTTCCAGAGTTGCACTATCCAATATAGAAGCAATGTGCAAGATCTTATGTCCTTACTATAAATGATAAAAAGAGTAGCGTATAACTGGACCGTCTTAGGGACGATCATAAATGCAAAAGGACCAATTGAAAGTAATAGGAGGAATGTGTACCATAAAACTGAACTGCTGATAGGCACACCTAATTCACTGAGATTTATCATTAATACTAATATCGTAATTGTAAAAATACAATAAATCGATAATGGACACAAAGGTAGAAACAAAAACTGAATAACTCTATCATACAGAGCCCTTCCTCTTATCTCACCTCTTGTTTCTGTAGTCTGTGGGTATAAACTGCCTGCAGTTGAATCCATGCCGCCAATAGAAGGGGTCATTCTATCCAACAGTTCACATTCGTAAGGGCATTTGCCTTTCATACTAGTTTTACATTCCTTGCATAGTAAAATTTCCCCACAAAAGCATTTTTCTGTGCCTTTCGTCTTGTGACAGAAATTACAAGTATGTATTCTGTCCTTTTTAGAATTTACTTCAAGAAATGAACTCCTCAAAAACTTGGAATGGCGTTCTTGTTGCACTGTTGCAATCTGAAATCTACGAGTGATGTCAACATGTTTTTGTCTTAGAATCCTTCTGTAGAGATATGCTGCTCTTTCAGTTGCAAGCTCTGGAAAATAATAGTCACAAACTTCTGATTTGAGTTTGTCAATGATTTTAGGGACCATTTCAATGAACAAAATCAGAAGAACGGAGAAAAAAATAACTAAAAAAATGCTCCAATGAGCTTTAACGCCCTCTGGTAGAACTTGACTGTTATCCACAAAACTATTGACTTCACCGTGGAAGTGTACAAACTTCTCAAGCGTATTTTTCAATAACCATGCAATAATAGAAGATCCATGTATCTGAAATTCAGCATGCACTTTTGTAGTATCTTTAAATCGTACTAAGCCACCTTGACGAGACGCATCCGTAATTATTGGAGGGATAATAATTAAGCAAAGGGCAAGAAGACACAAAACCAATGAAAAGAGTATTCTATTATAATCTTTCAAAGTGTCCCATAATGCGGTTTTGGCGATGTAAAAAAAAGTACTAACTTGTGGCCCACCTTCCGGCAATGGTAGTAGCGAAGATTTCTTTTTCAATACCCGATCTCGATCTAATTTTATAAAATCTGACGTTGCATATTCATTTTCAAAATATTTATGGTTTTGGTACAACTGCACATATTTACATGCTTCTGAAATACTTGTAAAGAACTGCCATAATACATATAAGATGAAAAACAATGAAACTGCTTGAACTACAAAATTAGTAGTTGGTTCAGCAATTTGGTTAACAAATTCATCGAATTTTTCTGGTTTTGTGCCGTCGTAATCATAAGTGTCTATGTTAAAATTCCACAATTCACTCATAGCTTCATAGGCCTTTGTTATGAAACCCATGGCACCAGATCCATTGGCCGCAATTTCAGCACCATCCTTATTGCTTGCTAGTCTACACTTATTGCTTAAATTAGTTTTTTTAGAACACACAGTATCGCGAAACATGGAAAGAATAATGTCTGGAGGAAGAAATGGTGACAAAAGATTTGACACTACGGATACTATAACACCGAGTAGCTCTTGGCCAATGCACTTCCAGTAATTTTTCTCCCAAAAACGGAAGGAGCGGAGATATGCTTTACAGTTTTTGACACCACTTATTTTGTTGATCTGAGCATTAATAAGCTCCTGAAATTTTTCTCTCAGTTTTGCATCAGACATTTCTTTACGACACGTATCCAGCATCTTCTTATTCTTTTTGTAGCAGTTGTTATTTGTACCTTTTTTAAACCTACCATCTCTCCGAGTTGAGGCTTTCAAAGGTATACCATAATTGTCTGTGAAGTGTTTATTTCCTTCATTTCCCCCTTGTCCTAGCTGATTGTTAATTGTTTTAAATATAGTCCCTCCTACATTGAATATATCAAAAGTTTTTAACTTCATTTTGTACACTTGCTCATAAAATGCTACAAATTTTGCAACATTTGCCTTCAAAACAATGTCGATAGTCCCCAACTTAAATCGAAAAAGTTCCAAAAAATTTGGATACGTTACTTGGAGCCAGGCAAAAATGAGAAAAAAAACGGGAAAGAGATTCTTCGCCACATTCAAAAGTTTACTGATCCATATAATGAGAGATACAGTCAGTATTACAGGACTAGTTGGAATGACGATTAGCACCAGAGTTCCCGCAGAAACTGAAATTCCTACTAAGCATTTATTAACCCAGGGTGAAGCAGTTAAAATACCACTAGCCAAACTAATTGTAAAACTAACCAGCCAAGGTATTATTAGAAGACTAACAAAGAAAAGCAGAATTTTTTCAGTTGTAAATGCCAGCAGTAAAGTCCATAAAAGTAAATAAATAATAAGAAAAGACACTAAAAGCAATAGTACTAGCACAATCATAGCGATAAGGATTAGAATTATCAAAATAAAAAAATCTTTGACTTTGCTTTCAGTTGCCTGGATAAATGGAGGGCACTTTTCAGCCCCAGGGATTAAGCATTTAGAAACATTGTAGGCTGACCGAGTCGGGGAAATAGTTGTAATATCACCTTCCCCTGGAAGTTCTGGAATCTTTTCTTTTTCCCCAATTTTTGTATCTGGTGATCGAATCCTCTGTGGTGGTTTCATTTTTTTCCAGTTCTCAATTTCATTTTTTAACTTCGTATGATTGATCTTTGGTATGTGATCCTTTGTTATGTTATAGATGAAATCATAAACATTGCAAAATATAACGTTTTCAAAGCCATCAGGGCTGATCACAGCCCTTGGCAACTTCTCCCCTTTTATAATTGCAACTATTACGCTTTTTGTCTCACTAAACACTGTCGGTGTCCTTGCGTGACTACTTCTGCTGATTAAAGAAACTTTACTAATAGTATTATCTGGTATTTCCCATACTTCCCCATTTGGTTTTTTCCAGTCAAGTATAACAAATGGCTTATCCTGATCGTTCATTTTACCCTGATTTACATATTGTTCCTTCTTGTGCACGTAAATTTCAGCCTTTTTAAAAGCCAACATTCTTATCTCAAAAGCTTCAAAAAGTACTAAACCAGCCTTTCTCTCACCTTTCCAAGTCCCTGGAAGCTGTTTAAAATACCTACAATTATTCTCATGAAGTATTGGGTAGCTTTGCATGCATGGATTTGGGTAATTTGGGCACTCTGGGTCATTAATTATAACTTCAACATTGCTTTTGTAGAAAACCGTCTCTATCGTTGTGTAATTGTTTGCAAATTCAAACAAAAAACTCCAACCTTCTGTGTATGCATTCACAGAAACAACAAAGGAAAAATGTTCTTTAGGCGGATTGAACTGTATCAACTCTTGTTGATGTCCTCTTTTGCCCTGGATTGGTACGGTTCTGTAATCACATTCTATTGGACACATAAATAGCGCATCGACGTAATCTCGATGTTTGTTTTCGCGTTTGGTACTGATTGTCACGAACTTTGAGGTTTGGATATAAGTTCCAGAAAAAGTTTCAGTTCCTTTTTTCTCTTCAGTGAAAAAAGGCGACCCTTCTGTCTTGTTATGAGCTCTTACATAGACATAGGGCTCGCTCATGGGTTTATTGTTTAATTTGTTTACGGAATAATAACTGTATTGTAGTGAGACCGCTTGCATGGTTTTTCGACTCATTCTCATGTCATATAGATAATGCATAATATTTCCTTCAAAATCATAATCGTGTGTCTCATTATTTGAATAGGTTTTGAATTCAGCTCTCATTTTACCACCTCTTTCCTGTTCAAAAACCATTTTCAGAGGGGAAGAATGTTCTACACTCCCAAAGTCAAATATAGCTTTCCCTAAGCCTCCCATATGCACTGCTATTCCCCTATATAATCCAATCTGTCGGATAAAGTCAGGTGTCCCACTTTGGAAAAACAGAATAGCTTCATTGTCTGATGAGAGGCGAACACAATTCATAATGTAAGGAAAGGATACTTCCTCTGTAAAACCTTTCGATGAGTCTTTAAGAATCTTTGTGCAGCAGTCATCATTTTCACCCTTCATACATCTTTCATTAGGCTCAACTGCCTCTATTATTTTGAGAAAAAATATTAGTGTAATAAATAATATGTACATTTTGTGATCTTTGACGAAATGATTAGAAAACATTTTTTGATTCATTTTCTGATAAATATAAATTCTGCTATCGTATCAACTTACAGTTTGGACTCTTGATTTTACTAATCTGCAAACTTTGGATTTTTCTTTTTATGTTCTTTGAATTGTTTTAATTCCATATCAGAACATTTAAAAATATTTTTGCAGTTAACAGTTTTTTGGTCAGTAGGCTAAGCTTTGTGAAGTTAAATTCTCCGTCCACTTTTTCAAATAATTATTTAGCCAAATTTGACACATAAGAACCTGCTGCTAAATTCACTTCAAATAGTAGATTTATTGTTTTGCAAGATATTTATATAGTAACTTTAAAATAATAAGTCAAAAATGGCATAACACCCTAAACAGTTTACCAATGATAATACTACCACTAAAGCTAAGGCTACTACTACTATTATTTAATATTTCGGTTACCATCAGCTAGGTTTTGTTGTATGTTATAAACAAATATATATATATATATATATATATATATATATATATATATATATATATATATATATATATATATATATATATATATATATATATATATATATATATATATATATATATAAATATATATAAATATATATATATATATATATATATATATATATATATATATATATATATATATATATATATATATATATATATATATATATATATATATAATATATATATATATATATATATATATATATATATATATATATATATATATATATATATATATATATATATATATATATAACCTACTGTTAGAATTCTTTACCAAGTGAACGTTTCATAGTGTAATCGTTGGCACTTAGGACTTTAAATCCTGTTATCTGCGTTTAAATCTCAGTGGAGCCTGTAAGAATATGATTCTTCCTCTGTTAAACCTTTGGATGGGTCTCTCCAAATCTTTTTGCAGCAGTCATCCTTTTCACCCTTTATACAGCCTTCATTAAGCTCAATTGTTTCCAGCATTTGAATCGAAAATCCTAGCAAAAATAAGTATAAAACACAATTCGTCTTGAAATTGAAGATGTTTCTCACTCACTTTCTGAAGAAACGCTATGAGTAGCAACGAGAACATTAGAAAGAAAATGCCATTAAAATTTTTTTTAACAGTAGACTAGATAGATTCCATACTAGAACAAGAAGTTTTCAGTCGTTACAAAATATTTTATGTATTTTGAGTTTATTTCAGTTTTAGTAACAAATACAATTATAAATGACAATAAACCAAGCTAGATGTTCTTGGAGTATTAGAAGAAGTGCAGGTTAGTCTGCTAGGAACAAAAATAGGATTTATTTCTGAGACACTTCCAATTTAACGAAAGTAACAGTATGAAAAAACTGACTAAATGCTTAAAATTTAAATTATTTACAAATAACCGCTACAGTTTTTATAGTCTGAATTTGGGTCATTTGGGGGGGAGGGGAAAGGAAAAAGGATTTTCTTCGCACCATTCTAATAGCTAATTTCTTTCAGAAACCTTACTTTTCTCTCTTAGATACGGGGGATGGTTGAGGCCCTACCAGAAACTTATAGGCTCAACCTAAAATTAATCTTGAACAATTCAACAATCTTTTTTCGTTATACCAATGAAACTTACATAATTCTGATTTATAATTAATGGATCCTTTATGTAACACTGAAAAAAAAAAAAACAGAAAAAAAACAAACCTGCTGTCGATGTGGAATATTGTAGTTGTAGCTACTTTTCTTTATTTCTAAACCAATATATTTTCCTTGTTTTTAAAGCCAAGGGGAAGTTAGTTTTCTATACAGGGATATTGGAAAATGTGGTTCTAATAGTGTCCTTCGTTTTCTAACTCTATTTTCATAGTTATTTTCATAGTTACTCGTGAACTTGTTACTCGAACATCCTAAATACTTTTGCAGTTTACAAAGTTCTGCAGTTTTTCTCATATCTTTTGTATTGTCATAATAAAAATACTGTAACATTAACTATAGTTAGTATAGGGACTACTATAGTTAGGGACTACTAACTATAGTTAGTATAGGCCTATACAAGTGAGTATAGGGAAGAGTTTGTTCTCTATTATAAATTCTGAACTAAAACTAAAATAAAATAAAAATTTATTTTTTCAATTTTACGCAACGTCACTCATTACGTATTATATTGTTATTAGTACACAATCGGTGTTAGATATTACGTCATGTTCATTTATTACGTCATATAGGGTTATGATTGCTTAAACAATCAAATATCTTTGAAAATACAAAAAGACATCTAAAATGCAGTTTTTTGTAAAACGTGATTCGAATTTATAATTTTGTTTTTGATCAAAGAATGCACTAGAACTTTTAATTTCTGCTAAAAAAGCCCTCTAGCAAAATTTTAAGACCTCTGCGTCAATACGATCTGGCAATTTCTTCTGCCAAAATATAAAATTCCACAGTTTTGCAGATAGGAGCTTGAAACCTCCACAGTAAGGCTCTCTGATACGTTAAATCTGATGATATGATCTTTATTAAGATTCTATGACTTTACGGGGGTGTTTCTGCCTAATTTTGAATATAAGGTAAATTTTCCGAGGCTCGTAACCTTTGATGAATATGAGTAAACTTGATGAAACTTATATATTTAAAATCAGCATAAAAATTTAATTCTTTTAATGTATATAAAAATTCCGGTTTTTAGAGTTTTGGTTGCTATTGACACGAGTCACTCTTACTATACAATAGTTCTTTACCACAAACTGTTTGATATTAAAAGTTTTGCATATGTAACAACTGAACTTTTGTATGATAATCTGTTGGATATTTTAAAGTTCAGCGTGGCTTAATTTAATCGCCCTGTTGTCAAGCCAAGGAGCTGAAAGTTTCCTGTAAATGGTTGTTGGCTAGGGTAATTTCAATCTTGTACTTCTAGGCTAATTTCAAAATACCAGTCATTGGTTTTCATAATAACAGCTTACAGTTGAGACTAATCAAATTAATAGTTACTATTATAGAATCCAACAAAAAATACAAATGTTTTCTCACTGTTTTTAACTATATTTTTATACTGTTATATATATAACTAAAATGTTTAAATAAAAAAAAACTTTTTTTTCACAAAATAAGTTATTCAATGAAAAGTAAAGAACTGCATTAAACAAAAAATGAGCAAAAATAAAATCAAATAATCTACCAAGCGTGAAACTACCACAAATCAGCATTGATAATTAAATGAAACCCAAAACGAACAGCAATAAGAATAAATAACTGAGTCAAACTCAAAACGAGCAGAAATTAACATAAGTTGGGCACAAAACCCCTATGCCTTCCCAAGACCAGAACAAAATTTGCACTTTACTGAAAAAACTATAAATGTTTTCACTTTTATAACTTTAATAAATCAAACAATATTAATATTTTGATTACTAAATATCAGTATATCTATATTAAACTGACAATGCACATTCATTTGTATTTTTCAGTAGAGTGCAAATTTTGTTCTGGCCTTGGGAAGACATAGGGGTCGATTGGAAAACATTTCCAATCGAATGTCCTTTTTTTGAAGTTTCTACAAAAACACCTTCTATAAAAATCTTATATGCCCCCAGGGCATAACTTAAAACCCTTGCCCTAAGGGCTGTGGGGGAGTATCCTCTTCAAAAACATATTTTCTATCTGGAAATCAACTACACTGAATAAAATGACTATCTAAAAATTTTGATTGGATGTGTTTTGGGGGAATGATGGGCATGGGGGGGGGCGGCTAGTTCCCCTCAAATCACTTTCGATTATTAAAAAGGGCACTAGCCCTTTGAATTTCCAATCGAATGACCCTTTTTTTAAGTTTCTATGAAAACGCCTTCTATAAAACCTTATATGCCCCCAGAGCATAACTTAAAACCCTTGCCCTGAGGTTTGTGAGGAAGTGTCCTCCTCAAAAACATATTTTCTATCTGGAAATCAACTAAGCTGAACTAATTTGCTATCTCAAATTTTGATTGGATGTGTTTGGCGGAATGATGGGCGTGGGGGGAGGCTAGTTGCCCCCCAATCACTTTCGACTAATAAAAAGAGCACTAGCCCTTTGAATTTCCAATCGAATGAGCCTGTTTTGAAGTTTCTATCCAATCGAATGAGCCTGTTTTGAAGTTTTTACGACAACACCTTCTATAATAACCTTATATGCCCCCATGGCATAACTTAAAACCGTTGCCCTGAGGGGTGTTGGGGAGAGTCCTCCTCAAAAACTCATTTTCTATCTCGAAATCAGCTACGCTGAACAAAATGGTTATCTCAAAATTTCGATTGGATGTGTTTGGGGGAAGGATTGGCGGGGGAGGGGGGGGGAGGCTATTTGCCCTCCAGTCACTTTCGACTATTAAAAAGGGCACTAGCCCTTTGAATTTCCAATCGAATGAGCATTTCTGAAGTTTCTACGACAACGCCTTCTACAAAAACCTTATATGCCCCCAGGGCATAACTTAAAATCCTTGCCCTGAGGGTTGTGGGGATTGTCCTCCTCAAAAACATATTTTCTATCCGGAAATTCAACTACGCTGAACAAAATAGCTATCTCAAAATTTTGATTAGATAAGTTTTTGCGACAACGCCTTCTATAAAAACCTTATATACCCCCAGGGCATAACTTAAAACCGTTGCACTGAGGGGTGTGGGGGAGAGTCCTCCTTAAAAACACATTTTTTATCTGGAAATCAGCTACGCTGAACAAAATGGCTATCTCAAAATTTCGATTGGATGTGTATGGGGGAATGATTGGCATGGGGGGGGGGGGGCTAGTTGCCCTCCAATCACTTTCGACTATTAAAAAGGGCACTGTCCCTTTGAATTTCCAATCGAATGAGCCTTTTTGAAGTTTCTATAACAATACCCTCTATAAAAACCTTATATGCCCCCAGGGCATAACTTAAAATCCTTGCCCTGAGGGTTGTGGGGGAGTTTCCTCCTCAAAAACATATTTTCTATCCGGAAATTCCACTACGCTGAACAAAATAGCTATCTCAAAATTTTGATTAGATAAGTTTTTACGACAACGCCTTCTATAAAAACCTTATATACCCCCAGGGCATAACTTAAAACCGTTGCACTGAGGGGTGTGGGGGAGAGTCCTCCTTAAAAAACTCATTTTCTATCTCGAAATCAGCTACGCTGAACAAAATGGCTATCTCAAAATTTCGATGGGATGGGGGTGGGGCCATGCTGGGCAGGGGGGGGGGGCTAGTTACCCTCCAATCACTTTTGACTATTAAAAAGGGTACTATCCTTTTGAATTTCCAATTGAATGAGCTTTTTTAAAGTTTCTACGACAACGCCATATATATATAACCCAACCCTATAAAGGTTATATATATATATAACCTACTGTTAGAATTCTTTACCAAGTGAACGTTTCATATTGTAATCGTTGGCACTTAGGACTTTAAATCCTGTTATCTGCGTTTAAATCTCAGTGGAGCCTGTAAGAATATGATTCTTCCTCTGTTAAACCTTTGGATGGGTCTCTCCAAATCTTTTTGCAGCAGTCATCCTTTTCACCCTTTATACAGCCTTTATTAAGCTCAATTGTTTCCAGCATTTGAATCGAAAATCCTAGCAAAAATAAATATAAAACACAATTCGTGTTGAAATTGAAGATGTTTCTCACTCACTTTCTGAAGAAACGCTATGAGTAGCAACGAGAACATTAGAAAGAAAATCCCATTAAAAATTTTTTTTAAAGTAGACTAGATAGATTCCAAACTAGAACAAGAAGTTTTCAGTCGTTACAAAATATTTTATGTATTTTGAGTTTAGTTCAGTTTTAGTAACAAATACAATTATAAATGACAATAAACCAAGCTAGATGTTCTTGGAGTATTAGAAGAAGTGCAGGTCAGTCTGCTAGGAACAAAATAGGATTTATTTCTGAGACACTTCCAATTTAACGAAAGTAACAGTATGAAAAAACTGACTAAATGCTTAAAATTTAAATTACTTAAAAATAACCGCTACAGTTTTTATAGTCTGAATTTGGGTCATTTGGGGGGGAGGGGAAAGGAAAAAGGATTTTCTTCGCAGCATTCAAATAGCTAATTTCTTTCAGAAACCTTACTTTTCTCTCTTAGATACGGGGGATGGTTGAGGCCCTACCAGAAACTAATAGGCTCAACCTAAAATTAATCTTGAACAATTCAACAATCTTTTTTCGTTATACCAATGAAACTTACATAATTCTGATTTATAATTAATGGATCTTTTATGTAACACTGAAAAAAAAAACAGAAAAAAAACAAACCTGCTGTCGATGTGGAATATTGTAGTTGAAGCTACTTTTCTTTATTTCTAAACCAATATATTTTCCTTGTTTTTCAAGCCAAGGGGAAGTTAGTTTTCTATACAGGGATATTGGAAAATGTGGTTCTAATAGTGTCCTTCGTTTTCTGACTCTATTTTCATAGTTATTTTCATAGTTACTCGTGAAATTGTTACTTGAACATCCTAAATACTTATGCAGTTTACAAAGTTCTGCAGTTTTTCTCATATCTTTTGTATTGTCATAATAAAAATACTGTAACATTAACTTTAGCTAGTATAGGGACTACTATAGTTAGGGACTACTTACTATAGTTAGTATAGGCCTATACAAGTGACTATAGGGAAGAGTTTGTTCTCTATTATAAATTCTGAGCTAAAACTAAAATAAAATAAAAATTATTTTTTTTAAATTTTTAAGCAGCGTCACTCATTACGTATTATATGGTTATTAGTACACAATCGGTGTTAAATATTACGTCATGTCTATTTATAACGTCAGATATGGTTATGATTGCTTAAACAATCAAATATATTTGAAAATACAAAAAGACTTTTAAAATGCAGTTTTTTTGTAAAAAGTGATTCTAATTTATAATTTTGTTTTTGATAAAAAAATGCACTAGAACTTTTAATTTCTGCTAAAAAAAACCTCTCGCAAAATTTTAAGACCTCTGCGTCAATACGATCTGGCAATTTCTTCTGGCAAAATATAAAATTCCACAGTTTTGCAGATAGGAGCTTGAAACCTCCACAGTAAGGCTCTCTGATACGTTAAATCTGATGATATGATCTTTATTAAGATTCTATGACTTTACGGGGGTGTTTCTGCCTGATTTTGAATATAAGGTAAATTTTCCGAGGCTCGTAACCTTTGATGAATATGAGTAAACTTGATGAAACTTGTATATTTAAAATCAGCATAAAAATTTAATTCTTTTGATGTATATAAAAATTCTGGTTTTTAGAGTTTTGGTTGCTATTGACACGAGTCAGTCTTACTATACAGTAGTTCTTTACCACAAACTGTTTGATATTAAAAGTTTTGCAGATGTAACAACTGAACTTTTGTATGATAATCTGTTGGATATTTTAAAGTTCAGTGTGGCTTAATTTAATCGCCCTGTTGTCAAGCCAAGGAGCTGAAAGCTTCCTGTAAATGGTTGTTGGCAGTAGAACCCCCTTATTGACTCCGGTACGAACACCGTGCTGCCATCTACAATTTAGTCTAACTCTGTACGAACACCATATATGGGCATAGCCTCCCTAGGGGAAATGGATTTCCGAGAAATTGATTACGTAACCTAACCAAACCCTATAACTCCCACGAGTACACCATATATGGGCATAGCCTCCCTAGGGGAAATGGATTTCCGAGAAATTGATTGCATAATCGAAGGGGAAGTGGATTTCCGAGAAATTGATTGCGTAATCGAAGAGGAAGTGAATTTCTGAGAAATTGATTGCGTAATCGACTGGGAATTTTATTGATCCGAGAATGGGAAAAAAATCACGTGTCTCCTTCTTAGCCAATCAGAGGGTCGCTTACATATTAGCGGCGGAGGATTGCAGAGAATATAAGGAAAGGATTTTTGCTATAGTTTTTTTTTATTAGTCTGTGAATAGAATTCAAAGGAGTGAGAAGAAGAACAGTTTGACTTTACTCATTTGGATATACATTTGTGTTGATGATGATGACGAGTGGAATGTTTACCCTATTAGAAGCTGATAGTGGAGTTGATGGTAATAATACAAGAACACCAAACATTGCGGTGGAAATCACGAGAGGATCACGGCTTTGTCTGGAATGGGATGAAGTATATGCAAGATATGTGATATCCTTGAGCAAATTTAAAATGGAGGATCAATTATGGTTCGCTGCAAAAGTTGATATAGCAAATGTGAATAGACTTCAATGTGCTTTAAGTGCATTAGTGAAACATATTGAAGACAATAAACTGTATCGCTAATTGTATATGCTTAGTATTATTGTTGTTGTAATTATTCAATAAAATTGTTTCGAAATCGAAAATGTTCCCTTTCTTTTCGGGTCAGGTTAGAATGCTAGGGCTAACGAATCATGGTCAGTCTAGAGTCAGCAGTCAGAGTGAAAGGATTGAAAAATGAATAAATTTGAGAAAGAGAGAATTAGATCAAATCTAGTGTTTATGGAAAAACATTTGGTTTTGGATGATGATTTTCTCGCGTTATGTCTTCAACGTAGGATATTCTCTCGTCAGGCACACTTTACAATATAATGAAAACTGATTCCCTCCCATTGGACTATTGTATGAAACTTTTACGATGTGACTCAAATTCTTATACTCAATTTATTGATATATTAATTGGAACAAAGCAGAATAATATCGTGGATATACTTTTGAAAACATTGCCAATGGATTCAATGTAGATGGCTCCCCCCACCATTCGAAAGAGGTGACGTCATAGAGTTACTCCTCTCCCTTGAATTTATCCGTCGGCAGGGACGATCAGTTTCGTTTTAGCTGTGAGAGAGTTGACATCGGAAACCAAAAAATGTTCTATACATGTCCATTATGCATGTACACTCTTGGTAGTTGGAGTCAATGTGAGAATTGTACAACTATTGATGATTATAGTGAAAAGTGTAAATTATTTAATCCTTGTAAATTACATAGAGGCTATGCAGTACAAATTAAAGGACGTAATTCATGTCTTGAAGAGATTTGTAACTCTCACCCTAGAGGACACCTGTGCTCCAATTGTCACTATAATAAATGTGATCAGTGGGAGAATACTTACCCCGCTATGATTGGAAAGAATTCCAAACGTGATTTTAGTTTATTTCTACGAGATTTGTATCGTCGTGGATTTAAATTATTCTGGGAGGAGGAGTCAGGTCTACGATTCAACTGTTAGGCTAACAAGATAATTTGGTTTCTACGTCATCGTTGTGACGACACTGCCTATTATGACTATAAACCAAGTGATTTCTATTTGGCAGTTACCGAATGTGATCACCATTTGAAAACACTATATGTGATATTGCTTCAAATACACAGATTGAAACTCGTGAATTTCATAATATGAATGCAAATAGTATCATTGACTATACAAAGAGATATGACAAGAGTGAAGTTACATTGTACTGTAGCAAATGTGACCCTGACTTTGCATCCAATCAAGATCAATATACAGTGAATCCAAATGATTTACCGGCATTAGTGGTTCACGGAAGTTGCCTATACACCGAAGAAGAAATCTAAAGTGAGGATTTAAAGACATTGTTGTATGTATATGCAATTTATTAATAAACAAATTCTCAAACATTTTTTAAGCACTTTACTCGTAGGGCACTGAAATCAATATTATATATGTCTGAGAGGATAGTTTCCCTAAAAAGTCGTTCAGACGTGGATTGTCACCATAAATGTGGAGAAACTGCTTGTAAGTATAGCCGCGACATCGTAACACAAAATATAGTAGTGCATGGAATCCAGAGCTTTTAGTCGTTAGATCCTGCACCCTCTTCCGATTTTGAACAATAGTTTTCCCACTGCTCTCAATATAGTTGCTAATGTAGGGTGTGTAAAATTAATAGGGTAGACCAAGAGGATCAAAAAATTCAATCGTTTTCATTGTTTGAAAGATGCACAGCCAATGACCCATCAGCACAGTCGACGGACTGCTATTAACAATAATTAAGCTATTGTTCGCACTTCGAATTTTTCCAAGAAAGTCTGAGGGCAGACAATAGGATTTGTACTGGGACATGTAGGGGTCCATATTAAATACATTGATTATTTGACTGGTGTTCATGGCGCCAAGTCTAGTAGAACACTGCCTTCGGGAGTGATTTCCCAATAGGTTTCATATTGATTTAGTAAGATTAGTGCAATACTCTCAGCCGATGGGTCGGCAAATGTACACTCTAAACGCACACTCCCCGTACATACTATACTCATATCCTGTGCGCCAGACAAATCCAGTACAATGATACCATGTGTTTTAGCAAACATTTCTTCAGTTATACCATTTTCAAATAGTTGCGAGTCATGATCCAGGGTTTGCATGGTCAACTCATACAATGTTCTATAGGATTTATCAAAAGACAGATTGTAGAGTGGGATACCGTTTACTTTGCACACAAGAGATGAAAGTCCAAACATTTCAAATTTATGTGGACATCCAGTCCACGATCCTATTGCACTGGTGCTTTTTACAAATGCTAAAGCGAGTTTTGACGGAATTTCGCCATTGATAAAGGATGAGTCGGTGAAGTTGCGTGACCCCATGGCTATATGACGTTGATTGATGATTGTATGAGGAACAAGTAGTTTAATATTATTTCCATTGGCTCTCAGTTTTTCCACTGCCAAAACAACAGAACTCATGACCTTTTGTTGGCGAATATGAAGTATTGCCGAAGTGAGGGAGAGAGTCACATAAGGAATGGCAGCAAGTTTTTTTCTCGATATGAAATTGGATGGTGCAAGCGTTAGTTTTATATCCACTTTAACATTGGGCGGCAGCCATTGGGGTATATTAAATATTTCATGATATATTTTTCCAACTAGATTTAATTCGCTAGTTGTAGCATTTTTAAGTGCATCTGTACTATCAGTATTTGTTATATATTCATATCCATTGGAGATGCCTCTCAATTCCTTGTATGACTTGGGTGTCATCAACATGAATTGCATATAGCTTGTATAATTTGAGAGATTGTTGCTTGTGCTCACCAGCGTGCCATTGATGTAGACACTAATTTGACGAAATAAATTATGTAATATACAATTTTCGTAGGATATTCCATTGGCCCGTATTGGCAATGTATTATTGGATTTTCGGACTTTCATTTGTAAATCTACAAATGTCGAAGACATGCCCATAAAGTAGTCTTCATTGGAATAAATTTTAAAGTGGATATTATCAGAGAGGGGTTGTTGTGGATAAAATTGTTCATAGTATCCATGCTTGACACTCACATCAAAATTTTCTGCATTGAATAGATTCAATGATGAGGTGATTGAAGGTTGAGAATCCTTATGCGGTAGGTAGGACATCTTAGGAAAAGAAATCTAGTTTCGATCTAACAATTCTCTTCCTGGGGCTTCTTCTTCTGTTTACAGTACGTGTCGGCTTTTTCCTTCTTTTCTTTGACAAGAGTGGTGATGTCTTTCGTTTCTGACCTGAGTAGAGACTGATGAGTGATGTAGTGTTTCTCGACCTTTTTAAACCTTTTCCATTTTGTTTGAATCTCTCGCCAAGGGTTCGCGCATTGGACCTGAGATTTTCCGAAGCACTTTTTTTAAAATCCTTTCCAGAGCCCCAATCGTATAGCGTAGAGGATGCAAAATCTGTCGCAGCCGGTACAAGATGTTTTCTAGCCAGAGGTAGTGCAGAGAGAAAGAGCTTAGCAAACCAACTGCCAAGACCGTAGCCAGACATTGACGAGCAATCTTTGTAATAGTCCATTCCATTGCCCTGTTGTCTTGGGCCAAGAGTATTAACATAGCAGTCAATATCAGGACAAATGAATACCACTTTTCTATTAGACATCTTGCTGTTGTTGAACAATGGGCCAAAAATGGCATGTAATCACAGCCAAACCTTTTGAAATTGCTAGAGGATCACCCAATTCAGTTCGTAGTGTTAACTGACAGGGTTACAAATAGGAAGTGTTTACGGGAATATATTGAAGATGCTTTATATTGTAGTGGTGAATATGTTCTTGATTGGTTTTTCGTTCAAGAACTCGTAGGAGGTGTAAGGTTGCCCCTACTAACAGGGCTAATAAATTTGGTAGCGTGATACAAACTGAGGCGTTAGGTAAGAATCGGTACTCAGAATTCAGTGACAACTGATTTTATTTACAAAAGAAGATGAAAGGAAAATATTCTAATTCTATTTATGTTGAATACTTCCAAACCTCTTCTAGGTCTAAGGTCTAATGATCTACTTGTTCTCCACCAATGTTTACCGAAAAGAAAAGATTAAGTTAATCTTAGGCTAACGATTGTTTCTACTTAAAAAGGTTACACTTGAACAGCTAGTCAAGGCTTGAGTTCTGGATTATAAAAATCCTTAAGTTCAAGCTATTTTTGAGCTAAGCTAAGAATAACCGTACTTGCGTTAATTCAACCTTCATTAACCCAAACCAAGAGATTCTTTTATTATTTCTTGAAAGGGTTGTGTATTCCTTTGACCTTTATTAAGCTTTAATTTTAGTTCCATTTGATTTCCATTCGTTTTGTTATGCCAGCTATGGAGAGGTTTCCTTCTAGGCTAATTATCGATATATTTAAAGGTGCAATTTCTTTTGTAATCTGTCCCCTATACATACTGTTCATCTTTAACATTTCTGCAGTTAGAGAACATTCTTCTGGCAATTTCACTATTGAGCTGTCTTTTATATATGTGAATTTAATGTTTTTTTTCTGTTTTACATTGGAAATGTATTCTTATTTCTTCTTTGAAAGGAGATGTGATTATATACTTTTCCCTTCCAATTCTTTGGATTAAGATTTTGTTTTCCTTTATAATTTTGGTTTGACACTCTTGATTAATTAATGCATTATTTTACATAAAGTTTGCTAAACTGCAGGGGTTTATTTGTGTGCTTCTAATAATAAATTGGTGGGTGCACAATAGTGGTATACTCTTTAAATTACATCTTTTTTCTATATTGTCATCTTCTAAAACATATCTTATTTGATCTTTACTTAACCCAAAAAATTTGAACTCATTTTCTATTTGAAAGAAATACGAAGTTTTTGACACTGGGAACGGAATGCTGAACATTTCGAACATTTTGAACCCATCTTAATTATTTGATATAGAAAAATCACAAATAACCAACAATTTCAATTGTTGTGCCGCTACATTGCAGCTAGTCGATTTATAAAGTTCCAGTAAGCCGTAACGTCTATAATTAACCGATATCCTATAGCCTATTGGTAGTGAAATTTCAATTTCGAAAATTGTCCTAAGCATGTCTGCTGGATCTGTGACAATGAATGGGAAACTTTTATTTTCTGGTTGAAGAATAGAAAGGATTACTATTTCTATTTTCTTTACTAATCTTTTTATTTGAATTGAACTTTTTGTTACTTCCTTGTTTATCTTTTAAGTTGTCTTATATTTACTAACCGTCGTTTATAAGTTTTCAACTGGTGTAACAAAAGGACGTTTTTATATAATTCCGGTATTGCTAGATAGAGTCTTCTATAAGAATAATTTTCTGATGAACTTTATTGAATGACACTTTTTTTTCTTTTTTTTTAATACATATTTGTCGGCTGACAAATACCTCTTGAACGAGATTAGATATTCATTAATATTCAGAACGAAACTCCTCTCAATCATCCGTGCTAGTGACTCCTGTTTCCTAGTCCTAGTCTTTCCGTGCTAGCGACCTTCATAGTTCTAGTCTTGTCCGTGCTAGTGACTGCTGTTTGATAGTCCTAGTCTTGTCTATGCTAGTGACCTTCGTAGTCCTAGTTTTGTCCATGCTAGTGACTCCTGTTCATAGTCCTAGTCTTTCCGTGCTAGTGCCCTTCATAGTCATAGTCTTGCCCGTGCTAGTGACTCCTGTTTCTGTTCTCACTAGCCTGTTTGTGTTCACACTAGCCTGTTTGTGTTCCCACTAACCTGTTTCTGTTCCCACTAAACTGTTTCTGTTCCCACTATCCTGTTTCTGTTTCCACTAGACTGTTTCTGTTCCCACTAGCCTGTTTCTGTTCCCACTAGACTGTTTCTGTTCCCACTAGCCTGTTTCTGTTCCCACTAGCCTGTTTCACCACAGCGGATACAAGTTGGAGGTTTTTGACATTCCGATTGTCTATATAGACCCCCGCCAGTCCAGCATTTTATGCGAGAGTTTTTTTTTTCACTAAATTTATACCTGGAATAATTATCCCTATTTGGTCTTGACATATCTTTCTTTTTAGGAATGTCTAAGCTTGTTGCGAATCCTTTTATTTCTACTCTTGCATAAGAAGTAGGGTGATTAGTCCTAGCACTGTCGTTTGTTTCTAAACTCCTCTGTATTTTTTTAAGGGTGGTGATCCATGAATGGGTTTCATTTGGATATATCTGTAACGAGATGGGAGGTGCTTGCTCCACAGATAGGCTTTGAAGCCTACTTATGACTGTGGCATCTCTATATTGGCCTTCTAGAGCAGTTATTCTAAACTGTGCGTCTTGTAGTGCAATTTCTAACTCTTTGATTTTGTTTTCATTGGAACTCATGATGGATATATTCTTTTCAATTCTTAGCGTTGGAAACATTTTGATTCCTTATAGTGCTTTAAGTCGCTAAAATTGGTCTACTTATAAATTATATTAAAATTTTATCAGTACCTTGGATTAAATTTACACTCAAGTTGAGAATTATGATCACACACTCTTGAGGATGATTAACCTATGACCCTATTTAGGTAAATTACAGACGCGGATACTAAAACTCGTAGCAAAGAGAAAGAGAAGGAGAAGAAAGAAAGAATTTTAGGAAGATAAAAGATAAAAGTCTGTCTGAGCTTCCCCCTTAGGTTAAAATTTCCTTTAATGAACACTTTTTCAAACTTTTCTGTCTTGGATAGGTTTGGAAAACTGAACACACACCTTCTTGTAAGGAACAGAGGACTAAATTTTTACCAAATTTTATGAATTTAATTAATCCTCCCCAACTTAAACGAAAGTTGCACCGAACTTGAGTACCACTGGGACCAGTTGTACTGAAATTGAGTACCAATGTGACCAGTTGCATGGTTGCCCATGCTAGCATGGCTAATAGATTTGGTAGTGTTATACACACTGAGGCTTTGTGTAAGAAATCAGTACTCAGAATTCAGTGATTTATGATTGAATTTATAAAAGAAGATAAAAGAAAAATATTCTAATTCTATTTATGTTGAATACTTCCAAACCTCTTCTAGGTCTAAGGTCTAATGATTTACTTGTTCTCAACCAATGTTTACCGAAAAGAAAAGATTAAGTTAATCTTAGGCTAACGATTGTTTCTACTGCAAAATATTACACTTGAACAGCTAGTCAAGGCTTGAGTTCTGGGTTATAAGAATCCTGTAGTTCAAGCTATTTTTGAGCTAAGCTAAGAATAACCGTACTTGTTTTAATTCAACCTTCATTAACCCAAACCAAGAGATTCTTTTATTATTTCTTGAAAGGGTTGTTTATTCCTTTGATCTTTATTAAGCCTTAATTTTTGTAGGAAAACTAAATTGAAAATATCTGGACATAACGGTTTAGAAATTTTTAAGCTGGTAATATTGTTCCCCTTTTTCCCCTAACCTGCTTGTATAAACATTGAGGTTACCTTTGTATAAACATGCAGTACGGGATTAACGAAATGAAAGAATGATTAAAAGGGGAACGGTGTGTTCCTCTTCGTATAAACGTCTGAAGATTGCACAAAGGGGGGGGGGTTAAATAATGTTATTAACCGAAAATTCCAATTTTCGAATATAAGGTCTTTATAAAGTCAAGCTAAGTCTCAAGGGACTCTAGGCTGAAAAGGGGAAGCCCAAATGGCTCTCCTAGCTTTCTCTTCTTGGTTGAGGTTTTCTTTCCTCCTTAAACTCTTAGCTATTCAAAGCTTAAATTTCTGGGAAGAAATTTAATTTGGCTTATTCTAACCTTAAAAAAATGCTGTTTTGTCCAAATGGCTCAAACCTTGTTTAGGTGGAAATACTAATGAAACTATAAGTCCCAAAATCATCAATTTTTCTTATATACTTATTAAAATTTTTTGCAAATGACAGAAAGCCTTTTAGAGGTTTTTTCTTCTTATTTTAACCTTTATCTTCAAACTTTTATCACCAAGGAGAATTTGAAAGAGACAGTGGTAAATTATTGTAATTACAAAGTAAAACACTTACGCTTGGTTCGATTTCCAAAAAAAGACTACCTTGTTTTCGTTCTTGAATCCCTACTTTAAGTTCTCTCTGTTTTGTTCTTCTTTCCTGTCATTGGTCAGAGACCACTTTGATGTCATCCTTATAATAGTTCTTTGTTCAAAAAGTTAGTATCCGCTTTCTCTATTAAAAACCCTGTTTTTGGTCATGTGATTCAAATCGCGCAATATCTTATTGTCGTTGACCCCTCGAGTTTGAAACGGCAGTTCGCTATTTGTATTTGCATTTTATGGTCCTTGTTAGATCAAGGGTACACTTGTTTAAAATCTAGCTAATGTTGTTTGTTTCCTTACACAAAGAAAATTAATACTTCGTTACTCTTATCATTAAGCAAAAGTCATACTTTGCTATCTTTACAATTTAGTCAGGTTATGATGTATCCCACATTTTTACAGAGGGGAACATTTGAATTACCAACCGGAGATGTTTCCACAAATGAAGCGTAGAGAAAATATACAAGCGTCCGTGGAGAAGGCAGGCGGGTAGTCAGCAAAAATGAAATTAGTGTTACCGGCACTTTTACATTTGATTATATTGATCTTAAAGCCAAGAACATCCTTTAGTTTATCGTTGAGAATAATCTTTTTATTGCCAATAGGTGACCTATTAGAGATCTTACTCTTATGCTTTAAATAGTTGAAATGAAAAATTTTTTTTTTACGAGCGGAAATTCTTTTATTAATAGAACGACATAAATCATTCATACAGGTGAGTTCCTCGTAGGGTAATTCAATATATGGATAGCTCATCCAATTGATTTTTTGAATTTGTTCTTGATCACTTGAGGGTGGTGGCGGCCAATCATAGGGTCTAATTTTTATATCATATTTATGATCTTTTCTCAGGATGTCATAGGTATTTTTGAGAATACAGGCGACAAGAGCCACTTCATACGCGCCCTCGAATTTGATGGTGGGAGAGAGTTTTGTCCAAAAATCACTTGTTCTATTCAAGTCATTGTAGAGAGGATCAGAAACATTGGACATGAAAGTCACATAGAAATCACTGGGCATTGTTAATGTATTCAGCACTGACCCAAGAATCGAAATCTGAGTTGTATCCTAGGCAGCGATCATGAAATTGTCTCTTGCCCCTACGAGTAAGGCTCTTTAATATCTTTTCAATGTGATAAATTTCACTACTGTTTCTAACTTTTTGCAGTTCATAATCATTAAAACTGCCGAGAATCTCATCAGCTTTGGTGTCTCGCAGTTGATATGTTGTGGGATCGGTGTCCAGGATTTTGGACACTTTAAAAAGTTCGGTGCTCCATAAATAATTCCCCTTTTAAAAATATTGATGGTTCTATTAATTCGAACAGTATCACCAACATTGAATTTCTTCTTCACATTTTTTTTTCTTTTTCACCATTGGAGTATTGCTTTAGAAAAGCATCAAATGTATTTCCACTGTAATGAACTTTCCGAGGGTTTGCGTTGGACAGAGATCGATGAGGTCGATGGTTGTATATCCACATGATTTTATCTAAATCATGAATAAAAGCAGATGTAGTTTTCAGTGTACAATATCTTGAAATTAATAGACGAATCGTTCTTATCAATCTTTCAGCCAATGCAGCCTTATTCGGGCTGTGACTATGATAAATTGATGTATTATATTTCAATAGAATCTTTTGCACATGGGGATTAACAAATTCGCTACCACGATCCGATTGAATTTTTCTATAGCAATCCTGTTCAAGAATACTTTCAATGGCCTGAGCAACTTCAACACCTCTCTTTGACCGTACTGGAATGGCATAGGCATATCGACTAAAGACCCTAATTGCCACCAGAATATATTTGTAAGGTGCATTATGACGCCGTTGAATTGCGGCTAAAGTTAAAAGATCCGTTTGCATTATATGCAGAGGGAAAAAGGCGTTAGTTTGTCGATATTGTTTGCCAAGAAGCCTGTGATTCCGATGCAGTGTGTAACTCGGTTCATTTTCTATATACTCTTTTGCTTTTTTTAATGTGCTGTCAGAGACAACTTTAGAAAGTGTTTTGGGAGAACTTAAACTTACTGCTTCACCAATATTTTTATAGACATGTTTCAGAACTTAATCCTTTTTGTACACAAAAAAGTAGCGTAATGTCCACTCACATTTTGTATACTAGAGGACGAATTAATTCGTCTTTACCTTTGACTGGGATTTACAGGTGGTATACGATCATTGCTGCTGCTGCTGCTAATATTTTCAAATATTTAATCTTCTCCTTCTTTAAATGCTGTTGTTGTTGTTGGAAGACTATATCCTCTTAATTTCTTTAGAATGTTCTTATTGCCAATAAGTCTTTTGGGAAAGTTTGATGCATTTAGAGAGGTGTATAGATTATTGTCAAATAACAAAACTCCTTTATGATTCGTCATCACATCACAAATTAAATCAACTAGATTATAACTTTTTCCCTGAATTATAATTAGTTTCCCTGTGCTATTGATTTGAACTTGATGTTCATCAGCTTCCAACATGAGATATGATAGTACTCTTTTACTCTGTTCTCGATAGGTCACTGGCAATAGGTTTCCAATTTTCGATACAATTGAATTCAATTCCTTCTCCTTTGATCGCACAGCAGAATCTTGAAGAGAGTTTTCCTGTTTAGAGGGATCTGTGATGACGGTAACAGCGACGGTGGGTCTCTAACAATAAGGTTTATGTTTGTCCACACGTCGCAATGCATCTTGAAGTAAAAGTAGTTTTTATCATCGGCAATATTCTCATCATTAATGATTTGCTTAGATTGTCTTCAAAATGTTCGAAGGGCGAGAGGACAAGTTCAAATGGTGTCAATTTATAGGGTTTAGCCATTCTCTAGAGAAAACTGTTTACAAGTCCTGCAATTATTGGCAGTAAAAGTGTGAAAAGGCTACCGCCCGCTTGAAGGGGACGTTTTCTTTTAAAAAATTTTCCCTTGTTTTTACAAGCCAAGGCACGTACAGTGGACCGATGTTGCTTTTTCTGTTGTCTAACACCTTCTGACAGTTGAATATTGCCCTCGGTTAAATTTAAACAAAGTTCAGATATTAGATTAATGAAATCATTGTCAACACCATGTTTGAGTATAGCCTTCCTGAGTGGAGGTTTTGAAGTGGCTAAAACGGAAAATAAATGCCGTTGTTCGTGTAGTATCTTCAGTGTCATAATGTCAACTAATGGCCTTTTCTACTGTTCACCGGAAGATATACTGTAATTTCTTTGTCGAAAATGTTGGTGACTACACGTATATCCTCGGGCGTGCTCTGATGAAGATCCAGCAAAATGTAACCGTGCGGCTTATTTGTCGCCTGAGTGTACGCTGATAGCAGAAATTTAGGGGTGCCTGGATATATCTGTTTATTGAGAGTTATTAGCGAGCTAGAATCACGAACAACTCGATAGATAATATAGATGGTGCAATTCAATGCAAGGGTTCGCATACATTTGCTCTGATGAAACAGATTGTGTAGAACTAGGGTTATGGAAATCTCTTCATGGTGAGAGTGAACGGTGAACAGCTTTAGAATTTCATGTGAGAACTGTTCAATGGATTCACCCGAATCATCAATAATCAGCCACGAGTTCGGTTCAATACTATTGAAAACATCAAGTCTCCGTATGAATTGTATTGGTATGGTTGTGTCAATAGCTTTTATTTGATCGTATGACTCCCGCCAAATACTAAAGCAATAGTAGATTTTCTTTTGTTTTTCCAAAAACATTTTCTGACAATTTTGAATTATTTTAGCTAAAAGTGTTGTTTTCCCCTACATTGAGGGACCACACAGAAATGATTTGAAGGGTGTTTTAAATTGATACATGCTGCTACTGCTGTTGACAACAGTCGGTCTACAACTAACTAAATCATATTTTCCCAGTGAATAAGTAGTAGTAGTAATAATTTTCCAATTGATCTATCTAGTACGTTGTTAACAACAACAACAAAAACAATATTTCATGGTCATTTATTCAACATGAAAACTCTATTTGTTCAACATGAACTAAAAAAACATAGGAATGACACTTGTTCAACAAGAACCTGACAAAAACAATATTTCATGGTCATTTATTCAACATGAAATTTTTATTTGTTCAACATGAACAACAACATAAAAATGACACTTTATGT
Source organism: Artemia sp. Qi Xiang Cuo (assembly GCF_049724085.1). Taxonomy (NCBI): domain Eukaryota; kingdom Metazoa; phylum Arthropoda; class Branchiopoda; order Anostraca; family Artemiidae; genus Artemia; species Artemia sp. Qi Xiang Cuo. The sequence goes on from NC_142806.1 coordinate 24,377,024, forward strand.
ACAACATAAAAAAACAAAAAAAAAACTTTTGTTCAAACATGAACAACAACAACACTTATTTTCTTAAAAAAAAAAATTTTGTCCAGCATCACTTTTTGTACATTATCACACACACACACTATTTGTACAACACATGAAAACAACAAAAAACACATGGAAAAAAACACTTAAAAAAACTAGCACAGTTTAATATTATGAATTTCAAAGGTGACCCCCCCTTGGGGTCGTGGGGCCGAAGGCCGGTCGTGGGCGGGACCCCCCACCCCCGGGAGCCGCAGGGCCGGCCACGGGCGGGCCCCCCCCCCCCCCCCCCCCGGGGCCGCGGTGGAAAAACTGTATACAATAGTTGTCGTCACTGCTGCAGGTTAGGTTGGGTTAGTTGAGGTTGGGTTATGGCTAGTTAATTTATGAATGGTTATGGTTTATTAATTTATGAAAGGTTGGTGGTTAGGTTAGGTTAGGGTTAGTGGTTAGGTTAATTTATCCGGACCAAGTTGATTGCGTTAGTCTATGCATTCAACTCGGTCTGAAATAAGGTAGTGGCCATGTGGCAGTACACTTACACCATTCTCGAGCACATAGACTGTCAGATATACATGACATTGCATTTTTTTCCCACTCTTACAGTATAATTTATATACTGTAGAGAGCGAATTGCAAGCACTTGTGCTCTCGGCACTAGGCTACTTTCTACACAGTCTCTGCACACGCTCATCTTGAAATTACTCTTTACAAAATGTGTAGGCACCCCTTTACACGCCTGCTTTACATCCCCATTATGTGTTTCTACGTAATAAACTTTAGGACCCGGGAACACCCCCTGGATATCAAATCACTCCCCATCTCTGATTTTAACATTAGTAGTTGGTTGGGGGCTTGACATTTCACCAACTTGGGATAGAGGGACGGATTCCGGTTGGTTAAATCCATCCACGAGCTAATGTGTTCCCAATTTTCTAAATCTCCCAAAAAATCCACGGTTTTTACCTTTAACAGCAGAGAATCTGTATCCCAATAGTAAACTTGAAACTCCTCCTCCCATGGCCATTGCACCTTGCACACATTTTAAAAAAACGACAACATGAGCTTTTTGGAAATTTCAAGTACTGAACTACCTTCTGCTATATTCTAGTTCAGTACCACATTTCTCTTTTTCCCGTGTAGAAGAACCACGCCAGCCTCTACGCTCGTGAACGTTGTAAAATTGGGGTCGGCAATAATTCGTGCACACTCTAGAGGGTCAGTCATGACATCGCAGCGATATCTGTTCCGTACGCTGTCACACATTTTGCCAAACGCTGAATTTAGAATGAGTTTGTACATTTCCTTCTCTACTTTGGAGTTTGCCTTAGAGCGTTTATCAACAAAAGTGTCAATACACGTTTTCAAATATGGTTTCTGATTAAATTTCAGGACCCTATGTATTTTGGTGATCTTGAAACCATTGTTCACCATCCAGTGCAAAAGCACATGGTGAAAAACGATATTCCTCTTAGGGTCCAAATCAGCAATCAGTTTTTGCTTAGAGGGGGTCCAGTGCATCCCCATATCCTCAACCATTGATTGATTGTGGGGGCTCACTGAGTCCCTGGTCACTGGTCGATTGATACAGGGAAAAACAAAATCTCTGACTGAATCATGAATGGCCAGTGGAATGTGCCCGTCAATTTCAAAGAACCATCCTTGTGGCCCATTGTCCTCGACGATGGTAATGTCGGGAACTCAAAAGGATTCTCAAGCCATTGATAGTTCCCACACGGCAAAGAGTAGTGAGACATTGCCGAGGGGTACAATGAGTTCATGTCCAAGAACACTGCATTTGACTTTGCATCGGTGCTGTTTTGTCCGCTCGGATCAGTTGACAAGATGCGGTCCCCATGAAAAATATACCCTCCCCTCATTGAACGCTCTACAAAAAGGTGTTGATCTACATCAGTGATTACGCCTATTTCCTCCCTACTAATTTTTAAAATCAAATCCATGACAAAATGTGGAGTGGAAAAATAATAGCCTATATCTAGTCCGAACTCTGAATAGATTTGGTCTGTGTTCATGCAGACTATATCTAACAGAATTAAAACGTCACTTGCCAAGTACAGTCTACAATAATCCCACCGATTTTTACAAGTCCCGTTAGACCAGACCTTCTTGGGAAACTCACAGTCCTCGTCATTGTATTCATTGTTGATGAGTGAATTGTACAAGTCTTTAATTGGAGGCAGTTTCACCTCGCTTAAGCGAGCGCCAGAACAGTAATAGTCGTAAGCGTATACACCTTTACAGGTCAATAGGTCATACATTTCACTGTCTGGAAAGTGCCGTTTATGCAAAGAAAAACTATCAAAATTGTCGCTTTTCTGCACTTGAATCAATTGACTCAATGCCTTGGGAAAAAAACTAAAGGAATCTAAAAACCTGATTTTATTCCAACACGTATGCTCATTATTTACTACCTGCCATTTTAGCTCGAGAAGCAACAACTTCTCGGCCGCTTTGGGAATAATATTGTAGGTAAATGAATCAATAACCCATGGACTATCTACTCCCCCTCCCTCCCTGTGCATACGTGCCAGTGCCGGTAAAATAAATTTTAAATCATAATTTGCATTGTGAATAAAAACTGAGATATAAAACTGCTGGCTAACGTTTATGTTACACGATTGATGCGCTACCCCTCTAAAATTACTACCCCCAGAGGATATTTCCTGCCACAAGTGATTATGGTCTCTGACTTTCCCCCTCCTCCTTCTAGTCTCTTTAGTCCCCTTATCCCCCTCTACAAACTCCCCCTTACAAACCCAACAAATTTTTTGATTTTTAATCGCGAGACGATCCTCTGCAGACAATACCATAGGAAAATGCGTATTTCTCAAACGAGAAATAGCACCATTAGCTGTGCCAATTAATTTAGTCAGTGCCTTGATCATGCACTCTCCCTCATCTAATGTTTTTACTATTTCTAACAACTGCATTGTGTTAGAATTGTCTCTTTGTGCATGGGCATAGGACACTGCAATAGCTTGATATTCCTTGATTCGGTTTGGGAATTGAGGATCGTTCACTTCCACCAGCTTAGCCTCACAATCCAAAGATATTTTGTTGCACTGGAGGAGGGTGTTTTGAAAATTTTTGAAACGTAAAATGGCCCTATGCCCTGAAACCGTTTCCACTGACTGGTAGCCATGCCGTCTACAGTGCTTCATATGATTTTGCAACTTTAATTCTGTCCAAAATCGAGACAGGCATGTCGGACAGTAGAAACATACCCCCCTTTTCTGACCCCCCCCCCCCAGAACTCTACTGATGTCTGTGATTGGGTTGAAATGGCCAATTGAATTGGCTAGGTCACTAGATAGTGGTGTGTACAACAACCAAACCCAGTGTTTGACCAAATCAATTGACGGACCCCTTACTGGGAACACCACCTCCTTCTTTTTAGAACGAACCCAATCTTCAAATTCAGTTTCATACTAAACCACAGTAACGCCGATATTTAAATGGGCATTGGCCCTTTCAAAAATATCAATAGATCTTAGCGTTACTGGGTATTTTTCGTCTAAACAAGTGAAATCTACAATGGGAAAATTGGACCCGTCCTTCCCATGTACAGCCCAGTGATCTAAATTCGTCTTTGAAGCGTCACGTGCTACAGGCTCAAATGCTGACATGAGGAAATCGTACTCGAAACATTTTTGACCTGTTTCAAAACAGATTCGCTGGACACCTTGACAACCTTCTAGATTGTGATAATATTTTAAAACTGTACCCGTATCCCTATGCTCCCCTCTTATAATAAAATCTTTCTTAAATTTACAGATATTCACATTCACACTTTGAGTATAGAGAACTACTGGCCCCCATCCGATTTCGTTTTAATTGTCGATATGGGCAATAATATGACCTCTCCACTTGGAAAAGGCACCCTCAAAATTCTCAAAATTTGGATAGATCACAAGCATCTCAGTATGTACATAATGGTGGTCCACTTCACTTTTTCCCTCATTCAAATAAAACACCTTTAAAGAAATAGAAACCTTAATTGAATCCCTACCACCCCACAATTGAATTTGGTTCTCCAGCAGTGCACAAATTCTATCTAAATATTCATGCACAATTTCTACAGGGTCAAACACAAAATTACCACACAAAAGCAAAATAAAAGGATCCCCAAAGGTTGCAGTGTAGACAACTATTGTATTTAAAATTGTGTTTGATAGCTGAAATTCGGGAAATGTCGTAAATTGGTTATTACCATCCTCCCCCTCCCCCTCTTGTATATTATCAACATCCCTTCCCCCACCCCCACCTCCTCCTCTTTTATATTATTATCAACACCCCTTCCCCCACATTTTTCAATAATAGGGCTCTGGGAAGCCACTTCATTTGTTTGAAGTGAAACTATGTTATCGGGGGCTAGAGGAGGGTTCCCTGTTAATTCTCAGGTAAAATCTTCTAAAAGCTGCAAGGTGTTCGGACTCAACAAAGGTAAGTCCCCCTGCCCAACTGCGCTATAATCAACATTTAAAAAATCAGCTAAAAAGACATCAATATTGTCTGGAATAAATTCAAGTGAATTACCATGCCATTCACTGATAGTAGATGCTTCATTGTTGCTGTTGTTGTAAAGCCCCATAGGCACGTCCTCTCCTTCTCCAACTGACGAGCAAGGGGTAGATGGCTAATATGGAACCAGGACAACCTATAAATGAAAAATAGATTATTTTCAAAGTGTCTAAATCACCCTTACTGTTTTTAAAAAATTGGATTATTATTTACATGTGCTTAGCAGTAGCATTTGGTTTACTCAATATATTCTGAAAGTTCCAACTTAATGAAAATCTAAAACATTACATAGTAGGTTTTGATTTTGTTCAAACAACCCTCCCCCTCAATTTTCACTATTTAATGCACCCCTCCGACCCGCCCCCCAGCCCAGTGGGCCACCGCAGCGCTTCTCTCGTGGCGCTTGGCGGCCCCCTCCCCCCTGTATACGATAATTGACCTGATTTAAAAAGGGGGAGCATTTTTTTTAATATCTTTGACAGGCTTTGACTGACTGATCGACCGATGAAATGAGTCAATTGTTGGAAGACCGAATCTTTAAAACTATAATATTCAATGGTGAAAAATAGCATTCCGCTTTGACTTAAAAGAATCTAGTCAATCTATGATCAGTAGTTGACAACACTAGAAATTAACAAAAAATATTATTAAGAGATATCGAAGAGATAGCAACAGTTTATGGCCTACAGTGGGGACAGAGAAAATTGGAAAGATTAGAAAAAAAGAGTGGTTTTCTTTGACAAGGCAAAAACAAAAAAAAAAATACATTATATTTAGATATCTCTGAGGTAGGGGGGTAGTGTGCAGAGAAATTTAAAACAATGGTTGGGGCGGGGGGGGGGTAATATTTTAATATCTCAGACCCACACACACACTTTTACAGCGCGATGAAAAATGAGTTTGTTGTTGTATTTCGCATATTTCTATAAGGTAAAAAAAAAGCTCACATTTTTATATCCCGGCTGTAGTTGAGTGTCTGAAGCCACTGGCGAAGCTTGTTGGAGAGCAACCTCCTGACCTTGTGTAGGTGGGACAACGATGTCATCGGCTTGAGGGGTTGGAGCACTGGGGCTTTCCATCATGTGTGCAGCCGCCCAATCTCTTTTTAATTTTCTGACAGCGATATCAGGCTGCGTGACAACTCGATGGCCATGGGCTTGCGTTGAGGCTGTAGTTTGCGCAGGCAGCGTTGATCTTGAATACCCAACCTCCCTTGCCCTCTTCGGTGGAGGGGGGGGGGGCAATACATTCTTCATAATTTTCCTTAAAAGAAGAGAAAACAGTTAGTATTGAAATAATTTTCCCCTTTTTAACAGAATAAAAAAAAAACTAGTACCCCCTAGCCATAATTTTGTCTAGAAAGCAGCATCAATAAGCTTCCGCTTTAATCTTCTTAGATTAGAACTAAATCTTTCCAAGACATAATGAATAATTGCTTCTTGTTTGACGTTTCTTTTTCAACCATCTACCTTTTATCAACTGCTTTTTTAGCCATCTACCTTTTTTCAACTGCTTTTTTACCTATCTGCTTGTACAATCATATGATTTTTCAGTCACATCTTGTGTAAATTCTAAGCTATAGGGGGTGGCAGCCCCTCTGCTCCCTTCCCCCTCCATACGCCCATGATCAACATAACGATATAATAAAACGCTAAAATAAGGACTACCTATCAATTACGTCATATTGGCAAACACCAAATATTAAACATCAGAATGCAAACATAACTAAGAAAGAATTTTTGCCTACTGTTTCCTAGAGTTTTCTATTACTGCTCCAATTGTACAAGGAATAGCGAAGCATGTATGAGAGTAACCATTTGGTTATCACTTCAAATGTCAAATTACTAAAAACACTCAAGGCTATATTGGGTTTATCTATCAATTACGTCATAATTGCAAACACAAAATATTAAATTTCAGAAGGCAAACATAATTAGGAATTAATTTCTTCTTCTAATTCACAGCAGGCGGGCTTTTTAGTTGATTCTCGATACGCCTGGTCGGTTGAATACCTTTGTTTTGCTCTCTCAATTATTACTTCTCGATACGCCTGGTCGGTTGAATACCTTTGTTTTGCTCTCTCAATTATTACTTCTCGATACGCCTGGTCGGTTGAATACCTTTGTTTTGCTCTCTCAATTTTTACTTCTCGATGCGCCTGGTCGGTTGAATATTTTTGGCTTTTCTCTTTTCAAGATACTATCTCTGTTGTTTGTGTAGTACTGTTTTTTCAACTTGCGTGCGACTTGCTTGATTGAAACCATTATGTAATTATGAATGAGAACATTTTCATCTTTGTAGTTCTTAAGTAGTAATTATGACGTCACAGCGTAATGATTTTGTTGACGTCATAGAGCAATGATATTATTTCATGACGTCTTCAGAAACAACAATATAATTTCATGTTTTTCTATTCACGTCATAGCTCTAATATAAAACTATGATGACATTCATTATTTATCTAGTAGGGTTTCAGACAAGGTAATTCTAATGATGTACTTTTGTTTTGATCTGACTCTATTTTTAGGAGTTTTGTTATATTTCTTAGCATTGGACTGATCATCTCTTACTAGGTTGCTAGCTACTGCTGCAACCCAAATTCACATATATATTTATTTATGAGAGGCAGCCTGGCCGAGTGGTCCAAGGCACTGGTGTTAGCCACAAGTCTCCTCGGAGGCGTGGGTTCAAATCTTACCGCTGGTATACGATTATGTTTGAAAGACTGGAGTGTGAAAAGACATCGAAAATGCAGTTTTTGGTGGAAAAATTTATTCTCTTTTAGAAATAATTTATTTTAGTTAAAAAAGGTTTTAACCCAATTAATTTACTTTAAAATGAGCTATTGAACAACCCTCTACGATGTTCCAGTGCCAAGCTATCTGTGGAAAAGAAAAAAATATCCCGTTTGGGGAGAATAACGTGGTTAAAGTCAATTTTCTTGATTTTCAAGCCAATATATTTCCCTTGCTGTTCAAGCCAAGGGACAGAATGTTTCCTATACAGGGGTTTCGGACAAGGCGGTTCTAATGGTGTACTTTTTGTTTTGATCTGACTCCTTTGTTAGGAACTATGGGTTTTTATATTTCTTAAAATTGGACGTGATCGTCTCTTACTAGGTTGCTAGCTACCGCTGCAACCCGGATACTATTTAGCCCTTTTTCTTTTGGTTCACTCTGTGGGCTACAGAGCTACTGGCTTGGTTGTCTCTTATCATTAGATGTTCTCAGATATCTTTCAGTAGATCTTTTGACTCAAGGAGTTCAAATATGAGAAGATAGATATCGATTTCTGTGCTCTGTGTGCAGGTATAGTTGGCTAGGCTCTTAGCTGATAGTAAGATTTTGTAGTGTTTGAAGCACTTTAACAGTTTACAATGCAAAGTATGCTGTGCAGACGTCAGCATATTACATTCAAAGAGGCAGTGGTCAATTGTTGCATTATTCATAATACAATACCTGCAAAGAGGGGACAGGGGAACAGAACCACTTGAATTAGGAAACTGATACGAGAATGCAAGAATGTTTAGTCCATTTGTTCCAGAACGTATTCTATGATAAATTTTAGAAAAATACTTGTTGGAAAAGGGGGAAAGAGTAGGATTTTTCTTATTGAACATAATATCTGATAGTCTCCATCGGTAAATATCTCTGATGGGGATTTGTGTCCCACTTGGCCGGTCAATATTTAAAGCATTTTTTGCTATTTCATCAACCTGATGATTACCACTTATACCAGAGTGGCTAGGAACATACTGAAGATAAGTTCTTATGCCACTTGAAGCAAGATTATTTATAATATTAAGACAATGATAAGTGTCAATATCCAGCTTATACTGAGGAGCTGAAGACAGCAACTCAAGGCTTGATAGAGAGTCAGAATAAACTATAATATTATTTGAATTAGCAAACAAGGGTTTATTTTCCATAAGGTATTCTAATGCCATGATTATGGCATTTAACTCTGCAGACATTATAGATACATTATTATACAATCTCTCACCCATTGCAATTTTCAAGTGAGGAAGGAAGGCACCACTTGCTACCTTCTAATTCATTTTGGACCCATCACCAAATATTTGGAAATGGTTTTTATAAGTAATTGTATTAAGTTAGCAAATTTTTTCTAGACAAAAGTGATGGGGGTTATATCTTTAGTCCACTTTGAGAAATCAGTGTTTATTATGGGGATTGACAAATTCCATGGAGGGGATTGGGGGAAAGTAGGTGCAATAGACTTTGTGGGTACAGGAAACTTCTTCTGAATGTTGGCATACTCATATGCAATGCCTCTATACATGGATGGATTAATTGTATTGTTTCCTAATGTTCTCTATTACTGCTTCAGTAGTACAAAAATAGCAAAGCATGTTGTTTTCTGTAATATGTCTCAAAATATTTCAAGAAAAATATATATACGGGCAATATTTCTCAAGATATGACTCAAAATATGACCTCGTGTTTTTCTTTGTTTAATAACAAATCTCAAGACATATTGAAGGTATTGATTTCATTTTTCCCGTCTGAAAAGTATGATGGAGGATACTTTGTTCACAACTAGGTCTCGTGATTGATTGTTTTTAGAATTATATCCCAAGACTGCAAAAATAAGTTGATATCCTTACAACTAAAACAAAACAAACATAAATAATATTATACATTGAAGGACATTGTGCTCAAAATATGACCTTGCGTTAACCTCGCCTGCGTATGCAGCCTGTCCCAAGCCAGGATAAAGAGGGAGGGTTGGGCTGTGGGCTTGCAACCCACACCCGGGACCACAAGGGCCTGCCCTTGGGGGAAATCCTAACTGCAAACAAAACATCAAGTTTGAGCCTCGGATTTTTGAACCCCCTTTTGATGACAACCTCTGCATGCCCACGGACAAGATTTATGAATGCGAAACAACACCTCAAATTTGGTTTCTGGAACATCCGCGCAATGTCTCAAGACTCTAAAACTGAACAAGTGCTATGAGCACTGGAAGATTACCACCTCGACCTTCTGGCTATGTAAGAAGTTCGATGGCCTGGATCTGTATCAAATAAACTGGATGGAGATGTGAGCATTATACACAGTGGATTGCAGCAAAAGCGTGAATACGGAGTAGCCCTAATGATGACAAAACAGACTTCCCAAGCTCTAATACAGCGAAAACCGGTGTCACCAAGAATCCTGAAAGCCCACTTCATTGGCGCGCATGCGAAACTGTCAGTAATAATATGCTACGCACCTACAAATGACGCCACCGACGAAACAAAAGACGAATTTTACAGAGCTCTCAATTCCATGGCAAACGACATACCACGGCATGATATAGCATGTCTTATAGGAGACTTTAATGCGAAAGTAAAGAACGACCGATCATTTTCCCCAGAGGTTCTCGGCGAGCATGGCCTGGGCCAGCGAAATGAAAACAGAGAACTACTTATCGACTTCGCGCTCCTTAACAACCTAGCAATCAGAGGTACCCTATTTTCTCATCGGGATATACACAAATATTCTTGTATATCTCCCGATGGCCACACCCAAAATCAGATTGACCATTGTCTTTGGAGAAGGAAGTGGAGATCAAGCCTACTTGATATAATGGGATATAGAAGAGCTGATGTTGGCTCAGATCATATTCTGATGGCAGCAAAAATCCACCTCAAATTGAAAAGAAATAGAAACGCAAATAAGGCTCCCTTAAACCCAGTCTTTGACTTGGAGAAACTGAGGTTGAGAGAATTCAACCAAGTCTTTAAACTAGAGATGCGGAATAGATTTGAAGCCTTGTCTTTACTAGCTGATAATGATAGCAATCAATACTGGGAAAGCATAAAGTTGTGCTTTCACGATGTCGCGAAAGCCACCAATGGGTACCGTAAGAGCCTGAAATACCAGTGGCTATCTGACCAAACATGGGAGCTCATAGAGACAAGGAAAAAGTAAAAGCATCACTTGTCCAAAGACAAACCCCCGACCAACAGATCCTCAGAAACGATGAGTACAGAGCCGCGGATAAAGAGGTAAAGAAGAGTGCCAGAAAATACCAGAGAAACCTGCTGAGCGAAAAGCAGCACAGGTACAAGAGGCAGCGGAGAGAGGTAATTCAAGAGCCGTCTATAAAATCACTAATGAGATTATTGGAAAGAAATCCTCTATTCAACATGGACCAGTAAAAAACCCCTCGATCATCCTGGTAACACAGCAGTCTGACGTAAACGAAGTTTGCGCCAGTCACTTCGAGAAGCTGTTGAATAGACCTCCACCAGACGATCCTCCGGAGATCCCAGCAACAACACTGTTTGTCTTAGATATCAGCACGGATCCGCCGTCATCCACTAAAATTATAGCAACACCAAAGAAGCTGAAAAATGGGAAGTCGCCTGGCAAAGACAGGATATCCGCAGAAATAATCAAAGCGACTGTTATGACCTGCCTCAAGTTCTGGACAGCGTTGTTCGCAGTAATCTGGACCACCAAAATACCTTCGGATTGAAAACGCGGCACCCTCGTGAGGATTTTTAAGAAAGGCGATGCGTCCTTCCCAGGCAACTGGTGAGAAATCAGCATGCTTTCAATACCTAGCAAATTGCTAACGCACATTTTACTGCGGAGAATCAGCTCACAGCTCGACAGATACCTTCACGATGAGCAACATGGATTCAGACCAAACCGTTCATGCGCAGACTTAATGTTTACTCTACGGCTACTGACGGAAGAAACCAGAGAATGGCACTCCAAAATCTTTATGATATTCATCGATTTTGAGAAGGCATTTCACTCAGTAGACCGTCAAAGTCTGCGGAAGATATTACTGCATTACGGAATCCCTGAAAAGATAGTTTCACTGATTGCTGCGTTTTATGAACATAGTGAGTTCTGTGTAAGGACACCAAATGGCCAAACTTGTTTCTTCCGCATTCTGTCAGGAGTTAAGCAAGGTTGCGTCTTGTCACCGCTACTTTTCGTAATCGTCATTGATTACATACAGCGAAGTACAAGCACAGACGGAATCCAGCTAAATCCAGAAACACGCCTAAGTGAGGTAAATTTCGCTGACGACATCGCCGTCCTAGAATCATGCAAGCAAAGACTCCAAGAACTCCTTGAAAAAGTGAGGGAGAAAGGTGGCCATGTCGGCCTGAAAATAAATAATGACAAAACAAAATGCATGGCTACCACAGATTCACCTCTGAGGATCACATGCGGAGATCAACACACAGAGCAAGTTGTCCATTTCAAATACTTGGGAAGCATAATAGAAAGTACCGGATCGACCACAAAAGAAGTACTCAAAAGAATCAGCCAAGCCAATGGGGCCTTCAATAGATTACGGAAAGTATGGCGGTCCCAAAGCTTCTCTGTACGGCTAAAGCTACTACTCTTCAATAGCAATGTTATGCCTGTGCTGCTTTACGCAGCCGAAACCTGGCACCTGAACCAGAAACAAAATAGAACAATACTAGCTTTCGAAAACACATGTCTCAGAAGAATTCTTAACATCCGTTGGCAGCTGAGAATAACAAACAAATTCATCCGTTACAAGACTGGCAAGCCTCTTGTGACAAATATCAGAAGAGTCCGCCGATGGAGATACCTTGACCACGTACTACGTATGGACAATCTCCGACTACCTAATGCAGCGCTCGTTTGGCAGCCATTGGGTCCACGCCGTAGGGGCAGACCCAGAAACACCCTGCGTTGAACGTACCAAACAGATCTCTATAACCTGCACACACCAATCCAACCTCAGTGGGAGACATACTTGCAGCAGCAAACCTGCGGGAAGATTGGCGGCTCCTTCTTGATACCCTGGGTGCCTTTGGAGGAACAGGTGGATCTAAGGTCTAAGGTTAGGTTTGGATGCCTCGAAAACGGACTAGCATTCATTACTCCCAACAGAAAGATATATGGAAGATATTATGCTAAAAATGCAGCTGGGGATTGTTCTGTTTTGAACTGCAGATCCAGGATCCTAATATCATTAAGAATTCTTTGACAGATATTTGGTGATATAATGCTAAAATATTAGATTTGAATTTTACTGTTTTGAAGAATAGCATTCAAGATATATTAAGAAGCTATGGCTTGAAACCGCTGTGCAACTGTGCCTGCTACAACTGGTATCGCTTTGCAAAATATATGAAACACGTGTGACATATGGTAGATGGATAAATGGATTGTTCAGTCAACTAATAAACTTTACCACTCGATTCAATATAATTGGGCAAAATTGTATAGTCCGATATGTTTGCTAGGTCCCTTGTGAATATTTTTGTGTCTTATAAAACACTTAATTTTAATTTATAATAAACTATCATAAATGTCAACAAAAAACCATAAAATTTTATGACAAACTGGTTATTTAAGTAAAACAAGTTTTTTACACTTAGTTTTGGCTCCATTTATTCCAAAAGAAAAATTCCGAGTAAGCAATAACCTTTTGAGCATAGAGTGCCTTCAATGTTAGTGGTTTTGGAAAAATTTTCGATTGAATATCTTAACTCATTTGACAACTGACTAGCTGAATAACAGGGTAGCATTACGTTCATGGATGAAATCAATAGCAAAGTAGTAATTCTAAAAATTGATCTTTGTGTTACTTCTGGGCGTCTAAATGATTTCTCCCCAATGTAGACAAAATGTTTTAAAAATAGTAATGCATGTGTGGTAACTAGAATCAATAGCAAAGAGCCAAACAAGTCGCAGACTTTTCTGGTTATTTTGAATATTCCACTGGCTTTCACTTCCAAAAGATTAATGCTTGATCTCTTTTGATGAAGTATTTCTTTGAGCTGCTGAAACACAATACTTATGAAGATTGAAACCCCTGTGAATGGTAGTGTTGCAATATAATCATTTACTTTTCGAGTAATATACAGTCGCTATTTAATTGAACTTATATCATGAGATTTTTTATAGAGGTGGTTATTCTGTTGAGAGTCAATTAAAATTCTTGCAATAATATTAATTGAAATCACTACGAAATTTACCACAATGGTTATTACGGAAAGATACGAAATATGTCTTTTGCAATCAATTTCTCTTTCCAATCGTAAAGCCTCTATTTGTCGTATTAGTGATTTATAGTTTTTGTGGTGCCTTACCGGTATTATGTAAGGTATAATTATCACTGTTATTGTGTTAGCAAAGTCTATACAAACAATGACGTTCCATGACTTAGTACTTTTGTCCTCTGACAAAATTTCTGGCATCCGTTCTTTTATATAGTATGCATATAAACAGATATTCATTGCAAAATATATAAACTTAGAAACATTCCATAGATAATATATCCATGATATACCATAAGGATAAAACTGGAACAAAAGTATACATAAAAAATACCAAGCTTCATTTTGACCACACTATTCTTCAATAAGCTTTCATGTATTTGATTTAAAGAGAAATTTGAAATGGTATTAGGATGATCACGTCCAATGCTAAAAAATATAATAACCCATAACTCATGCAAATAGAGTCAGATCAAAACAAAACGTACACTATTCAAACCGCCTTGTCCGAAACCCCTATAGAGAAATCTTTCTGTCCCTTGGCTTGAACAGCAAGGGAAATATATTGGCTTGAAAATCAAGAATAGTGGCAGCTACTACAGCATTCTACCTAAAAAGCTTCTTTTTTTCCTTTTTCTTTTCCACAGATAGATTGACAATGGAACATTGTAGAGAATTGTTCAATAGCTCATTTTGAAGTAAATTGCTAGGTCTAGTGCCATTTGTAATTAAAAAAATATTTCTAAAAAATAGAATCGATTTTTCCACTAAAGTCTGCATTTTAATGGCCAATCTTGATGAATGCCAGCTATCATAAAAACTAGTAAGCTTACCATTGTGCCATCAGAGACTTATGAAAAATAAGCTACGCATAAGATATGATAATAAATTCGCTAATCCGGGTTGTTATATTGAGGAACGAACTGTAGCCCATAGTGACTGAAGTAATATAAGAAATTATTTCAACGATTACTTTAACCATATTAGTTAATCCGGGTATCAGCGGTGCCTAGACACCTAGCAAGAGACGATCACGCCCCATTCTAAAAAATAAAATAGCCCATAGCTCTTTAACTAGAATTAGATAAAAAACATAACATATAATAAACAATATGGTATTAGAACCATATTGTCCAATGCACTTATATAAGAAACTAACTGTACCTTGGCTTGAAAAACAAGGAAAATATATTGGTTTGAAAATCAGAAAAGGGGCTGCAACCACAATATTCCACATCGACAGCAGGTTTGTTTTCCGGGTTTTTTTTTTCGCCTCAGCTAGCTCGGCACTCGAGAATCATAGAGAGCTGTTTAATAGCTCCTTTGAAAGGAAATTGATGTATTTAAAAAAAATTAATAATTAACTAATTTAATTTAAAAACAAATTCCTTTTTTTTATGAAAAACTACATTTTTCTATAGCTCTCTAGTAGAAAATGTTCTTATTATCGCCCTGCATACATTATCCGGGTTGCAGCGGTAGCTAGCAACCTAGTAAGAGACGATCACGTCCAATGTTAAGAAATATAAAAACCCATAGTTCCTAAAAAAGGAGTCAGATCAAAACAAAAATATACCATTAGAACCGCCTTGTCCGAAACTCCTGTACTACTACAACATTCTGCCTAAACGGGATATTTTTTTTTTTTTTGTATCCAGAGATAGCTTGGCACTGGAACATCGTAGAGGGTTGTTCAATAGCTCATTTTAAAGGAAATTAATTGGGTTAAAAATCTATAGTAACTAAAATAAATTATTTCTAAAAGAGAATAAATTTTTCCACCAAAAACTGCATTTTTGATGTCTTTTCACACTGCAGTCTTCCAAACATAATCGTATACCAGCGGTAAGATTTGAACCCACGCCTCCGAAGAGACTGGTGGCTAACACCAGTGCCTTGGACCATTCGGCCAGGCTGCCTCTCATAAATAAATATATATGTGAATTTGGGTTGCAGCCGTAGCTAGCAGCCTAGTAAGAGACGATCAGTCCAATCCTAAGAAATATAAAAACCCAAAACTCCTAAAAATAGAGTCAAATAAAAACAAAAGTACATCATTAGAGCTACCTTGTCTGAAAGCCTACAAGATAAATAATGAATTTCATCATAGTTTTATATTAGAGCTATGACGTGAATAGAAAAACACGAAATTATATGGTTGTTTCTGAAGACGTCATGAAATAATACCATTGCGCCATAACGTCATGAAATAAAACCATTACGCCGTGACGTCATAATTAGTATATAAAAAAAGCCAAAACTGTAAATGGTCTCATTCTTGATTAGATACCCGGATAATAAACTGATTACAAACAGGAAAAAGCCTACGGCTTTTTCTTCTTTGAAATAGTAAGAGACGAACCTCAAACAATCAAGTAGCTAACTAATTCCAATGTATGGAAATTTTTGTTATTCCAATGATCGTCTTTTAATGTCATGCTCTTTTGTCTAGCCTGTTCAATTGTTGCTTCTCTGTAATCTTCATCATTACCATACCGTTCCTTGATCTTTTGTTTGGCTGTCTCAATTTTCGCATGTCTATAATCTTCATCATTGTGATAACACATCTTGCTGTTTTGTTTTGCTCTCTCAATTTTTACTTCTCGATACGCCTGGTCGGTTGAATATCTTTGCTTTTCTCTTTTCAAGATACTATCTCTGATGATTGTGTAGTACTGTTTTTTCAACTTGCTTGTAGCTTACTTTGATCTAACCATTGTGTAATTCAGGAATGAGACCATTTACATCTTTGTCGTTCTTAAATAGTAATTACTGTAACTGGAACCACCATATATCAGTTACTATTGGCGAGAGATCGTTCTTTACTGTAAATCTTTGAATATAACCATTGAACAACTCTCTACGATGTTCCAGTGCCAAGCTATCTGTGGAATTACTAAACTATACTATAACTAAGTGGCATATAAAATTTAGTATAGGCAAGAGGTCGTTCTTTATTATCATCACGTCAGTTACAACTTGGGTTTTTTTTTATGCTATATCATTATAAACAGGAAAAAGCCTACGGATTTTTCTTCTTTGAAATAGTAAGAGACGAACCTCAAGTAGCTACCCGTGGAACCACCATATATCAGTTACTATGGATGAGAGATCGTTCCTTACTATAAATTTTAAACAAACTTTTTAAGAAAGGTGATAAAAGTGAGTGTGTTAATTATCGAGGCATTAGTCTGGTCTCTGTAGGTAGTAAATTACTTAGTAATCTGATACTTTGTAAACTGAGAGATGCTGTAGACAAAGTATTAAGAGAAAAGCAGTGCGGTTTTAGAAAAGGTAGAGGATGTATCGACCAAATTTTTACTCTTAGGCTAATAATTGAGAAGTGCCTGAGTTTTCAAACACTTTTGGTCCTCAGTTTTATAGATTATATAATAAAGAACGACCTCTTGCCTATGCTAAATTTTATAGACCACTTAACTATAGTATAGGTTAGTAAATCCGGGTTGCAGCGGTAGCTAGCAACCTAGTAAGAGACAATCACGTCCAATGTTAAGAAATATAAAAACCCATAGTTCCTAAAAAAGGAGTCAGATCAAAACAAAAATTACACCATTACAACCGCCTTGTTTGAAAACCCTGTATAGGAAACTTTCAGTCCCTTGGCTTGAACAGCAAGGGAAATATATTGGCTTGAAAATCAAGAAAAGTGGCAGCTACTACAACATTCTGCCTAAACGGGATATTTTTTTTTCTTTTTTTCTTTCTTTTCCACAGATAGCTTGGCACTAGAACATCGTAGAGAGTTGTTCAATGGCTCATTTTAAAGGAAATTAATTGGGTTAAAAATCTGTAGCAACTAAAATAAATTATTTCTAAAAGAGAATAAATTTTTCCATAAGTACACCATAAATTACACCATTAGAACCACCTTGTCTGAAACTTCCCTATAGTTAACTTTCTGTATTATTAAGAACGACCTCTTGCCTATACTAAATTTTATAGGCCACTTAACTATAGTATAAGTTATCTGAGATGCAGCGGTAGCTAGTAACCTAGTAAGAGACGATCACGTCCAATGTTAAGAAATATAAAAACCCGTAACTACTAAAAAAAAGTACACCATTAGAACTCTTAATCAAAACAAAAAGTACACCATTAGAACCGCCTTGTTCAAATCCCCTATATAGGAAACTGTCTGTCCCTTGGCTTGAATAGCAAGGAAAATATATTTGCTTGAAAGTAAATTATATAATAAAGAACAACCTCTTGCCTATATTAATTTATATTAGAATTATTATATTTATCTAGGAGGTAGCTAAATTACATTAAAAGACGATCATTGGAATAAAAGTTAAAGTAAAGAACAAACTTCCAGCCCACAGTATTACATAAAGGACCGATATAGCCCATCATAAATGGTTTCTTGTCAATACATTACAATATAAGAAGCTTCAAAACTGTAAATGTTCTCATTCATAATTAGATAATGGTTAGATCAAAGCAAGCTACACGCAAGTTAAAAAAACAGTACTACACAAACAACAGAGATAGTATCTTGAAAAAAAAAAGCAAAGGTATTCAACAGAACAGGCGTACCAAGAAGTTATAACAAAGAACAACTTCTTGCCTATACTAAATTTTACAGGCCACTTAACTATAGTATTGGTTTTTCCGGGTTGAAGCGGTAGCTAGCAACCTAGTAAGAGACGATCACGTCCAATGTTAAGAAATATAAAACCCCTAAATCCTACAAAAAGAGTCAGATCAAAACAAAAAGTACACCATTAGAACCGCCTTGTCCGAAATCCCTACAAAGAAAACTTACCGCCCTTTGGCTTGAACAACAAAGAAAATATATTGGCTTGAAAATCAAGAAAATTGACTTTAACCACGTTATTCTCCACAAACGGGATATAGTTTTCTTTTTACATAAAGGATCGACATTGTTCATCATAAATGTGTCAATCAAGGGGATCTCATGTAGTAGTTATTAATATATGTTTTGTTTAGACTTTAAAAAGATCCGGGTTGCAGTGGTAGCTAGCAACCTAGTAAGAGACGATCAAGTCCAATGTTAAGAAATATAAAAACCCATAACTCCTAAAAAAAGGTCAGATAAAAAAAAAAGTACACCATTAGAACCGCCTTGTCCGAAACTCCTGTATAAGAAGCTTTCTTTCATTTGGCTTGAACAGCAAGGGAAACATATTGGCTTGAAAATCAATAAAAGTTACAGTAAAGAACGATCTCTCTCCCACAGTAACTGATATGTTACATTAAAAGACGATCATTGGAATAAAAAGTTATTGCTTGCATTGGACTTAGTTAGCTACTTGATCATTTGAGGTTCGTCTCTTACTATTTCAAAGAAGAAAAAGCCTTAGGATTTTTCCTGTTTGTAATATTTTCCTGTTTGTTATCAGGGTTACAGCGGTATCCGGGTTGCAGCGGTAGCTAGCAACCTAGTAAGAGACGATCATGTCCAATGTTAAGAAATAAAAATTACAGTAAAGAACAAACTTCCAGCCCATAACAACTAAAATAAGATTATAATTTAAGACTCAAACAAGTAATTTGTTTGCTTTGGTAATATCTACCTAGTTTAATTAATCATAATCCGGGTTGTAGCTGTAGCTAGCAACCTCGTAAGAGACTATCACGTCCAATGTTAAGAAATATAAAAACCCATAACTCCTAAAGAAGAGTCAGAGAAAAACAAAAAGTATTCCATTAGAACCACCTTGTCCAAAACCCCTGTATAGGAAACTGTTTATCCGTTGGCTTGAACAGCAAGGGAAATATATTGGCTTGAATCCGGGTTGCAGCGGTAGCTAGCAACCTAGTAAGAGACGATCACGTCCAATGTTGAGAAATATAAAAACCCATAGCTCCTAAAAAAGGATTCAGATCAAAACAAAAAGTACACCATTAGAACCGGCTTGTCCGAAACCCCTGTATAGGAAACTTTCAGTCCCTTGGCTTGAACAGCAAGGGAAATATATTGGCTTGAAAATCAAGAAAAGCGGCAGCTACTACAACATTCTGCCTAAACGGGATATTTTTTTTTCTTTTTTTCTTTTTTTCTTTCTTTTCCACAGATACCTTGGCACTGGAACATCGTAGAGAGTTGTTCAATGGCTCATTTTAAAGGAAATTAATTGGGTTAAAAATCTATAGTAACTAAAATAAATTATTTCTAAAAGAGAATAAATTTTTCCACCAAAAACTGCATTTTTGATGTCTTTTCACACTACAGTCTTCCAAACATAATCGTATACCAGCGGTAAGATTTGAACCCACGCCTCCAAAAAGACTGGTGGCTAACACCAGTGCCTTGGACCACTCGGACACGGTGTCTCTCATAACTATGTGAATCCGGGTTGCAGCAGTAACTAGCAACCTAGTAAGAAACGATCAGTCCAATGCTAAGAAATATAAAAACCCAAAATTCCTAAAAATAGACTAAGATCACATTTACAGTAAAGAACGATCTCTCTCCCATAGTAACTGATATGTTACATTAAAAGACGATCATTGGAATAAAAAAATATTGCATGCATTGGAATTAGTTAGCTACTTGATCGTTTGAGGTTCGTCTCTTACTATTTCAAAGAAAAAAAAGCCGAAGGCTTTTTCCTGTTTGTACTATTTTCCTGTTTTTTATCAGGGTTACAGCGGTTTCCGGGTTTTTACATTAAAGAACGAACTGTAGTCCATAGTATCCGGGTTGCAGCGGTAGCTAGCAACCTAGTAAGAGACGATCACATCCAATGTTAAGAAATATAAAAACCCCTAACTCCTAATAAAAGAGTCAGATCAAAACAAAAATTACACCATTAGAACCACCTTGTCTGAAACTTCCCTATAGTTAACTTTTTGTATTATTAAGAATGACCTCTTGCCTATACTAAATTTTATAGGCCACTTAACTATAGTATAGGTTATCTGAGTTGCAGCGGTAGCTAGTAACCTAGCAAGAGACGATCACGTCCAATGTTAAGAAATATAAAAACCCGTAACTCCTAAAAAAAAGTACACCATTAGAACTCCTAATCAAAACAAAAAGTACACCATTAGAACCGCCTTGTTCAAATCCCCTATATAGGAAACTGTCTGTCCCTTGGCTTGAACAGCAAGGGAAATATATTTGCTTGAAAATCAATTATATAATAAAGAACAACCTCTTGCCTATATTAATTTATATTAGAATTATTATATTTAGCTAGGAGGTAGCTAAATTACATTAAAAGACGATCATTGGAATAAAAATTACAGTAAAGAACAAACTTCCAGCCCATAGTATTACATAAAGGACCGATATAGCTCATCATAAATGGTTTCTTGTCAATACGTTACAATATAAGAAGCGTCAAAACTGTAAATGTTCTCATTCATAATAAGATAATGGTTAGATCAAAGCAAGCTACACGCAAGTTAAAAAAACAGTACTACACAAACAACAGAGATAGTATCTTGAAAAGAAAAAAGCAAAAGTATTCAACCAACCAGGCGTATCGAGAAGTTATAACAAAGAACGACTTCTTGCCTATACTAAATTTTACAGGCCACTTAACTATAGTATTGGTTTGTCCGGGTTGCAGCGGTAGCTAGCAACCTAGTAAGAGACGATCACGTCCAATGTTAAGAAATATAAAAACCCATAAATTCTACAAAAAGAGTCAGATCAAAACAAAAGTACACCCTTAGAACCGCCTTGTCCGAAAACCCTACAAAGAAAACTTACCGCCCTTTGGCTTGAATAACAAAGAAAATATATTGGCGTGAAAATCAATAAAATTGACTTTAACCACGTTATTCTCCACAAACGGGATATAGTTTTCTTTTTACATAAAGGATCGACATTGTTCATCATAAATGTGTCAATCAAGGGGATCTCATGTAGTAGTTATTAATAGATGTTTTGTTTAGACTTTAAAAAGATCCGGGTTGCAGTGGTAGCTAGCAACCTAGTAAGAGACGATCAAGTCCAATGTTAAGAAATATAAAAACCCATAACTCCTAAAAAAAGTTCAGATAAAAAAAACAGTACATCATTAGAATCGCCTTGTCCGAAACTCCTGTATAAGAAACTTTCTTTCATTTGGCTTGAACAGCAAGGGAAACATATTGGCTTGAAAATCAATAAAAGTTACAGTAAAGAACGATCTCTCTCCCACAGTAACTGATATGTTACATTAAAAGACGATCATTGGAATAAAAAGTTATTGCTTGCATTGGACTTAGTTAGCTACTTGATCATTTGAGGTTCGTCTCTTACTATTTCAAAGAAGAAAAAGCCGTAGGTTTTTTCCTGTTTGTAATATTTTCCTGTTTGTTATCAGGGTTACAGCGGTATCCGGGTTGCAGCGGTAGCTAGCAGCCTAGTAAGAGACGATCACGTCCAATGTTAAGAAATAAAAATTACAGTAAAGAACAAACTTCCAGCCCATAACAACTAAAATAAGATTATAATTTAAGACTCAAACAAGTAATTTGTTTGCTTTGGTAATATCTACCTAGTTTAATTAATCATAATCCGGGTTGTAGCTGTAGCTAGCAACCTCGTAAGATACGATCACGTCCAATGTTAAGAAATATAAAAACCCATAACTCCTAAAAAATAGTCAGAGAAAAACAAAAAGTATTCCATTAGAACCACCTTGTCCAAAACCCCTGTATAGGAAACTGTTTATCCGTTGGCTTGAACAGCAAGGGAAATATATTGGCTTGAATTACAATAAGGAACGAACTGTAACCCATAGTAACTCAAGTATTAAATCAAACAGTTCATGTTCATAATAAAGACCTGAATAATGACTTATTTTAAAGGAAACTGCTGTATATAGAAACCTTTCGCAATTGACAAAAATAAATATCATAATAAAATAAATTGTTACGATATGGTAAAGAACTAATTCTAGGCCATAGTAACTAATTTAATTTTGAAAAGAAAGAATTACGGCAGAAACCGAAATGTTAGTATAAGTAAGCTATAATTCATTAAAACCGTCTACCGAGATTTGAATTTAGATCGCAGGATTCAAAGTCCTAATAGAGCAATCCAAATTTCTACTCATAAAAAACTTTACTACACAAAAAATAAAGCTAACATCCTGAAATATCAGAAAAGTTTGCTTAAAATTTATAGTAAGGAACGATCTCTCATCCATAGTAACTGATATATGGTGGTTCCAGGGGTAGCTACTTGAGGTTCGTCTCTTACTATTTCAAAGAAGAAAAAGCCGTAGGCTTTTTCCTGTTTGTAATGATATAGCATAAAAGAAAACCCAAGTTGTAACTGACGTGATTATAATAAAGAACGACCTCTTGCCTATACTAAATTTTGTATGCCACTTAATTATAGTATAGTTTAGTAATTCCACAGATAGCTTGGCACTGGAACATCGTAGAGAGTTGTTCAATGGTTATATTCAAAGACGATCATTAGAAGACAAACCATTGCATATACCGGACTTAGTTAGCTGTCTGATTCTTTGAGGTTTGTCTCTTACTATTCCAAAAAAGAATTATTACATTAAAAGACAATCATTGGAATATCCGGTTTAGTAATAGACGATCACGTCCAATGTTAAGAAATATAAAAATCCTTAGCTCCTAAATTACAGTAAAGAACGAATTTCAGCCCATAGTAAATAAAATAAGATAATAACTTATGACTCAAACAAGTAAATTGTTTGCTTTGGTCTAAAATACTATCAGCGGTGGGACTCGAACCCATCCGGGTTGCAGCGGTAGCTAGCAACCTAGTAAGAGACGATCACGTCCATTGTTAAGAAATATAAAAACCCATAGCTCCTAAAAAAGGAGTCAGATAAAAACAAAAAGTACACAATTAGAACCGCCTTATCAGAAACCCCTGTATAGTAAACTTTCTGTCCCTTGGCTTGAACAGCAAGGGAAGTATATTAGCTTGAAAATCAAGAAAAGTGGCAGCTACTACAACATTCTGCCTAAACGGGATATTTTTGTTTTCTTTTGTTTCCAGAGATAGCTTGGCCCTGGAACATCGTAGAGAGTTATTCAATAGCTCATTTTAAAGGAAATTAATTGAGTTACAAATCTATAGTAACTAAAATAAATTATTTCTAAAAGATAATAAATTTTTCGACCAAAAACTGCATTTTTGATGTCTTTTCACACTGCAGTCTTTCAAACATAATCGTATACCAGCGGTAAGATTTGAACCCACGCCTCCGAAGAGACTGGTGGCTAACACCAGTGCCTTGGACCACTCGGCCAGGCTGCCTCTCATAAATATATATGTGAATTGGGGTTGCAGCAGTAGTTCCGGGTTGCAGCGGTAGCTAGCAACCTAGTAAGAGACGATCACGTCCAATGTTAAGAAATATAAAAACCCATAGTTCCTAACAAAGGAGTCAGATCAAAACAAAAAGTACACCATTAGAACCGCCTTGTCCGAAACCCCTGTATAGTAAACTTTCTATCTCTTGGCTTGAACAGCAAGGGAAATATATTGGCTTGAAATTCAAGAAAAGTGGCAGCTACTACAACATTCTGCCTAAACGGGATATTTTTTTCTTTTTTTTATTTTCTTTCTTTTCCACATATAGCTTTGCACTGGAACATCGTAGAGAGTTGTTCAATGGCTCATTTTAAAGGAAATTAATTGGTTTAAAAATCTATAGTAACTAAAATAAATTATTTTTAAAAGAGAATAAATTTTTCCACCAAAAACTTTATTTTTGATGTCTTTTCACACTGCAGTCTTTCAAACATAATCATATACCAGCGGTAAGATTTAAACCCACGCCTCCGAAGAGACTGGTGGCTAACACCAGTGCCTTGGACCACTCGGCCAGGCTGCCTCTCATAATTTGGGTTGCAGCAGTAGCTAGCAACCTAGTAAGAGACGATCAGTCCAATGCTAAAAAATATAAAAACCCAAAACTCCTAAACATAGAGTCAGATCAAAGCAAAAGTACATCACTAGAACTACCTTGTCTGAAAACCTACTAGATAAATAATGAATGTCGTCATAGGTTTATATTAGACCTATGACGTGAATAGGAAAACACGACATTATGTTGTTGTTTCTGAAGACGTCATCATGAAATAATACCATTGCGCCATGACGTTTTGAAATTATAATAAAGAACAACATATTGCCTATATTAATTTATATTAGAATTATTATATTTAGCTAGGAGGTTGCTAAATTACATTAAAAGACGATCATTGGAATAAAAATTACAGTAAAGAACAAACTTCCAGCCCATAGTATTACATAAAGGACCGATATAGCTCATCATAAATGGTTTCTTGTCAATACGTTACAATATAAGAAGCGTCAAAACTGTAAATGTTCTCATTCATAATTAGATAATGGTTAGATCAAAGCAAGCTACACGCAAGTTAAAAAACAGTACTACACAAACAACAGAGATAGTATCTTGAAAAGAAAAAAGCAAAGGTATTCAACCGACCAGGCGTATCGATAAGTTATAACAAAGAACGACTTTTTGCCTATACTAAATTTTACAGGCCACTTAACTACAGTATTGGTTTTTCCGGGTTGCAGCGGTAGCTAGCAACCTAGTAAGAGACGATCACGTCCAATGTTAAGAAATATAAAAACCCCTAAATCCTACAAAAAGAGTCAGATCAAAACAAAAAGTACACCATTAGAACCGCCTTGTCCGAAACCCCTGCAAAGAAAACTTACCGCCCTTTGGCTTGAATAACAAAGAAAATATATTGGCTTGAAAATCAAGAAAATTGACTTTAACCACGTTGTTCTCCACAAACGGGATATAGTTTTCTTTTTACATAAAGGATCGACATTGTTCATCATAAATGTGTCAATCAAGGGGATCTCATGTATTAGTTATTAATAGATGTTTTGTTTAGACTTTAAAAAGATCCGGGTTGCAGTGGTAGCTAGCAACCTAGTAAGAGACGATCAAGTCCAATGTTAAGAAATGTAAAAACCCAAAACTCCTAAACATAGAGTCAGATCAAAGCAAAAGTACATCATTAGAACTACCTTGTCTGAAACCCTACTAGATAAATAATGAATGTCGTCATAGGTTTATATTATACCTATGACGTGAATAGAAAAACACGACATTATGTTGTTGTTTCTGAAGACGTCATCATGAAATAATACCATTGCGCCATGACGTTTTGAAATTATAATAAAGAACAACATCTTGCCTATATTAATTTATATTAGAATTATTATATTTAGCTAGGAGGTAGCTAAATTACATTAAAAGACGATCATTGGAATAAAAATTACAGTAAAGAACAAACTTCCAGCCCATAGTATTACATAAAGGACCGATATAGCTCATCATTCCGGGTTGCAGCGGTAGCTAGCAACCTAGTAAGAGACGATCACCTCCAATGTTAAGAAATATAAAACCCCCCAACTCCTAAAAAAAGAGTCAGATCAAAACAAAAAGTACACCATTAGAACCACCTTTTCCGAATCCTCTATAAAGGAAACTTACCGCCCTTTGGCTTGAATAACAAAGAAAATATATTGGCTTGAAAATCAAGAAAATAGACTTTTACCACGTTATTCTCCACAAACGGGATATTTTTTTCTTTTTTCATTTTTCTTTTCCACAGATAGCTTGGCACTGGAATATCGTAGAGGGTTGTTCAATAGCTCATTTTAAAGGAAATTAATTGGGTTAAAAATCTATAGTAACTAAAATAAATTATTTCTAAAAGAGAATAAATTTTTCCACCAAAAACTGCATTTTTGATGTCTTTTCACACTGCAGTCTTTCAAACATAATCGTATACCAGCGGTAAGATTTGAACCGACGCCTCCGAAGAGACTGGTGGCTAACACCAGTGTCTTGGACCACTCGGCCAGGCTGCCTCTTATAATTTGGGTTGCAGCAGTAGCTAGCAACCTAGTAAGAGACGATCAGTCCCATGCTAAGAAATATAAAAACCCAAAACTCCTAAAAATAGAGTAAGATCAAAACCAAAGTACATCATTAGAACTACCTTGTCTGAAACCCTACTAGATAAATAATTAATGTCGTCATAGCTTTATATTAGAGCTATGACGTGAATAGAAAAACACGAAATTATATTGTTGTTTCTGATGACGTCATGAAATAATATCATTGCACCATGACGTCAATAAAATCATTACGTCGTGACGTCATAATTACTACTTAAGAACGACAAAGATGTAAATTCTCTCAATCTTGATTAGAATAATGGTTAGATCGAAGCAAGCTATATGCAATTTGAAAAAACAGTACTACACAAACAACAGAGATAGTATCTTGAAAAGAGAAAAGCAAAGGTATTCAACCGACCAGGCGTATCGAGAAGTAAAAATTGAGAGAGCAAAACAAAGGTATTCAACCGACCAGGCGTATCGAGAAGTAATAATTGAGAGAGCAAAACAAAACAGAAAGATGTGTTATCACAATGATGAAGATTATAGACATGCAAAAATTGAGACATATAATAAAGATCGAACTCTTCCCTATACTAACTTGCATACACAACTTAACTATAGTTAAGATTACAGTATTTATATTATACATCATTATAGATTATAAAAGGTTCAAATTGAAGATTATAGAGTTAAAAATTTTCCCACACCGGGCATCGAACCCGAGCCTGTTAAGTGAAAGTTAACTATCCTAGCCACTAGACCATATGGAACCATAAACAACTATGATTTAAGAGCCATATGCATATTATTATTTCACCATACCAATTATAATAAGGCCAAAACAAAATCGTCGACTTGCAACCTTACTTTTGACACATTAGTTAAATCTTCATCAGGCTTAAAATTTTTTTTGCTAGTTTTACATGAAAAAACGAACCTTAGCCCATAGTAGCAGAAATAAGAATATCTAGGTTGCAGCGGTAGCTAGCAACCTATTACATAATCCGGGTTTAAGTGGTAGCTAGCAACCTAGTAAGAAACGCCAAATTAAAAGATGATCATTAGAAGAACAAACAATTGCTTATATTGGACTTAGTTAGCTGCATGATTCTTTGAGGTTATAACGGCATCTTTTTTCTTTCTTCTTCTTTTTCACAGATAGATTGGCACTGGAACATCGTAGAGAGTTGTTCAAACGAAACTCAGAGAGGAGAGAAAGTAACAAAATGAAAAATAAAATCAAAAAAGGGTGAAAAAACGAGTATTTTGTTAGCCAACCAACCATGAAGATGACAAAATATAAGCAAACATTTCGACAAGGACCTCCGCCAAGTCGTCCTCAGTGCTAACCAAAAAAGAAAAAAAAACGAAAATCTAACCTTTCGAAGTTTCATAAAGGACCGATATAGCTCATCATAAATGGTTTCTTGTCAATACGTTACAATATAAGAAGCGCCAAAACTGTAAATGTTCTCATTCATAATTAGATAATGGTTAGATCAAAGCAAGCTACACGCAAGTTAAAAAAACAGTACTACACAAACAACAGAGATAGTATCTTGAAAAGAAAAAAGCAAAGGTATTAAACCGACCAGGCGTATCGATAAGTTATAACAAAGAACGACTTTTTGCGTATACTAAATTTTACAGGCCACTTAACTATAGTATTGGTTTTTCCGGGTTGCAGCGGTAGCTAGCAACCTAGTAAGAGACGATCACGTCCAATGTTAAGAAATATAAAAACCCCTAAATCCTACAAAAAGAGTCAGATCAAAACAAAAAGTACACCATTAGAACCGCCTTGTCCGAAACTCCTACAAAGAAAACATACCGCCCTTTGGCTTGAATAACAAAGAAAATATATTGGCTTGAAAATCAAGAAAATTGACTTTAACCACGTTATTCTCCACAAACGGGATATAGTTTTCTTTTTACATAAAGGATCGACATTGTTCATCATAAATGTGTCAATCAAGGGGATCTCATGTAGTAGTTATTAATAGATGTTTTGTTTAGACTTTAAAAAGATCCGGGTTGCAGTGGTAGCTAGCAACCTAGTAAGAGACAATCAAGTCCAATGTTAAGAAATATAAAAACCCATAACTCCTAAAAAAAGGTCAGATAAAAAAAAAGTACACCATTAGAACCGCCTTGTCCGAAACTCCTGTATAAGAAGCTTTCTTTCATTTGGCTTGAACAGCAAGGTAAACATATTGGCTTGAAAATCAATAAAAGTTACAGTAAAGAACGATCTCTCTCCCACAGTAACTGATATGTTACATTAAAAGATTACAATAAGGAACGAACTGTAACCCATAGTAACTGAAGTATTAAATCTAACAGTTCAAGGTCATAATAAAGACCTGAATAATGACTTATTTTAAAGGAAACTGCTGTATATAGAAACCTTTCGTAATTGACAAAAATAAATATTATAATAAATTTACATTAATAGACGATCATCGGAATAACAAATTACTGTATACATTAGATTTTATTACATTACATTGAAGAACCGAACTGTAGCCCACAATAGTTGAATTATTGCAAGATCCGGGTTGCAGCGGTAGCTAGCAACCTAGTAAGAGACGATCACGTTCAATGTTAAGAAATATAAAAACCCATAGTTCCTTAAAAAAGGAGTCAGATCAAAAAAAAGGACACCTTTAGAACCGCCTTGTCCGAAACCCCTGTATAGTAAACTTTCTGTCCCTTGGCTTGAACAGCAAGGGAAATATATTGGCTTGAAAATCAAGAAAAGTGGCAGCTACTACAACATTCTGCCTAAACGGGATATTATTTTGAATTTTCTTTGTTTCCAGAGATAGCCTGGCAGTGGAAAAACGTAGATAGCTGTTCAATGGCTCATTTTAAAGGAAATTAATTGGGTTCAAAATCTATAGTAACTAAAATTAATTATTTCTAAAAGAGAATAAATTTTTCCACCAAAAACTGCATTTTTGATGTCTTTTCACACTGCAGTCTTTCAAACATAATCGTATACCAGCGGTAAGATTTGAACCCACGCCTCCGAAGAGACTAGTGGCTAATACCAGTGCCTTGGACCTTTGGGTTGCAGCAGTAGCTAGCAACCTAGTAAGAGACGATCAGTCCAATGCTAAGAAATATAAAAACCAAAAACTCCTAAAAATAGAGTCAGATCAAAACAAAAGTACATCATTAGAACTACCTTGTCTGAAACCCTACAAGATAAATAATGAATGTCATCATAGTTTTATATTAGAGCTTTACATTAAAAGACGATCACTGAAATAAAAAACCGTTCCATACAATGGACTTAGTTAGCTACTTGATTGTTTGAGTTTCGTCTCTTACTATTTAAAAGAAGAAAAAGCCGTAGGCTTTTTCCTGTTTGTATTTATAGTTAAAAAACGAACTCAAGCCCAAAGAAACTGAACCCTGTGGTTCATTCATATTATCTTCATTATTTTAGCTAGAATGTAAATAAACAAGTTTCTTTTTTAAATTTTACAGTAAAGAACGATCTCTCTCCCATACTAACTGATATATGGTGGTTCCAGGTGTAGTTACATTTACAATAAAGAACGACACCTAGCCCATGTTAACTGAAAGCTTTTTCTTTCTCCTCAGCTAGCTGCGCACTAGAAAATCATAGAGAGCTGTATAATAGCTCATTTTAAAGGAAATTGCTACATCTAGTGCTTTTTGTAATTAAAAATAAAATAGTTTTTAAAGTAGAATCAATTTTGTCAAAAAACTGCATTTTTGATGTATTTTCATACTGCATTGTTTTCAAAGATATTTGAATTTTGAAGTTACATTAAAAGACGATGATTGGGATAAAAAACCATTGCACATATTGGAATTAGTTAGCCCTTTGATTGTTTGAGCTTCGTCTCTTACTATTTCAAAGAAGAAAAGGCCATAGGCTTTTTCCTGTTCGTTACTACTACTACTACTACTACTACTAACAACTCATCGCAGCACCAAGCCACCTGAGGCCAACACAGCTACGCACGCTCATCCTCCACCCCAATCTATTCAAAGCCTCCCTTTTTACACCCACCCACGAAGTTCCCATTTCCTTTAAATCTTTCTTTATGACGTCCTACCACCCCAGACGGGGACGACCTGCTTTCCGTTTAGCCCTAGATATTTGGCCGAAAAGAACAATCTTAGGCAATCTGTCATCCTTCATCCGCATAACATGCCCTAACCACCTCAACCTTTCCTTCATTATAGACCTAGAAAGCGGTATTGAACCACATTTTTCGTATAGCTTATTGTTTGAAATACGGTCAGAGTAGAATGGCCTTATTGAGTCGTGACAGTACAAAATTCGGTTATCAAAAGAATGTATCTCGTGTCAGTACACCTAATATGGGCATAGAGTCCCTAGGGAGAATGATTGCGTAATCGGTCAATGACCTCTTTTTCCAAGGTCAATTTATTTGATGTTTCTATGTGTAATAACCTAACCGGGACGAAGGTTGCATATGCGCATTGAATTCTAACGGGAACAATGCTATTGATCTAGGACTCGAGGGGGAAGTGAATTTCCGAGAACTTGATTGCGTAATCGGTCAATGACCTCTTTTTCCAAGGTCGATTTATTTGATGTTTCTATGTGTAATAACCTAACCGGGACGAAGGTTGCACATGCGCATTGAATTCTAACGGGAACAATGTTATTGATCTAGGACTCGAGGGGGAAGTGAATTTCCGAGAACTTGATTTACATAATCGCTAGGGGAAATTATTGATTTACGAAGGGGAAATTAAGAAACATTAAGGTTTCTTTAATCTTTAGGCCTGAGGGATTTTATTTATTATTGTTGTTTTGGACAAGTGCATGCTAGGGATGAATGTCAAGGTGTCCAGGAACAGGAAACAGTTAGATAACGTGTTTCCTTCTCAGCCAATCATCGAGTCGGATACATCCTCCTTCCCAGCCAATCAGAGACGTGCTTACATATGATTTTCCCGTTACAAAACAAGTCGCCCTTGAGATTTCGTATATAACGGGCGTGCAACGGAATTCAATTATCTGAAAATATTGTGACACAATTGAACCAACAATGAATATTTTTGATGAACTTGTAGTATTGGTAGCCAAAATTTTAAACTTCATTTATTTTTTAATTTTTTATTTTCAAAATAAAATTGTTTTCAGTGGTCACCCTAACCTATCTTCGGTTAAACCCCCCCCCCGAGCCCCACGTCCCTATCGGATGTTTATAATAGATAAAAGTTGTTAAAATACGCTCTTTTTTCGTTACGTAAACCCCATCCTTCCTTCCCCTTCTGTTTACGACCATAATTCTGTTTTTGATAAATTCCATATCTTATCTAAATGCAACTGTCAACTTTCTGTCAATCCCTTAATATAGTGTTTTCACCGCTATGGCTTTGACTTATAGATTTCTCGCAATAATTTAAATAGCTGATAATTACTGACACCCCTTTAAAGTACATCCGGCTTTTGGTAAATATACAAGAATTTGGATAGCGGCTTAACCAATAGGTTTCTCTGAGATGGTTAGTTTTTCACATCGAATTAAAAACAGTTTCGCGTGAAAAGAGGGATTATTGTTAATTAACCTTGTGCGGTTACAGGCTTTGCGTAATTCTATGTGGTATGGAAGCATGGAAATGAGTTATTTTCCAAAATTAATGCCTAACAATATTTTTAGGACATTTGGGGGGGGGGGGGGGTTGGGGTTTGACAATGCCTCAAGTCTAACACCTCCATTGTAAGGCGAAAACAAACTGTTTCTTCGCGTGAAAAGTAAGGGGAGTGGGTTTAAGAAAAAGATACATTGCTTTATTATGTGTAAATTGAATAGCATTTTTACCATATCTTTCGGTGGGGGGAGGGGATATTTCCCCATGTCTTTTTCTCAGGGATATTTTCCGTTGGGGTTATTTTCCGTGGACTGTTTTTCTGGGGGTGTGATAAAGATACAAACTAGGCCGGCTTTTGAACGTCTCTGTGAGCCTTAATTCACAGATTCAAATGGATGTGATAATTTTCGGGTGGGGGCGGAGATATTTTTTCCATGTCCTTTCTCAGTGATTTTTTCCGCATGGTTATTTTCCGTGGGCTGTTTTTTTCTGGGGGTGTGATAAATATACAAACTAGGCTGGCTTTTGAACGGTTCAGTGAGCCGTAATTCTTCTTTCTCAGATTCAAAAAAAGGATGCAATTAGTATATTTCACGAAATTTTTTTACGTTGTGCTTTCTTAGCGATAAATGCTTTGTCTAAACAAAATTACATGGATGATGATACTAACTTTCTTTCTGTAAAAAAGGGGCAAATTATTTCAATACTAACTTTTTCTCTTCTTTTTAAGGCCAATTGTGAAGAATGCGTGCCCCCTCCACCCAAGAAAGCAAAAGTGGACGAGACAAGACCATCCATTATTAAGTACGCTGGCCCGACCCCAAAACAAGTGCAACCATCTATGCAGACAACAATGCAATCAGGACAAAAACTAAAGAGTAAATGGACAGCTGCTTTCTATGAACTGCCTGTCCCGACTACACAAGGCCCGCCACCCATGGTACAACAAGTTTCGCCTGGACCTTCGGGCATTCAAATACTGCCCTCGGACTTTGCAAATGTACATATTTTTTTCCTACCTTTCATAAGGAAATATCTATCAATTACTTCCAAATTTTATATGTATTATCTACATGCACCATTTCCGAACGCTGCGTAAAAGTATGTCTCAGCGGGAATATTTAAAGATTTTTTCTCCCCAAAGGAAATATAATGTTCTCCCTTTTGAATCACGTCAAGTGCATGCATTCACCTTTTGCTAAATTAGATTATTTAAGCCAAAAAAAAGGCACTATATTCTGGTCATAGTAAGGTTTTTTTTCCCAAAGCAGATAAAGAGTATTAATATGAAATTTTATTGGAGGAATTGTTTGAACAAAATCAAAACCTACTATGTCATGTTTTAGATTGTAAATATCTTATACTAATATTATTTGAAAAAAACTACGTTTTCTAAAGAGTTAAAGAGGCTGAGTTACAAGGTCGAACCTTAAAACGTACAGGGATTAGGAGGCACAGTTGAGGGCTGCCGCCCCAAACCCCGCTTTCGCAGCCTGTAAATAAATAAAAAAAGTTTTTAAACTGAAAGTAAGGAGCGACATTAAATCTTAAAACGAACAGAAATTATTCCGTATATGAAAGAGGCTGTGCCCTCCTCAACGCCTCGCTCTTTACGCTAAAGTTTGACTTTCTCACAACTCTTTTTTAAACAATAAAAACTTTAGCGTAAAGAGCGAGGCGTTGAGGAGGGCACAGCCTCTTTCATATACGGAATAATTTCTGTTCGTTTTAAGATTTAATGTCGCTCCTTACTTTCAGTTTAAAAAACTTTTTTATTTATTTACAGGCTGCGAAAGCGGGGGTTTGGGGGGCGGCAGCCCCAACTGTGCCTCCTAATCCCTGTACGTTTTAAGGTTCGACCTTGTAACTCAGCCTCTTTAACTCTTTAGAAAACGTAGTATTTTTCAAATAATTTCTGCACGTTTTTGTACAGTTTATTACTTATTATTGCTTGACTAACTGTTAGATGATTGTGTATTATTCTTTTCTTTCTCGAAAGGGTGTTTTAAGGGTCGACCTTGTAACTTAGCCTCTTTAACTCTTTAGAAAACATAATTTTTTTCAAATAATTTAAAAAAGAAACTGATTTTTTTTTTAATTTAAATTCAGTATATAAAAAATTTGATCTAACGGTGAATCGAACTCGGGTTTTTATCCGCCTGACAGCCAGAAGTCTCACCGCTACACTAAAGAGACATAATTGAAATTGTTTTTTAGTGAGGTGATGAATCTTTTTGACGCAAGCAAAACTTGATATTTGGTTTTTGGACCAAAGGAGTGATCAGATTGAGCTGAAATTTCGAGGATAAGCTCCCAGGCCCCAGGAAAGCTTATCCTCTAAATTTCAGCCCGATCAGACAGCGTTAAAGGGGGGTTGTGGTGGGAAAAATTAACATGGGCTAATATAGGAAAACAAGGTTGTTCGTAAATGTAAATTCGGGGGATAATTTTTTCGGTCTGAAAATATCAAAAGGCCCTAACAGGTCGAATTCTGCTTCGAATGAGTCCTCATTCAACCGGATCCGTTGCCAACTGTGGCCTGTAGGCGTGGCTAAGAAAAAAAGAAATGATGAATTTTAAGTGGCTATATTTGGTTTTTTGAAAACAGGGAAGGAGTGATCGGATTGAGCTGAAATTTCGAGGATAAGCTCCCGGGCCCTAGGAAAACTTAACCTCTAACTTTCAGCCTAATCGGACAACGTTAAAGGGGGCTGTGGTGGGAGGGTCCAAACTTCCGGCCCAGTTTACCCCATGAAGATAAAGTCGGAGGAGGATGAAATTTTGCAAGTTTCTTAGTTTGAGCTTGGGCTACAAAATGCGATTACCGCCGTCTCTCTGCGACCTCTAGGACCTGAAATCGCTTACCATTGTGGTGGGTCGCCTCTTTATAGAGGCACAAGTGTGCCTCCTTGATAAGATATACCGCGGGTTCGAGAAGCGCTGCGGGGCAGGTAAGCGGCGTGGGAAGCGCTATGGGTCCAAGCAGCGCCACAGGGATGCGCCACGGGCCAGGAAACTAGCATAGGGATGTGCCACGGACCGGGAAAGCGCCACGGGCTCGAGAAGCATCGCGGGAAGCGATGTGGGCCGGGGAAGCGCTGTGGGAAGCGCCGGGGGAAGCGCAGTGGGCCCAAGAAGCGCCACGGGTCAGGGAAGCGCCACAGGGATGCGCCACGGGCCAGGGAAGCACCATAGAGATGCGCCACGGGTCAGGGAAGCGTACCACAGGGAATGCGCCACGGGACAGGGAAGCGCCACGGGAAGCGCTGCGAGAAGCGCTGCGGGAAAGTGCCGCGAAAAAAAAAAAAAATTAACACTGAAAATAAACGAAAAAATTGTCGCCTTCTATGTCATATCTTAGATTATCTTCAGTTGTATTAACCAAATGTTATTAAGCAATAATAATCCAAATTTTAAAAGCAGTAGGGGATGATTTGAACACTTTGAAAATAAGCTATTTTTTCATTTATAGATTGTCCGAGCATTGGTTCCATACTCCCCATCTCCCCCCTGCTCGTCAGTTGGAGAAGGAGAAGAAGATGCATCTTTGGAGTTCATTCATGACAATCCACCAATCAGTGAATGGTATGATAACTCCAATGAAATTCCATGTGATATTGATGATTTACTAGCAAATTATTTCAATGTAGATAGTAGCACGGTTGAGCAGGGTAAAATAGCTAATTCAGATTTGGACTTGCCTTTGTTGAGTCCAAACACATTTAAATTTTTTTACTTTTTTCCCGGGTAATTAACAGGGACCCCTCAACCCACCTAACCAAACACGACACCACTTCGAAAAACTGACGTTGAGCATTCGCCTGTTATGGTTGAACCGCAGGGGGGAGGGGGTCATAACCGCGCGGGGGAGGGGGGTACAACTCTCCCAGACTTTCAGCTGTCCAACAGAATTTTAAATAATATAGTTGTTTTCACTGCGACTTTTGGTGACCCTTTTAATTCGCTTTTGTGTGGTAATTTTGTTAATGACCCTATAGAAATTGTACACAACTATGTACACAAAATTCGTGCACTTCTGGAGAACCAGATTCAATTGTGGGGAGGTAGGGATTCAATTAAGTTTTCCATTGGTCTAAAAGTTTTCTATTTGAATGAGGGGAAAAGCGAGGTGTATTATCATTTTATACATTCCGAGATGCGTTTGGTTTATCCGAATTTAGAAAATTATGAGGGTGTTTTCTTAGATTGGGTGGATCAAATTATAACGCATCTCGAGAACTATAATGAAAATAGTAGTGGATCTATAGTTCTTTTTGATGAAAATTTAAGTGTTAATATATGTAAATTTAAGAAAGATTTTATTTTCAGAGGGGGGGCAGGGTCTGAGAGATAAGTAGTTTTAAAATATAATCCAGATCTAGAAGGTTGTCAAGGTGTCCAGCGGATCCGTTTTGAAACAGATCAAAAGTGTTTCCGATATGCTTTCCTCATATCAGCCTTTCAGCCTCTAGCAGATGACGCTACTAAGACGAATTTAGATTACTGGGCTGTACACGGGAAGGAGGGGTCCGATTTTCCCAGTTGTAGATTTTTCATGCTTAGAGGGGAAATACCCTGTGACGCTAAGATCCATTGACCTTTTTGAAAGGGCTAATGTTCACTTAAATATCGGCGTTACTGTAGTACAATACGAAACAGAATTTGAAGATGGAACTCGTTCTAAAAAGAAGGTGGTGGTCTTCCCCGTAAGGGGTCCCTCAGTTGATTTGGTTAAACACTGGGTTTGGTTGTTATACACACCACCTAGTCAACCGAACGCAATCGGGCATTTTAACCCAATCACTGACATTAGTAGAGCTCTGGGGGAGGGTAAGAAACAGAGTTCACGTTTCTACTGTCCAACATATCTCTCTAGATTTTGGACTGAACTAAAGTTACAAAATCATATGAAGCATTGTAGCCGCCACGGCTATCAGACAGTGGAAACTGTTTCAGGGGATAGGGCCATTCTATGATTCAAAAATTTCCAGAACACCCTTCTCCAGTGCAACAAAATATCTTTGGATTGTGAAGCTAAGCTGGTGGAGGTGAACGACCCCCAATTTCCAAACCGAGTCAAAGAACACCAGGCTATTGCAGTGTCCTACGCCCACGCGCAAAGAGATAGTTCTAACACCATGCAGTTGTTAGAAATAGTAGAAAAATTGGATGAGGGGGACGAGTGCATGGTCAAGGCATTGACTAAACTGATTGGCACGGCTAATGGTGCTATTTCTCGTTTGAGAAATACCCATTATCCAATGGTGTTGTCTGCAGAGGATCGTCTCGCGATTAAAAATCAAAAAATATGTTGGGTTTGTAAGAGGAGGGGGATAAGGGGACTAAAGGGAAACGTGGGGGGAGGGGCAAAGTCAGAGATCATAATCACTTGTGGCAGGACATAGCCACGGGAGGGAGGAAGGGGCGGGGGCGTGCGCATCAATCGTGTAATTTAAATGTTAGCCAACAGTTTTTTATCCCTGTTTTTATTCATAATTCCAATTATGATTTAAAATTTATTTTACCGGCACTGGCACGTATGCACAGGGAGGGAGGGGGAGTAGATTGTCCATGGGTAAATAGTTCATTTACCTACAACATAATTCCCAAATAGGCTGAGAAGTTATTGCTTCTCGAGCTGAAATGGCAGGTAGTGGATAATGGGCATATGTGCTGGAATAAAATCAGGTTTTTAGATTCCTATAGTTTTTTCCCCAAGGCATTGAGTCAATTGATTCAAGTGCAAAATAGCGACAATTGTGATAGCGGTCCATTGCTTAAACAGCACTGACCAGACGTTTAAAAATTTGAAATGTTGACCATAAAATGCCTATACGCATACGATTATTACTGCTCTGTCGCTCACCGACGCGATGAGAAACTCCAACCCATTGAATCTTTTTACAATTCTCTGACCAACACTGACTGCACAGCCGAGGAGTCTGAGTTT
Organism: Artemia sp. Qi Xiang Cuo; assembly: GCF_049724085.1. Classification (NCBI taxonomy): domain Eukaryota; kingdom Metazoa; phylum Arthropoda; class Branchiopoda; order Anostraca; family Artemiidae; genus Artemia; species Artemia sp. Qi Xiang Cuo. The sequence continues at coordinate 24,415,016 of NC_142806.1, forward strand.
GCCAAGAAGGTGTGGTCCAAGGGGGATTGTAAAAATGGGTGGGATTATTGTAGACTGTACTTGGCCAGTGAAGTTCTAACTTTGTTGGATATAGTCTGTAAGAACACAGACCAGATCTATTCAGAGTTTGGGTTATATATAGGATATTATTTTTCTACGCCAATTTAATTAATGTATTTAATTTTAAAAATTAGTAGGGAGGAAATTTGCATAATCACTGACGTATATCAACACATTTTTTTTGCGCGTTCATCGAGGGGTGGGTATGTTTTTCATGGGGACCGCGTCTTATCAACCGATCCAAACGGACAAAGCACCGGTGCAAAGTCAAATGCAGTGTTCTTGGACATGAAATCGTTGTATCCCTCGGCAATGTCACACTACTCTTTGCCATGTGGGAACTATCGATGGCTTGAGAATCCTTGTGAGTTCCCCGACATTACCACCGTCGAGGACAATGGGCCACAAGGATGGTTCTTTGAAATTGACGGTCACATTTCGCTGGCGCTTCACGACTCAGTCAAAGATTTTGTCTTTCCCTATATCAATCGGCCCCTGAGCAGGGACTCTCTGAGCCCCTACAATCGTTCAGTGGTTGAGGATATGGGGATGCACTGGACACCCACCAAACAGACACTGATTGCTGATTTGGACCCTAAAGAGAATATCGTTGGTCACCATGTGCTTTTGCATTGGATGGTGAGCAATGGCTTCAAAATCACAATAATACATCTGGTCCTGCAGTTCAATCAGTGATCCTACTTGAAAGCGTTTATCGACACCTTTGTCGATAAACACTCTAAGACAAAGTCAAAGGTCTAAAAGAATATGTACAAGCATTTCCTAAAGTCAGCGTTGGGCAAATTTTGTGAAAGCGTTCGTAATAGATCTCGTTGTGACATCATAACTGACCCTCGAGAGTTTGCAAAAAGTACTACCGATTCCAAATTGTACATCATTTACGAGCATAGAGGCTGGCATGGTTCTTCTACACAGGCGAAAGCGAAATGTAGTACTGAACAAGAATATTGCAGGTGGCAGTTCAGTACTAGAAATTTCAAAAAAGCTCATGTTGTCGTTCTTTTACAATGTGTGCAAGGTGCAATGGCCACGGGAGGGGGAGGTTCAAGTTTACTATGGTGATACAGATTCTCTCCTGTTAGAGGTAAATGGGACTGAAGATTTATTGGGTGATTTGGAAAATGGGGAGCTCATCAGCTCGCAGGTGGATTTTACCAACTGGAATCCATCACTCTACTCTGAGTTGTTAAAACGTAAAGCCCCCAACCAACTATTAATGTTAAAATCAGAGATGGGGAGTGATTTGATATCCAGGGGGGTGTTCCCGGGCCCCAAAGTCTATTGCGTTGAAACTCATAGTGGGGATGAAAAGAAGGCGTGTAAAGGGGTGCCTACACATTTTGTAAAGAGCAATTTCAACATGAGCGTGTACAGAGACTGTGTAGAAAGTAGCCTAGTGCCGAGAGCACAAGTGCTCGCAATTCGCTCTCTACATTATAGAAATTATACTGTGAGAGTAGAAAAGAATGCAATGTCGTGTATATCCGACAAGGTCTATGTGCTCGAGAATGGTGTGAGTGTTCTACCCCACGGCCACTACCGTATTTCAGATCGAGTTGAATGCATTGACTATCGCAATCAACTTGGTCTGGATAAATTAACCTAATCTGACTAACCACCACTCAACCTTTCACTACCTTAACTCACCCTCATCAAACCCACCCACAACCACTAACCTAACCCGCAGTAGCAGTGACGACAACTATTTTTTTTCACCCCCGCTGCCCCCGGGAGGGGGGGGGGTCCCTCCCGCGGCCGCCCAGGGGGGTGGGGGGGTGGGGGTGGGGGTCCCGCCCGCTGCCGGCCGGCCTTCGGCCCCGCGGTCCCCGGGGGGGGGATCCCACCTTTAAATTCATAATGCTCAAATGTGCTGCTTCTAGCGTTTCCCTGAGTGTGTGTATTTTCTGTGTTTTTGTTGTACAAAAAGTGTAAGTTGTATAGAAAAGTGTTGTTGACCAACAAAAGTGTTGTACAGAAAAGTGTTTAAGTTGATGATGGACAAAAAGTGTTTTTTTTTTATTGTACAGAAAAGTGTTTAAAGACAAAAAGTGTTTAAAGACAATTAGTGTTTTATTTATAAAGTGTTATCGTTGTTCATGTTGACTGTAAATAGAGTTTTCATTTTGACCACCGGAGAAATTTTGTCAATTGTTATTATATTATTTTTTTTACTGTGCTTGTAGACTGAACAAATATTTTCATATGGGTCCTGAATACTCACTGCCATTTCAGATTGTTTTTTTGTTGTTGTTCTTGACCAGATAGATCCATGGGGGAAACAATTGCTACTTTTTAATTTAGCACACTGTCTAGAGTCAGTTACAGTAAGGCTTTTTTCAACAGCAACAGCAACATCATTTATCAGTTTGAAACACCCTTCAGATAATTTCTGTGCGGTCAGTCAATGTCGGGGAAAACAACACTTTTAACTAAAATAATTCAAAATTGCGATCAAATGTTTTTGAAGAAACCAAAAAAATCTACTATTGCTCTAGTATTTAGCAACAGTCCTACGATCAAATAAAAACTATTGTCACAACCATACCAATACAATTCATACGAAGAGTCGATGTTTTCAATAGTATTGAATCGAGCTCGTGGTTAATTATTGATGATTTGGCTGAATCCATTGAACAGTTCTCACAGGAAATGCTACAACTGTTCACTGTTCACTCCCATCATGAACACATTTCCGTTACCCTCGTTCTCCACAATCAGTTTCATCAGAGCAAATCTATGTGAGCCCTTTCTTTGAATTGCACCGTCTATATTATCTATCGAGTCGTTCGTGTTTATATCTTACGCCTAAATCTAAAAAAGCAGATATACCCCCGCGCTCCTAAAATTATATTTTCAGCGTAAACACAAGCAACAAGCAAGCCCTACGGTTACATTTTGCTGGATCTTAATTAGAGCACGCCCGAGGATCTACGTGTAGTCACCGACATTTTCAACAATGAAATTACTGTATATCTACCCGTTAACACTAGAAAGGGTTATTAGTCACCATTATGACGCTGAAGAAACTACACGAACAACGGCATCTGTTCTCCGTTTTAAACACTTAAAAACCACTGCTTAGGAAGGCCATACTCAAACATGGGGTTGACAATGATTTTATTAATCTAATATCTGAACTTTGTTTAAATTTAACTGAGGGCAATGTTCAACTGCCAGAAGGTGTTATACAACAGACAAAGCAACATCGTTCCACTGTACGCGCCTTGGATTTTAAAAACAAGGGAAAAAATTTAAAAGAAAACGGCTCCTTCAAGCAGGCGGTAGCTTTTTCACACTTTTACTACCGATAATTGCAGGACTTGTAAACAGTTTTCTCTAGAGAGAGAGAGAATGGCAAAACCATATAAATTGACACCATTTGAACTTGTCCTCTCGCCCATCGAACATTTTGAAGACAATCTAAGCAAATTCATTAACGATGAGAATATTGCCGACGACAAAATACTGCTTTTACTTCAAGATGCATTGCGATGTGTGGACAAACATAAACCTTATCGTGAGAGACCTGCCACCGTCACCGCCGCCACTGATCCCTCTAAACAGGAAACATCTCCTCAAGATTCTGCAGCAGCATCAAAGGAGAAGGAATTGAATTCGATTGTATTGAAAATTGGAAACCTATTGCCATTGACCTATCGAGAACAGAGTAAAAGAGTATTATCTTATCTCATGTTGGAAATTGCTGGTGATCAAGTTCAAGTCGAGAGCACAGGGAAACGAATTATAATTCAGGGAAAAAGTTATAATCTAGTTGATTTAATTTGTGATATGGTGACGAATCGTAAAGGACTCTTATCCTTTGACAATAATCTATACACCTTTCTGTGTGCAATAAACTTCCCCAAAAGTCTTATTGGCAATAAGCAAATAATAAAGAAACTAAGAGAATATAGTCCTCCTCCTCCTCCAACACCATTTAAAAAAGAAGGAGATTCAATATTTGAAGATACTATCAGCACCAGTGATTTTACAACACCTGTGGCTGCTAGTCAAAAGCGAAGACGAATTGATTCGCCCTCCAGTGTGCAAAAGGGGAGTGGACATTACACTACGTGTCTACGCTCAAAATGGTTGAAGTTTTGAAAAGTGTTTATAAAAATATTGGTGAAGCGTGAAGTTTAAGGTCCCCCAAAACGCTTTGTGAATCTGTCTCCGGCACCACCACCACCACATTGAAAAATGAAATAGAGTATCTAGAAAATGAACCGAGTTACACATTACATCGAAATCACAGGCTTCGCAGTAAACAATATCGACAAACTAAAGCCTTTTTCCCTCTACATATAATGCAAATGGATCTTTTAACTTTAGATGCACTTCAACAACGTCACAATGCGCCCTACAAATATATTCTAGTGGCAATCAGTATCTTTAGTGACTATGTTTATGCCATTCCACTGTTGTCAAAGAGAGGTGTTGAAGTTGCTAGGGCCATTGAAAGTATTCCAGAACAGGAGTAGTATATAATAATTCAATCGGACCGCGGTAGTGAATTTGCTATTCCCCATGTTCAAAGGTTTTTAATGGAATATAATAATATCCTTTTTAACATTCACATCTCGTTAAAGTTTGCATTGGCCGAACAATTCGTAAGAACAACCCTCCTCATAATTTCACGATATTATACATTGAAAAATACTCCTGATTTTATTCATGATTTAGATAAAATAATGCAGATATACAACAATCGACCCCATCGATCTCTGTCCAACTCAACCCCAACGGATGTTCACTACAATGAAAATACATTTGATGCTTTTCTAAAGCAATACTCCAATGGCAATGAGAAAAAAAGAAGAAATTCAATGTTGGTGATAGTGTTCGAATTAATAGAACCAACAATATTTTTGAAAAAGGGAATTATTTATGGAGCACTGAACTTTTTAAAGTGTCCCAAATCCTGGACACCGAACCCATAACTTATCGACTGCGAGACACTAAAGACGACGAGATTCTCGGTGGTTTTTATGAATATGAACTGCAAAAAGTTAGAAACACTAGGGAAATTTATCAAATTGAAAAGATATTAAAGAGTTGTACACGCCATGGCAAGAGACAGTTGCTTGTTCGCTGGCTAGGATACAACTCAGATTTTGATTCTTGGGTCAGTGCTGAAGATATTGACAATGCCCAATGATTTCTATGTGACCTTCATGTCCAATGTTTCTGATCCTCTCTACAATGACTTGAATAGAACAAGTGATTTTTGGACGAAACTCTCCCCCACCGTCAAATTGGACCACAGAAATTATGAAGTGGCTCTTGTCGACTGTATTCTCAAAAATACCTATGACATCCTGAGAAAGGATCGTAAATATGAAATAAAAATTAGACCCTATGATTGGCCGCCACCACCAACAGGTGATCAAGAACAAATTCAAAAAATCAATTGGATGGAATATCCATATATTGAATTACCCTACGAGGAACTCACCTGTATGAATGATTTATGTCGTTCTATTAATAAAAGAATTTCCGCTCGTAAAAAAGGTGTTTTTCATCTCAACTATTCAAAGGAGGATGGCAAGATCTACATTAGTTCACCTATTGCCAATGAAAAGGTTATTCTCAATGATAATCTAAAGGACGTTCTTGGTTTTAAGCTCAATATACTCAATGGTAAAAGGGCCGGAAACACTAATTTCATTTTCGCAGACTACCCGCCTGCCTTCTCCACAGACACCTGTATATTTCTCTACGCTTCATTTGTGGAAACTTCTCGGGTTGGTAATTCAAATTTCCCCCTCCTACGAGTTCTTGAACGAAAAACCAATCAATAACATATTCACCACTACAATATAAAGCATCTTCAGTATATCCCAGTAAACACTTCCTATTTGGAACTCTGTCAGTTAACACTAAGAACCGAATTGGGTGATCCAATAGCAAATTCAAAAGGGTTGGCTGTGATTACATGCCAGTTTCTGCCAATCGTTCAAAAATAAGATGTCTAATAAAAAAGTGGTATTCACTTGTCCTGATATTGACTGCTATGTTAATACTCTTGGCCCGAGACAACAGGGCAATGGAATGGACTACTACAAAGGTCGCTCGTCAATGTCTGGCTACGGTCTTGGCAGTTGGTTTGCTAAGCTGTTTCGCTATTCACTACCACTGGATAGTATATATCTTGTACCGGCTGCGACTGTTTTTGCATCCTCTACATTATACGATTGGGGCTCTGGCAAGGATTTTAAAAAAAGTGCTTCGGAAAATCTTAGGTCCTGTGCGCGAACCCTTGGCCAGAAATTAAAACAAAATGGTAAAGGCTTAAAAAGGTCAAGAAACAATGCATCCCTCATCAGTCTCCACTCAGGATGGGCACTAAAGACATCATCCCTTTTGTCAAAGAAAAGAAGGAAAAAACGGACACGTGCTGTAAACAGAAGTCCCAGGAAGAACAGAATTGTCAGATCGAAACTAGATTTCTTCTCCTAAAATGTCCTACCTACCGTATAAGGATTCTCAACCTTCAATCACCGCCTCATTGAATCTATTCAATGCCAAAAATGTTGATGTGAGTGTCAAGCATGGATACTATGAACAATTTTATCCACAACAACCCCTCTCCGAAAATATCCACTTTCAAATTTATTCCAATGAAGACTACTTTATGGACATGTCTTCAACATTTATAGATTTACAAATGAAAGTCCGGAAATTCGATAATTCAATGCCGATTCGGGCCGATGGGATATCCTATGAAAATTGTATACTACATAATTTATTTCGTCAAATTAGTGTCTACATCAATGGCACGCTGGTGAGCAGAAGCAACAATCTCTCAAATTATACTAGCTATATGCAGTTCATGTTGATGACACCCAAGTCATACAAGGAATTGAGAGGCACCTCCAATGGATATGAATATATTACTAATACTGATAGTACAGACGCACTTACAAATGCTACAACTAGTGAACATCTAGTTGGAAAAATATAGCATGAAATATTTAATATATCCCAATGGCTACCGCCCAATATTAAAGTGGATATAAAATTGATGCTTGCACCCTCCAATTTTATATTGAAAAAGTAAATTGCTAGCAATTCTGATGTAAGTCTCTCCCTCACCTTGGCACTACTTCATGTACGCAAACAACAGGTTATGAGTTCTGTTGCTTTGGCCGTGGAAAAACTGAGAGCCAATGGCAACAATATTAAACTACTTGTTCCTCATACAATCACCAATCAACGTCATATTGCAATGGGCTCTCGTAGCTTCAGCGATTCATCCTTTATCAACGGCGAAATCCCCTCGAAATTGGCTTTGGCCTTTGTAAAAAGTGCCAGTGCAATAGGATCATGGACTGAATGTCCACATAAATTCGAGATGTTTGGACTTTCATCTCTTGTGTGCAAAGTAAACGGCATCCCACTCTACAATCTATCTTTTGATAAATCCTATAGAACATTGTACGAGTTGACCATGCAAACCCTTTATACCATTTGAAAATGGTATAACCGAAGATATGTTTGCTAAAACACATGGTATCATTGTATTGGATTTGTCGGGTACACAGGATATGAGTATAGTACGTACGGGAAGTGTGCTTTTAGAGTGTACATTTGCCGACCCATTGGCTGAGAGTCTTGCCCTAATCTCACTAAATCAATATGAAACCTATTGGGAAATCACTCCCGAAGGCAGTGTTCTACTAGACTTGGCGCTATGAACACCAGTCAAATAATCAATGTATTTAATATGGACCCCTACATGTCTCAGTACAAATCCTATTGTCTGCCCTCGGACTTTCTCGGAAAAATTTAAAGCGCGAACAATACCTTGATTATTGTTAATAGCAGTCCGTCGACTGTGCTGACGGGTCATTGGCTGTGCATCTATCAAACAATGAAGACGATTGAATTATTGGATCCTCTTGGTCTACCCTATACATTCTACACGCCCCACATTAGCAACTATATTGAGAGCAGTGGGAAAACTATTATTCAAAATCGGAAGAGGGTTCAGGATCTAACGACTAAAAGCTGTGGCTTCCATGCACTACTATATTTTGTGTTCCGATGTCGCGGCTATACTTACAAGCAGTTTCTCCACATTTATTTTGACAATCCACGTCTGAACGACTTTCTAGTGGAAAATATCCTCTCAGACCTATATAATATTGATTTCAGTGCCCTACGAGTAAAGTGCTTTAAAAATGTTTGTGAATTTGTTTATTAATAAAATGCATATATATACAACAATGTCTTTAAATCTTCAATTTAGATTTCTTCTTCTTCGATGTATAGGCAACTGTCGTGAACCACTAATGCTGGTAAATCATTTATCATTTGGATTCACTGTATATTGATCTTGATTGACTGCAAAGTCAGGGTCACATTTTCTACAGTACAATGTAACTTCACTCTTGTCATATCTCTTTGTATAGTCAATGATACTATTTGCATTCATATTATGAAATTCACGAGTTACAATCTGTCTATTTGAAGCAATATCACATACAATGTTTTTAAATGGTGAATCACATTCCGTCACAGCCAAATAAAAATCACTTGGTTTATAGTCATAGTAGGTGGTGTCATCACAGCGATGACGTAGAAACCAGATTGTCTTGTTACCCCAACAGTTGAATCGTAGACCAGATTCCTCTTCCCAGAATAATTTAAATCCACGACGATACCAATCACGTAGAAATAAACTGAAATCACGTTTGGGATTCTTTCCAATCATAGCGGGGTAAGTATTCTCCCACCGATCACATTTATCATAGTGACAATTGGAGCACAGGTGTCCTCTAGGGTGAGAGTCACACACCTCCTCAAGACATGAATTACATCCTTTAATTTGTACTGCATAACCTCTATGTAATTTACAAGGATTACATAGTTTACACTTTTCACTATAGTCATCAATAATTGTACAATTCTCACATTGATTCCAACTGCCAAGAGTGTACATACACAATGGACATATATAGAACATTTTTCGGTTTCCGATGTCAACTCACTCACAGCTAAAACGAAACTAATCCTCTTCGTTCGATAAATTCAAGGTGGAGGGAAATGGTGGGAGAGAGGAGTAGCTCTGTAATGTTACCTCTTTTGAATGATGGGGGAGCCATCTACATTGAATCCACTGGCAATATTTTCAAAAGTATATCCACAATATGATTCTGCTTTGTTCCAATTAATATATAAATAAATTGACTATAAGCATTTGAATCACATTTTAAAAGTTTCATACAATAGTCTAATGGGGGAGAATCACTCCTCATTATATTGTCAAGTGTTCCCTGACAAGAGAATATCCTGCGTTGAAGAGATAACTCGAGAAAATCATCATCCAAAATCAAATGTTTTTCCATAAACACTAGATTTGATCTAATTCTCTCTTTCTCAAATTTAATCATTTTTCAAACCTTTCACTCGGACTGCTGACTCTAGACTGACCCTGATTCGTTAGCCCTACCCAGAAAAGAAAGGGAACATTATCGATTTCGAAACAATTTTATTGAATAATTACAAGAACAACAACATCAATAATACAGAGCATGTACAATCAGCGATACTGTTTATTGTCTTCATATGTTTCACCAATGCACTTAAAGCACATTGAAGACTATTCACATGTGCTATTTCAACTTTAGCGGCGAAACATAATTGATCCTCCATTATAAATTTGCTCAAGGATATCACATATCTTGCATATACTGCATCCCATTCCAGACAAAGCCGTGACCCTTTCGTAATTTCCACCGCAATGTTTGGTGCTCTTGTATTATTATCATCAACTCCACTATCAACTTCTAATAGGGTAAACATTCTACTCATCGCCATCACAAATATATAACCAAATGAGTAAAGTCAAACTGTTCTTCTTCTTCTTCTTCTCACTCCTTGAATTCTATTCACAGACTAATAAACCTATAGCAAAAATCCTTTCCTTATATTCACTCCGCCACTACTATGTAAACAAGCCCTCTGATTGGCTGAGAAAGAAAAACGTGATCCTGTTTCCCGTTATCGGATCAATAAAATTCACGATGGATTACACAATCAAGTTCTCGGAAATTCACTTTCCCCTCGAGTCCTAGATCAATAACATTGTTCCCGTTAGAATTCAATGCACATGTGCAACCTTCGTTCCGGAGTTATTACATATAGAAACAACAAATAAATCGATCTTGGAAAAAGAGGTCATTGAGCAATTACGTAATCTTTCTCCCTAGGGACTCTATTACCATATTAGGTGTACTGTCACGCTCGTGAATCAATACATTGCCCCTAGCGATTATGTAAATCACCCCACAGTGTCATAAATCAATAATTCTCCCATCGATTATGTAAATCACCCCTCATGTCATTCGCACGTGGCCAAACAACAACAGATCGATTGACCTTGACACACACCCCCATTAGACTCGATCGATGATCCTTGAATAAATTATGTCCCGTCAGCATTAAACTAAATTGTAGATGGCAGCAGGGTGTTCGCGTCGCTTCAATAGGGGCATCTCTACTGGTCAGTCAGCCAGGTACCCAGAACAATCCTTAAGCAATTTCTCTGGAAAACATCTAGCAAATCTTCATCCGCTTTTCGTAGCGTCCATGCTTCAGAGCCATATTTGACCACTGTCATCACTGTAGCTTCTAAGATTCTAATCTTGGTTTACAGACTTATCTTCCTATTCATCCAGACTTTTTTTGTTACTAGGTAGCTAGCAACCTAGTAAGAGATTATCCGGGTTGCAGCGGTAGCTAGCAACCCAGTAAGAGACGATCACGTCCAATGTTAAGAAATATAAAAACCCATAGCTCCTAAAAAAGGAGCCAGATCAAAACAAAAAATACACCATTAGAACCGCCTTGTCCGAAACCTCTGTATAGGAAACTTTCTGTCATTTGGCTTGAACAGAAAGGGAAATAAATTGGCTTGAAAATCAAGAAAATTGACTTTAACCACGTTATTCTCCACAAATGGCATATTTTTTTTTGTTTCTTTTCCACACATAGATTGGCACTGGAAAATCATAGAGAGTTGTTCAATAGCTCATTTTAAAGGAAAGTAATTTGGTTAATTACAATAAGGAACGAACTGTAACCCATAGTAACTGAAGTATTAAATCAAACAGTTCATGGTCATAATAAAGACCTGAGTAATGACTTATTTTAAAGGAAACTGCTGCTATATAGAAACCTTTCGTAATTAACAAAAATAAATATTATAATAAAATAAACTGTTACGATATGGTAAAGAACTAATTCTAGGCCATATTAACTAATTTAATTTTGAAAAGAAAGAATTACGGCAGAAACCGAAATGTTAGTATAAGTAAGCTATAATTCATAAAAAACCGTCTACCGAGATTTGAATTCAGATCGCAGGATTCAAAGTCCTAATAGAGCAATCCAAATTTCTACTTATAAAAAATTTACTACACAAAAAATAAAGCTAACATCCTGAAATATCAGAAAAGGCTCATTTTAAAGGAAATTAATTGGGTTAAAAATCTATAGTAACTAAAATTAATTATTTCTAAAAGAGAATAAATTTTTCCACCAAAAACTGCATTTTTGATGTCTTTTCACACTGCAGTCTTTCAAACATAATCGTATACCAGCGGTAAGATTTGAACCCACGCCTCCGAAGAGACTGGAGGCTAATACCAGTGCCTTGGACCTTTGGGTTGCAGCAGTAGCTAGCAACCTAGTAAGAGACGATCAGTCCAATGTTAAGAAATATAAAAACCAAAAACTCCTAAAAATAGAGTCAAATCAAAACAAAAGTACATCATTAGAACTACCTTGTCTGAAACCCTACAAGATAAATAATGAATTTCGTCATAGTTTTATATTAGATTATATTAAAAGACGATCACTGGAATAACAAACAATTGCATACATTGGAATTAGTTAGATATTTGATTCTTTGAGGTTCGTCTCTTACTATTTAAAAGAAGAAAAAGCCGTAGGCTTTTTCCTGTTTGTATTTATAGTTAAAAAACGAACTCAAGCCCAAAGAAACTGAACCCTGTGGTTCATTCATATTATATTCATTATTTTAGCTAGAATGTAAATAAACAAGTTTCTTTTTTAAATTTTAAATTGAAAAGATAGTGCTTTTAATTCAATATATTAAAAGTTCTCCCCGACGGAGAATCGAACCCCCTTCTCCCAGGTAACAAGTGGGCATGCTTACCATTAGACTGTCGAAGATTTATAAAATCAAAGTAACATATAAGATATGATAATAATTTTTTAATCCGGGATAGTATCTTGAAAAGAGAAAAGCAAAGTTATTCAAACGACCTGGCGTATCGAGAAGTAAAAAATGAGAGAGCAAAACAAAAAAGCAAGATGTGTTATCACAATGATGAAGATTATAGACAAGCGAAAATTGAGACAGCCAAACAAAAGATCATGGAACGGTATGGTAATGATGAAGATTACAGAGAAGCAACAATTGAGCAGGCTAGACAAAAGAGCAAGGAACGGTATGATAATGATAAAGATTAAAGAGAAGCAACTATTGAGCAGGCTAGACAAAAGATCAAGAAGTGTTACCACAATGATGAAGATTACCGCAAATATTCAAGAAAATTTGATACCAGAATAATGGGTAGATACTGGGGTTACAAAAGCTATAATGAAATCTGGGTTGCAGTGGTAGCTAGCAACCTAGTAAGAGACGATCACGTCCAATCCGGGTTGCAGCGGTAGCTAGCAACCTAGTAAGAGACGATCACGTCCAATGTTAAGAAATATAAAAACCCATAGTTACTAACAAAGGAGTCAGATCAAATTCAAAAGTACACCATTAGAATCGCCTTGTCCGAAACCCCTGTATAGGAAACTTTCTGTCCCTTGGCTTGAAACAGCAAGGAAAATATATTGGCTTGAAAATCAAGAAAAGTGGCAGCTATTATTTACATTAAATTAGATTTTATTACATTACATTGAAGAACCGAACTGTAGTCCACAATAGTTCAATTATTGCAAGATCCGGGTTGCAGCGGTAGCTAGCAACCTAGTAAGAGACGATCACGTTCAATGTTGAGAAATATAAAAACCCATAGTTCCTTAAAAAAGGAGTCAGATCAAAACAAAAAGTACACCATTAGAACCGCCTTGTCCGAAACCCCTGTATAGTAAACATTCTGCCCCTTGGCTTGAACAGAAAGGAAAATATATTGGCTTGAAAATCAAGAAAAGTGGCAGCTACTACAACATTCTGCCTAAACGGGATATTATTTTTTCTTTGTATCCAGAGATAGCTTGGTACTGGAACATCGTAAATAGTTTTTCAATGGCTCATTTTAAAGGAAATTAATTGGGTTAAAAATCTATAGTAACTAAAATTAATTATTTCTAAGAGAGAATAAATTTTTCCACCAAAAACTGCATTTTGATGTCTTTTCACACTGCAGTCTTTCAAACATAATCGTATACCAGCGGTAAGATTTGAACCCACGCCTCCGAAGAGACTTGTGGCTAACACCAGTGCCTTGGACCTTTGGGTTGCAGCAGTAGCTAGCAACCTAGTAAGAGACGATCAGTCCAATGCTAAGAAATATAAAAACCAAAAACTCCTAAACATAGAGTCAGATCAAAACAAAAGTACATCATTAGAACTACCTTGTCTGAAACCCTACAAGATAAATAATGAATGTCATCATAGTTTTATATTAGAGCTTTACATTAAAAGACGATCATTGAAATAACAAACCATTCCATACATTGGACTTAGTTAGCTACTTGATTGTTTGATTTTCGTCTCTTACTATTTAAAAGAAGGAATAGCCGTAGGCTTCTTCCTGTTTGTATTTATAGTTAAAAACGAACTCAAGCCCAAAGAAACTGAACCCTGTGGTTCATTCATATTATCTTCATTATTTTAGCTAGAATGTAAATAAACAAGTTTCTTTTTTAAATTTTAAATTGAAAAGATAGTGCTTTTAATTCAACATATTAAACGTTCTCCCCGACGGGGAATCGAACCCCCTTCTCCCAGGTAACAAGTGGGCATGCTTACCGTTAGACTATCGAAGATTTATAAAATCAAAGTTACATATAAGATATGATAATAATTTTTTAATCCGGGATAGTATCTTGAAAATAGAAAAGCAAAGGTATTCAAACGACCTGGCGTATCGAGAAGTAAAAAATGAGAGAGCAAAACAAAAAAGCAAGATGTGTTATCACAATGATGAAGATTATAGACAAGCGAAAATTGAGACAGCCAAACAAAAGATCAAGGAACGGTATGGTAATGATGAAGATTAAAGAGAAGCAACAATTGAGCAGGCTAGACAAAAGAGCAAGGAACGGTATGATAATGATAAAGATTAAAGAGAAACAACTATTGAGCAGGCTAGACAAAATATCAAGAAGTGTTACCACAATGATGAAGATTACTGAAAATATATATAAGAAAATTTGATACCAGAATAATGGGTAGATACTGGGGTGACAAAAGCTATAATGAAATCCGGGTTGCAGCGGTAGCTAGCAACCTAGTAAGAGACGATCACGTCCAATGTTAAGAAATATAAAAACCCATAGTTCCTAACAAAGGAGTTAGATCAAAACAAAAAGTACACCATTAGAACTGCCTTGTCCGAAACCCCTGTATAGTAAACTTTTTATCCCTTGGCTTGAACAGCAAGGGAAATATATTGGCTTGAAAATCAAGAAAAGTGGCAGCTACTACAACATTCTGCCTAAACGGGATATTTTTTTCTTTTTTTTTATTTTCTTTCTTTTCCACAGATAGCTTTGCACTGGAACATCGTAGAGAGTTGTTCAATGGCTCATTTTAAAGGAAATTAATTGCGTTAAAAATCTATATTAACTAAAATAAATTATTTTTAAAAGAGAATAAATTTTTCCACCAAAAACTGTATTTTTGATGTCTTTTCACACTGCAGTCTTTCAAACATAGTCGTATACCAGCGGTAAGATTTGAACCCACGCCTCCGAAGAGACTGGTGGCTAACACCAGTGCCTTGGACCACTCGGCCAGGCTGCCTCTCATAATTTGGGTTGCAGCAGTAGCTAGCAACATAGTAAGAGACGATCAGTCCAATGCTAAGAAATATAAAAACCCAAAACTCCTAAACATAGAGTCAGATCAAAGCAAAAGTACATCATTAGAACTACCTTGTCTGAAACCCTACTAGATAAATAATGAATGTCGTCATAGTTTTATACTAGAACTATGACGTGAATAGGAAAACACGACATTATGTTGTTGTTTCTGAAGACGTCATCATGAAATAATACCATTGCGCCATGACGTTTTGAAATTATAATAAAGAACAACATATTGCCTATATTAATTTATATTAGAATTATTATATTTAGCTAGGAGGTAGCTAAATTACATTAAAAGACGATCATTGGAATAAAAATTACAGTAAAGAACAAACTTCCAGCCCATAGTATTACATAAAGGACCGATATAGCTCATCATAAATAGTTTCTTGTCAATACGTTACAATATAAGAAGCGTCAAATTTACATTAAAAGACGATCATTGGAATAACAAATTACTGTATACATTAGATTTTATTACATTACATTGAAGAACCGAACTGTAGTCCACAATAGTTAAATTATTGCAAGATCCGGGTTGCAGCGGTAGCTAGCAACCTAGTAAGAGACGATCAGTCCAATGTTAAGAAATATAAAAACCAAAAACTCCTAAAAATAGAGTCAGATCAAAACAAAAGTACATCATTAGAGCTACCTTGTCTGAAACCCTACAAGATAAATAATGAATGTCATCATAGTTTTATATTAGAGCTTTACATTAAAAGACGATCATTGAAATAACAAACCATTCCATACATTGGACTTAGTTAGCTACTTGATTGTTTGATTTTCGTCTCTTACTATTTAAAAGAAGGAATAGCCGTAGGCTTTTTCCTGTTTGTATTTATAGTTAAAAACGAACTCAAGCCCAAAGAAACTGAACCCTGTGGTTCATTCATATTATCTTCATTATTTTAGCTAGAATGTAAATAAACAAGTTTCTTTTTTAAATTTTAAATTGAAAAGATAGTGCTTTTAATTCTACATATTAAACGTTCTCCCCGACGGGGAATCGAACCCCCTTCTCCCAGGTAACAAGTGGGCATGCTTACCGTTAGACTATCGAAGATTTATAAAATCAAAGTTACATATAAGATATGATAATAATTTTTTAATCCGGGATAGTATCTTGAAAATAGAAAAGCAAAGGTATTCAAACGACCTGGCGTATCGAGAAGTAAAAAATGAGAGAGCAAAACAAAAAAGCAAGATGTGTTATCACAATGATGAAGATTATAGACAAGCGAAAATTGAGACAGCCAAACAAAAGATCAAGGAACGGTATGGCAATGATGAAGATTAAAGAGAAGCAACAATTGAGCAGGCTAGACAAAAGAGCAAGGAACGGTATGATAATGATAAAGATTAAAGAGAAACAACTATTGAGCAGGCTAGACAAAATATCAAGAAGTGTTACCACAATGATGAAGATTACCGAAAATATATATAAGAAAATTTGATACCAGAATAATGGGTAGATACTGGGGTGACAAAAGCTATAATGAAATCCGGGTTGCAGCGGTAGCTAGCAACCTAGTAAGAGACGATCACGTCCAATGTTAAGAAATATAAAAACCCATAGTTCCTAACAAAGGAGTTAGATCAAAACAAAAAGTACACCATTAGAACTGCCTTGTCCGAAACCCCTGTATAGTAAACTTTTTATCCCTTGGCTTGAACAGCAAGGGAAATATATTGGCTTGAAAATCAAGAAAAGTGGCAGCTACTACAACATTCTGCCTAAACGGGATATTTTTTTCTTTTTTTTATTTTCTTTCTTTTCCACAGATAGCTTTGCACTGGAACATCGTAGAGAGTTGTTCAATGGCTCATTTTAAAGGAAATTAATTGCGTTAAAAATCTATATTAACTAAAATAAATTATTTTTAAAAGAGAATAAATTTTTCCACCAAAAACTGTATTTTTGATGTCTTTTCACACTGCAGTCTTTCAAACATAGTCGTATACCAGCGGTAAGATTTGAACCCACGCCTCCGAAGAGACTGGTGGCTAACACCAGTGCCTTGGACCACTCGGCCAGGCTGCCTCTCATAATTTGGGTTGCAGCAGTAGCTAGCAACCTAGTAAGAGACGATCAGTCCAATGCTAAAAAATATAAAAACCCAAAACTCCTAAACATAGAGTCAGATCAAAGCAAAAGTACATCATTAGAACTACCTTGTCTGAAACCCTACTAGATAAATAATGAATGTCGTCATAGTTTTATATTAGACCTATGACGTGAATAGGAAAACACGACATTATGTTGTTGTTTCTGAAGACGTCATCATGAAATAATACCATTGCGCCATGACGTTTTGAAATTATAATAAAGAACAACATATTGCCTATATTAATTTATATTAGAATTATTATATTTAGCTAGGAGGTAGCTAAATTACATTAAAAGACGATCATTGGAATAAAAATTACAGTAAAGAACAAACTTCCAGCCCATAGTATTACATAAAGGACCGATATAGCTCATCATAAATAGTTTCTTGTCAATACGTTACAATATAAGAAGCGTCAAATCCGGGTTGCAGCGGTAGCTAGCAACCTAGTAAGAGACGATCACCTCCAATGTCAAGAAATATAAAACCCCCCAACTCCTAAAAAAAGAGTCAGATCAAAACAAAAAGTACACCATTAGAACCGCCTTGTCCGAATCCTCTATAAAGGAAACTTACCTCCCTTTGGCTTGAATAACAAAGAAAATATATTGGCTTGAAAATCAAGAAAATTGACTTTTACCACGTTATTCTCCACAAACGGGATATTTTTTTCTTTCCGCTTTTTCTTTCTGCTCAGCTAGCTGGGCACTGGAAAATCATAGAGAGCTGTATAATAGCTCATTTTAAAGGAAATTGCAACATCTAGTCACTTTTGTATTTAAAAATAAAATACTTTTTAAAGTAGAATCAATTTTGTCAAAAAAATTGCATTTTTGATGTATTTTCATACTGCAGTCTTTTCAAAGATATTTGAATTTTGAAGCAATAAAACAGTCCATGTAATGAACTCTATAGTAATAATAGCTACTTGTCTCAATAGTAACCGAAACTCCTGGAACCAAAATTTTCTTTTTTGGCTTAATCGCTAAAATTATTATGTAAACTGCAAAAATATTTATGATGCCTAATCAGTAATAGTAATTTTTTAATTTAAACAACAAAAATACATGAAAATTCTAAAATTAGTTTTGCTTTTTGTCTCCTGGAAGAAATTTTTTTTTCATCTCAGTTCAAATTTATTATTGTATCCTGTAACCCGTAAAGTACATATCTCCATATTATTGTCTCATAATTGCAATTATTTTAGTTTTCAGTCCAGAATCACTAAACTTATTATTTAAACTGCAAAAATATTTATGGTGTCTAACCAATAATACTAATTTTGTAATTCAAACAAGATAAATACCTGAAAATTTTAAAATTAGTTTTGTTTTATGCTAGGTTTTAGATACTCGACACGGGATTTTGTGTGCTTAATAATTTTAAATCTTGAAAAAATATGGTCTCACGCGAGTGGAAAAAAAGAAAGAATAACCAAAAACAATATCAAAATAGAACAATCCAAATTTCTACTAATAGAAAACTTTACTACACAAAAAATAAAGCTAACATCCTGAAATATAAGAAAAGTTTATTTAAAAGAGATAAAAATGCCACCAAACGCAATAAAGCTCGAGCACGCGTAAGGATTGCTACTAAGATGTCTTGTGATCCAGGATTTAAGAAAATGAAATATGACAGAGCAAAACAGAGGTATCTTACGGATCAGGGGTATCGAGAAGGGAAAATTGAGACAGCGAAACAAAAGAGCAAGGAACGGTATGATAACGATATAGATTACCGAAACAAACATAAGAAAAAAGTTGCTACCAGAATAATGGGTAGATACTGGGGTGACAAAAGCTATAATGAAAAAATTAAATTCTCTGCGAGGTTGTACCGAAGAACGCATAAGGACAAAGGAAAAATTACATTCAGAAATACAAGAAGATGGCAAAAATGCAGGCTGATCTTTGTAAATTGAGAAACATTTTACGCATGTTTTATCGGGATCACGAAAAGTATTCGAAATTACAGATTAAAATTCTCTTTGAAAGAGCGGATGCTGTTGAAAAGTCGGCTAGAAATGCTTTGGCAAAGTTATAATAAAGAACGACATCTTGCCTATACTAAATTTTATACGCCACCTAATTATAGTATAGGTTAGTAATTCAACAGATAGCATGGCACTGGAACATTGTAGAGAGTTGTTCAATGGCTCATTTTAAAGGAAATTAATGGGGTTATATAATAAAGATCAAACTCTTCCCTATACTAACTTGCATACGCAACTTCACTATAGTTAAGATTACAGTATTTATATTTTTTTTACATTAAAACACGATCACTGAAATAACAAACCATTCCATACATTAGACTTAGTTAGCTACTTGATTGTTTGAGTTTCGTCTCTTACTATTTAAAAGAAGAAAAAGCCGTAGGCTTTTTCCTGTTTGTATAAATAGTTAAAAAACGAACTCAAGTCCAAAGAAACTGAACACTGTGGTTCATTCATATTATCTTCATTATTTTAGCTAGAATGTAAATAAACAAGTTTCTTTTTTAAATTTTAAATTGAAAAGATAGTGCTTTTAATTCAACATATTAAAAGTTCTTCCCGACGGGGAATCGAACCCCCTTCTCGCAAGTAAAAAGTGGGCATACTTACCATTAGACTATCGATGACTTATAAAATAAAAGTTACATATAAGATATAATAATAATTTTTTAATCCGGGTTACATAAAGGCTCGATCATCGAATTTTTACATTAAAGAACGAACTTTAGTCCATAGTTTATCCGGGTTGCAGCGGTAGCTTTTATATTAAAGGACGATCAATAGAAAAGCACAACATTGCATATATTAGACTGAGTTAGTTTTTCAGTTTAGAATCGCTAAAGTTTTTTACAGTAAGGACCGAAGTCTATCTCATAGTAACTAATGCAACGGGAAAAAGAAAAGAGGTCTGTGGTATATATTACGTAATAAAAGGTTACATTTGATTCTACATTAAAATACGATCATTGGAATAACATTTCACTATCCAGGTTGCAGCGGTAGCTAGCAACGTAGTAAGAGACGATCACGCCCCATAGTAAACCCGGGTTGCAGCGGTACCTAGCAACCTAGTAAGAGACGATCAGGTTCAATGTTAAGAAATATAAAAATCCATAACTCCCAAAAATCCAAAAATCGTTTTTTATAATAAAACACGACCTCTTTCCTATACTAAATTTTATACACAACTTAATTATAGTATAGGTTAGTAATTCCACAGATAGATTGGCACTGAAACATCGTAAAGAGTTGTTCAATTGCTCATTTAAGGGAAATTAATAGGGTTAAAAACCTTTTGTAATTAAAACAAATTATTTTTAAAAAAGAATCAGTTTTTTTTACAAAAAACTGCATATTTCATATTAAAGTTAAATTACAAGATGATCTGGGTTGCAGCGGTAGCTAGCAACCTAGTAAGAGACGATCACCTCCAATATTAAGAAATATAAAACCCCCCAACTCCTAAAAAAAGAGTCAGATCAAAACAAAAAGTACACCATTAGAACCGCCTTGTCCGAATCCTCTATAAAGGAAGCTTACCACCCTTTGGCTTGAATAACAAAGAAAATATATTGGCTTGAAAATCAAGAAATTAGACTTTAACCACGATATTCTCCACAAACGGGATATTTTTTTTCTTTTCGCTTTTATTTCCTCCTCAGCTAGCTGGGCACTGGAAAATCATAGAGAGCTGTATAATAGCTCATTTTAATGGCAATTGCAACATCTAGTGCCTTTTGTAATTAAAAATAAAATACTTTTTAAAGTAGAATCAATTTTGTCAAAAAAAGTGCATTTTTGATGTATTTTCATACTGCAGTCTTTTCAAAGATATTTGAATTTTTAAGCAATCAAACAGTTCATGAAAATGAACTCTATAGTAATAATAGCTACTTGTCTCAATAGTAACCAAAACTCCTGGAACCAAAATTTTCTTTTTTGGCTTAATCGCTAAAATTATTATGTAAACTGCAAAAATATTTATGATGCCTAATCAGTAATAGTAAGTCCTTAATTTAAACAACAAAAATACATGAAAATTTTATAATTAGTTTTACTTTTTGTCTCCTGGAAGAAAATTTTTTTTCATCTCAGTTCAAAGTTATTATTTTATCCTGGAACCAAACTTTTTTTGGTTTGTAACCCGTAAAGTACGTATCTCCATATTATTGTCTTATAATTGCAATTATTTTAGTTTTCAGTCCAGAATCGTTAAACTTATTATGTAAACTGCAAAAATATTTATGGTGTCTAACCAATAATACTAATTTTGTAATTCAAACAAGATAAATACCTGAAAATTTAAAAATTGGTTTTTTTTATGCTAGGTTTTAGATATTCGACACGGGGTATTGTGTACTTAATAATTTTAAACCTTGAAAAAAATATGGTCTCACTTGAAAGGAAAAAAAGAAAGAATAACCCAAAAAAATATCAAAATAGAGCAATCCAAATTTCTACTAATAAAAACTTTACTACACAAAAAATAAAGCTAACATCCTGAAATATCAGAAAAGTTTATTTAAAAGAGTTAAAAATGCCACCGAACGCAATAAAGCTCGAACACGCGTAAGGATTGCTACTAAGATGTCTTGTGATCCAGGATTTAAGAAAATGAAATATGACAGAGCAAAACAGAGGTATCTTACGGATCAGGGGTATCGAGAAGGGAAAATTGATACAGCCAAACAAAAGAGCAAGGAACGGTATGATAATGATATAGATTACCGAAACAAACATAAGAAAAAAGTTGCTACCAGAATAATGGGAAGATACTGGGGTGACAAAAGCCATAATGAAAAAATTAAATTCTCTGCGAGGTTGTACCGAAGAACGCATAAGGACAAAGGGAAAAATTACATTCAGAAATACAAGAAGATGGCAAAAATGCAGGCTGATCTTTGTAAATTGAGAAACATTTTACGCATGTTTTATCGGGATCCCGAAAAGTATTCAAAATTACAGATGAAAATTCTCTTTGAAAGAGCGGATGCTGTTGAAAAGTCGGCTAGAAATGCTTTGGCAAAGCTTCATAGCAATATCCAAAAGAAATGTTGTCAGTTTAACGAAAAGCCTCCAAGGTATGTATTGGCGACTGCGGAACAGTTTATAGATGCAATGGAAAATGTTCGACAACACAGTGAATATACGGAGGCGAACTTAGAAAATTCGTATATTAATTTTGGAAGGAGCAATTGCAGTTTATGTAGCAGCAATAAAAATATATATACAAGCATACCTATCAACAGCGAAGGAAAATCAATGTTTTTCAATTATGGCGAAAATGAGCCTGTTAGGGTTATTAGTAAATGTGTTTGTAAGAATAATGATTTAGAACAAATTCCTTCAACACCGACTCAAGAAAAAAGCATTTCTAACTGTGTTTTAAACAGTCCTTTTAGTTCTACTGAATATTTGGCAAAAATTCTCTGTGTAGTAGAACAAACTGTCCTGAAAAGTACGAGACAACTATTGAAAAAATGCTCTAAAACTAGATCTGACAAGGAAATTATGATGGCTGAAGTCACCTATAACAATCTGAGTAATTACATTAAAAGACGATCACTGCAATAACAAACAATTGCATACATTGGAAATAGTTAGCTACTTGATTGTTTGAGGTTCGCTCTTACTATTTCAAAGAAGAAAAAGCCGTGGGCCTTTCCTGCTTGTAATCATTTTTACAGTAAAGAACGATCTCTCACCCATAGTAACGGATATACGGTGGTTCCAGGGGTAGCTGCAAGCTATCCAGTTTGTAGCAGTATCCGGGTTGCAGCGGCAGCTGTAACCCGGAGTCTCATTGCTTAACAAAAAAGAAAATAATCCGGGTTGCAGCGGTAACTAGCAACCTAGTAAGAGACGATCACGTCCAATGTTAAGAAATATAAAAACCCATAGTTCCTAACAAAGGAGTCAGATCCAAACAAAAAGTACACCATTAGAACCGCCTTGTCCAAAAACCCTGTATAGTAAAATTTATGTCCCTTGGCTTGAACAGCAAGGGAAATATATTGGCTTGAAAATCAAGAAAAAGGGCAGCTACTACAACGTTCTGCCTAAACGGGGTATTTTTTTTCTTTTTGTTTATAATAAAGAACGACCTCTTGCCTATACTAAATCTTATACGCCACATAATTATAGTATAGGTTAGGAATTCAACAGATAACTTTGCACTGGAACATCGAAGAGAGTTCTTCAATGGCTCACTTTGAAGGAAATTAATGGGGTTAAGAACCTTTTGTAATTAAAACAAATTATTTTTATTACAATATGAAATTCTAATTATATTCCTTAAGAAATCATCATAAGTAAAAATTACCCATACGGAAATTGAACTCAGGCCAACTGGTTGAGAGGTACCCCAACCTCTAGGCCACATAGGATATATTGAAATATCCGATTAATGAAGTTTATGTTAAAGAATAAATTATAAACCTAATCAGCTGTCTGATTATTTGAGGATCGTCTCTTACTATTCCAAATAAGAAAAAGCCGTAGGCTTTTCCTGTTTGTAATTTATAATCCGGGTTCAAGCGGTATCCGGGTTGCAGCGGTAGCTAGCAACCTAGAAAGAGACGATCACGTCCAATGTTAAGAAATATAATCCGGGTTGCAGCGGTAGCTAACAACCTAGTAAGAGACGATCACGTCCAATGTTAAGAAATATAAAAAACCCATAGTTCCTAACAGAGGAGTCTGATCAAAACAAAAAGTACACCATTAGAACCGCCTTGTCCGAAACCCCTGTATAGGAAACTTTCTGTCCCTTGGCTTGAACAGCAAGGGAAATATATTGGCTTGAAAATCAAGAAAAGTGGCAGCTACTACAACATTCTGCCTAAACAGGATATTTTTTTCTTTTTTCCTCTTTTCCACAGATAGCTTGGTACTGGAACATCGTAGAGGGTTGTTCAATAGCTCATTTTAAAGGAAATTAATTGGGTTAAAAATCTATAGTAACTAAAATAAATTATTTTAAAACAGGATAAATTTTTCCACCAAAAACTGCATTTTTGATGTCTTTTCACAAAAGACATCAATAACGTGGTTAAAGTCAATTTTCTTGATTTTCAAGCCAATATATTTCCCTTGCTGTTCAAGCCAGGTATAAATTATTAATAAATTATTTTAAAACAGGATAAATTTTTCCACCAAAAACTTCATTTTTTATGTCTTTTCACACTGCAGTCTTTCAAACATAATCCTATACCAGCGGTAAGATTTGAACCCACGCCTTGTCTTGTCTGAAACCTTACTAGATAAATAATGAATGTCGTCATAGTTTTATATTAGAGCTATGACGTGAATAGAAAATTAATTTTCTTTAAAATGAGCCATTGAACAACTCTCTACGATGTTCCAGTACCTAGCTTCTAAATCTACAGTCTATCTACATTCTTTCTTGTGCTTCTTTTGTTTTTCATCAGCTTCATGGCAATCTTCTAAAATCTCTTCAAAAACTCCTCAGTTTATTTCTGATTCAGCTCCATATAACGTTCGTTCGTCACATAATATCTGCAGTCCTCCTACTCCCACTGTGCGGTCAGATTTCAATCCCCTCATCGCTTGTCATCAGGTTTGGAACTCCCTGCCTTCTTCAGTACAGAAATGTCACTCTTTTGGCCCTTTCAAGAGGATTCTTAAGGACCATTTTAGTTAAGAATCAAACTGAATAATTTTTTTTTTTTTTTTTTTTTTATGGAGTTTATGTCCCCTGAATGGTTAGTTTGTTTTATGTTGGTTTTATCTGCGCTATGACTCCCAGGCCTCAGGTATGATTATCATTTTTTATTGGTGAAACTTGTATAGTTCACTAAGGAGTAGCATTCATGAAGATAGGTTAAATTTTATTGCTTTCGCACCATTTTATTACAGTCTAATAATTACAGTCTGTTTCGACGACAGGAATTCGCTTATAGTAATATATTTTTTTTTTTTTTTTTTTATTTTTTTTTTGAGTCTATTTAATATAATTAATTAATTTAGTTTATTTATTGTAATTTTTTCTATAGTTACATTAAAAGACGATCACTGAAATAACAAACCATTCCATACATTGGACTTAGTTAGCTACTTGATTGTTTGAGTTTCGTCTCTTACTATTTAAAAGAAGAAAAAGCCATAGGCTTCTTCCTGTTTGTATTTATAGTTAAAAAACGAACTCAAGTCCAAAGAAACTCAACACTGTGGTTCATTCATATTATCTTCATTATTTTAGCTAGAATGTAAATAAACAAGTTTATTTTTTAAATTTTAAATTGAAAAGATAGTGCTTTTAATTCAACATATTAAAAGTTCTCCTCAATGGGGAATTGAACCCCCTTCTCCCAGGTAACAAGTGGGCTTACTTACCAATAGACTATCGAAGACTTATAAAATAAAAGTTACATATAAGATATGATAATAATTTTTTAATCCGGGTTACATAAAGGCTCGATCATCGAATTTTTACATTAAAGAACGAAATTTAGTCCATAGTCCGGGTTGCAGCGGTAGCTAGCAGCCTAGTAAGAGACGATCACGTCCAATGTTAAGAAATATAAAAACCCCTAACTCCTGAGAAAAGAGTCAGATCAAAACAAAAATTACACCATTAGAACCATCTTGTCCAAAACCCCTATTAAGGAAACTTATCACTCTTTGGCTTGAATAACAATTTATATTAATATAATAAAGATCAAACTCTTCCCTATACTAACTTGTATACGCAACTTCACTATGGTTAAGATTACAGTATTTATATCCGGGTTGCAGCGGTAGCTAGCAACCTAGTAAGAGACGATCACGTCCAATGTTAAGAAATATAAAAACCCCTAACTCCTAAAAAAAAGAGTCAGATCAAAACAAAAAAGTGCACCATTAGAACCGCCTTGTCCGAAACCTCTATAGAGGAAACTTACAGCCCTTTGGCTTGAACAACAAAGAAAATATATTGGCTTGAAAATCAAGAAAATTGACTTTAACCACGTTATTCTCCACAAACGGGATATTTTTATATTTCCGCTTGTTTTTCCTCCTCAGCTAGCTGGGCACTGGGAAATCATAGAGAGCTGTATAATAGTTCATTTTAAAGGAAATTGCTACATCTAGTCACTTTTGTAATTAAAAATAAAATACCTTTTAAAGCAAAATCAATTTTGTAAAAAAATTGCATTTTTGATGTATTTTCATACTGCAGTCTTTTCAAAGATATTTGAATTTTGAAGCAATCAAACAGTTCATGGTAGTGGACTCTATAGTAATAATAGCTACTTGTCTCAATAGTAATCGAAACTCTAAAGAAAAAATTTTTGATACCAATAGATACATCAAAGCAAACAGTTCTTGATAACGAACTGTATGTTATATAGTAAGAGCGACTCGTCTCAATAGTAAAACTTGCTACATCTTTTCCTTCTGTAATTAAAGGTAAAATATTTTTTTAATAGTTCCGGTTTGCAGCGGTAGCTAGGAATCTAATTAAAAGAGATCATTCGAAGAACATACCATTGTATATATTGGACTTAGTTAGCTGCTCGATTCCTTGAAAAAAAAATCTTATTTGTCAAGTGAATTTGTCACTTAATTGTTTGAGGTTCGTCTTTTACTATTTCAAAGAAGTTGAAATACTGTTTGTAACCCGGTTATGTTACAGTACATAGGTATTACCCAGATTGTCTCTTACTATTCCAAATAAGAAAAAGCCATAGGCTTTTTCCTGTTTGTAATTTAACAGTATCTCGATGTAGTGGTAGTCTGGGTTGTAGCGGTAGCATTACAGTAAAGAACAAACTTCCAGCCCTTAGTAACTATAATAAGATTATAATCCGGATTGCAGTGGTAGCTAGCAACCTAGTAAGGGACGATCACATCCAATGTTAAGAAATATAAAAACCCATAGTTCCTAAAAAAGAAGTCAGATCAAAACAAAAAGTACACCATTAGAACCGCCTTGTCCGAAACCCCTGTATAGGAAACTTTCTGTCCCTTGGCTTGAACAGCAAGGGAAATATATTGGCTTGAAAATCAAGAAAAGTGGCAGCTACTGCAACATTCTGCCTAAACGGGATGTTTTTTTTTTCTTTCTTGTTATCCAGAGATAGCTTTGCACTGGAACATCGTAGAAAATTGTTCAATGGCTCATTTTAAAGGAAATTAATTGGATTAAAAACCTTTTGTAACTAAAACAAATTATTTTAAAACAGGATAAATTTTTCCACTAAAAACTATATTTTTGATGTCTTTCCATTCTGCTGTATTTTCAAAGACATTTGATTTTTGAAGCAATCAAACAGTTCGTGGTAAGGTTGTATTTTAAACTTTATATTCCATAGATAGCTTAGCACTGGAATATCGTAGAGAGTTGTTCAATGGATCATTTTAAATTAAATTAATAACATTCAAGGACGTATCCAAAGGGTTTAGTGGGTTTGGACCCCCCTTCCCCAAAATGTATTCAGATTCATAATAACGAATATAAAATGAATTAAACAAAATTTAATATAAAAAAACATACAAAAATGAATATGAACAACTTTTTTTTGCGTTTTTGAAGTTTTTATAAGAAAGAACGAATATTTTACCGATTATCTACTAATAACCATATATGACGTAATAAGTGACATGACGTAATATCTAATTGTGTACTAATAACCATATATGACTTAATGAGTGACGTGACGTAAAAATTGAAAAAATTAATTTTTATTTCATTTTCGTTTTTAGTTCAGAATCGCTAAAGTTATAAACTGCAAAAATATTAATGGTGTCTGAACAATAGTTTTAATCTTTTAATTTAGACTAGAAAAATACCTGAAAATTTAAAAATTATTTTATAATAAAGAACGAACATTTTCCTATACTAAATAAGCCTATACTAGTTAATGATATAGTAGTGATAGGATTTTACTGATACCTAAATTACTAATTAAATAAAATGATCCCAGGTGGCTTTGATCCGGGTTGCAGCGGTAGCTAGCAACCTAGTAAGAGACGATCACGTCCAATTTTAAGAAGTGAAAAAACCCATAGCTCCTAAAAAATTACTACTTAAGAACGACAAAGATGTAAATGGTCTCATTCGTTAATTAGATAATAGTTAGATCAAAGCAAGCTGCACGCAAGTTAAAAAAACAGTACTACACAGACAACAGAGATAGTATCTTGAAAAGAGAAAAGCAAAGGTATTCAACCGACCAGGCGTATCGAGAAGTAAAAATTGATAGAGCAAAACAAAACAGCAAGATGTGCTATCAAAATGATGAAGATTGAGACAGAAAATGAAGATGCAAAAATTGAGACAGCCAAACAAAAGTTCAAGGAGAGTTATCACAATGAAGAAGATTACCGCATCAAATATAAGAAAAACCAAAAGCAAAGGTATTCAACCGTCCAGGTGTATCGAGAAGTAAAAATCCGGATGGCAGCGGTAGCTAACAACCTAGTAAGAGACGATCACGTCCAATGTTAAGAAATAAAAAAACCCATAGTTCCTAAAAAAGGAGTCAGATCAAATTCAAAAGTACACCATTAGAACCGCCTTGTCCGAAACCCCTGTATAGGAAATCCGGGTTGCAGCGGTAGCTAGCAACCTAGTAAGAGACGATCACGTCCAATGTTAAGAAATATAAAAACCCATAGTTCCTAAAAAAGGAGTCAGATCAAAACAAAAATTAGACCATTAGAACCGCCTTGTCCGAAACCCCTGTATAGGAAACTTTCTGTCCCTTGGCATGAACAGCAAGGGAAATATATTGGCTTGAAAATCAAGAAAATTGACTTTAACCACGTTATTCTCCCCAAACGGGATATTTTTTTCTTTTTTCTTTTTTTTTTTCTTCTCCACAGATAGCTTGGCACTGGAACATCGTAGAGGGTTGTTCAATAGCTCATTTTAAAGGAAATTAATTGGGTTAAAAACCTTTTGTAACTAAAATAAATTATTTCTAAAAGAGAATAAATTTTTCCAATAAAAACTGTATTTTTGATGCAGTGACGTCATAATTACTATATAAGAAACGTCAAAACTGTAAATGGTCTCATTCATGAATACATAATGGCTAGATCAAAGCAAGCTACACGCAAGTTAAAAAATCAGTACTAAAAAATCAAGAAAAGTGGCAGCTACTACAACATTCTGCCTAAACTGGATATTTTTTTCTCTTTTCTTTGTTTCCAGTATAATAAAGATCAAACTCTTCCCTATACTAACTTGCATACGCAACTTTACTATAGTTAAGATTACAGTATTTATATTTTTTTTTACATTTTATAATAAAGAACGAACTCTTGCCTATACTAAATTACACACTCAACTTAATTATAGTAAATGATATAGTAATGATATGGTTCTATTGATGTTTTATAAAGGACCGATATAGTTCATCATAAATGGTATTTGTCAAAAATGTTTTTTCCGGGTTGCAGCGGTAGCTAGCAACCTAGTAAGAGACGATCACTTCCAATGTTAAGAAATATAAAAACCCATAGTTCCTAACAAAGGAGTCAGATCAAAACAAAAAGTACACCATTAGAACCGCCTTGTCCGAAACCCCTGTATAGGAAACTTTCTGTCCCTTGGCATGAACAGCAAGGGAAATATATTGGCTTGAAAATCAAGAAAATTGACTTTAACCACGTTATTCTCCCCAAACGGGATATTTTTTTCTTTTACAATAAAGAACGACCTTTTGCCTATACTAAATTTTATACACCACTTAATTATAGTATAGGTTAGTAATTTAACAGATAGCTTGGGACTGGAACATCGTAGAGAGTTGTTCAATGGTTCATTTTAAAGAAAATTAATGGGGTTAAAAACCTTTTGGAATTTAAACAAATTATTTTTATTACATTAAGAAATTTTAATTATATTCCTTAAGAAATCATCATAAATCATCTCTGTTAACAAATCATCTCTGTTAACAAAGGC
This sequence comes from Artemia sp. Qi Xiang Cuo, assembly GCF_049724085.1. Lineage (NCBI taxonomy): Eukaryota > Metazoa > Arthropoda > Branchiopoda > Anostraca > Artemiidae > Artemia > Artemia sp. Qi Xiang Cuo. The sequence goes on from NC_142806.1 coordinate 24,445,200, forward strand.
AGCTCTAAACTTACCGCCTATTTCATGTTAAAGATTGATCATTGATGCCATAATCATAGTGTGTAGCCAGGTCGTCTCTTACTATTCCAAAGAAGAAAAAGCCGTAGGCTTTTTCCTGTTTGTAATCATATAGTAAAGAATGATAAGATGCCTATGGTTTGATAAACGGTTATATAAAGGGGGTGTTAGAATACAATGCTTAATCAGTAATTAAATAAAGGCTCGATCATCGAATTTAAGCTGAAACTAAGTAAAGGACAATTATGCCTCCATATATTCACAGTAAATGCATAAGATTTATGTATAATCCGGGTTGCAGCGGTAGCTAGCAACCTAGTAAGAGACGATCACGTCCAATGTTAAGAAATATAAAAACCCATAGTTCCTAACAAAGGAGTCAGATCAAAACAAAAAGTACACCATTAGAACCGCCTTGTCCGAAACCCCTGTATAGAAAACTTTCTGTCCCTTGGCTTGAACAGCAAGGGAAATATATTGGCTTGAAAATCAAGAAAATTGACTTTAACCACGTTATTCTGCACAAACGGGATATTTTTTTCTTTTTTCTTTTGTATCCAGAGATAGCTTGGCACTGGAACATCGTAGAGGGTTGTTCAATAGCTCATTTTAAAGTAAATTAATTGGGTTAAAAACCTTTTGTAACTAAAATAAATTATTTCTAAAAGAGAATAAATTTTTCCACCAAAAACTGCATTTTCGATGTCTTTTCACACTGCAGTCTTTCAAACATAATCGTAGACCAGCGGTAAGATTTGAACCTAGGCCTCCGAAGAGACTGGTGGCTAACACCAGTGCCTTGGACCACTCGGCCAGGCTGCCTCTCATAAATAAATATATATGTGAATCTGGGTTGCGGCAGTAGCTAGCAATCTAATAAGAGACGATCAGTCCAATGCTATGAAATATAACAAAACTCCTAAAAATAGAGTCAGATCAAAACAAAAGTACATCATTAGAATTACCTTGTCTGAAACCCTACTAGATAAATATTGAATGTCATCATAGTTTTATATTAGAGCTATGACGTGAATAGAAAAACACGAAAATTTATTGTTGTTTCTGAAGACGTCATGAAATAATATCATTGCTCTATGACGTCAACAAAATCATTACGCTGTGACGTCATAATTACTACTTAAGAACTACAAAGATGAAAATGTTCTCATTCATAATTACATAATGGTTTCAATCAAGCAAGCTATACGCAAGTTGAAAAAACAGTACTACACAAACAACAGAGATAGTAACTTGAAAAGAAAAAAGCAAAGGTATTCAACCGACCAGGCGTATCGAGAAGTAATAATTGAGAGAGCAAAACAAAACAGCAAGATGTGTTATCACAATGATGAAGATTATAGACATGCAAAAATTGAGACAGCCAAACAAAAGATCAAGGAGAGTTATCACAATGATGAAGATTACCGCATCAAATATAAGAAAAACCAAAAGCAAAGGTATTCAACCGTCCAGGTGTATCGAGAAGCAAAAATTGAGACAGCCAAACAAAAGATCAAGGAGCGTTACTGGGGTGACAAAATCTATAATGAAAAAATTAAATTCTCTGTGAGGTTGTACCGAAGAACACATAAGGACAGAGGGAAAAATTACATTCAGAAATACAAGAAGATGGCAAAAATGCAGGCTGATCTTTGTAAATTGAGAAACATTTTACGCATGTTTTATCGGAATCAAGAAAAGTATTCAAAATTACAGATTAAAATTCTCTTTGAAAGAGCGGATGCTGTTGAAAAGTCGGCTAGAAATTCTTTGGCAAAGCTTCATAGTAATATCCAAAAGAAATGTTGCCAGTTTAACGAAAAGCTTCCAAGGTATGGATTGGCAACTGTGGAACAGTTTATAGATGCAATGGAAAATGTTCGACAACACAGTGAATATACGGAGGCGTACTTCTTAGAAAATTCGTATATTAATTTTGGAAGGAGCAATTGCAGTTTATGTAGCAGCAATAAAAATATATATACAAGCATACCTATCAACAGCGAAGGAAAAGCAATGTTTTTCAATTATGGCGAAAACGAGCCTGTTAGGGTTATTAGTAAATGTGTTTGTAAGACTAATGATTTAGAACAAATTCCTGGAACACCGACTCAAGAAAAAAGCATTTCTAACTGTGTTTTAAACAGTTCGTTTAGTTCTACTGAATATTTGGCAAAAAATTCTCTGTGTAGTAGAACAAACTGTCCTGAAAAGTACGAGACAACTATTGAAAAATGCTCTAGAACTAGATCTGACAAGGAAATTATGATGGCTGAAGTCACCTATAACAATCCGAGTAAACATTCAAAACCAAAAATTGGGCAGCAGGTTACTTGGCAATGTCACCCTGATATCTGCAAGCTCTATCCGATGGATATTGAATTATGTCAAATTCTTTTTGATATCCTTGAAAATAATATTTATAATAAAGAACGACCTCTTGCCTTTATTAATTTATATTAAAGCTATTATATTTAGCTAAGAGGTAGGAAAACTGAGTTTCTTTTTTAATTATAATAAAGAATGACCTCTTGCCTATACTAAATTTTATATGCCACTTAATTATAGTATAGGTTAGTAATTCCACAGATAGCTTGGCACTAGAGCATCGTAGAGAGTTGTTTAATGGCTCATTTTAAAGCAAATTAATGGGGTTAAAAAAAATTTGTAATTATAAAACAAATTATTTTTAAAAGAGAATCATTTTTCTTACAAAATTACATTAAAAGAAGATCATTACAATAACAAACCATTGCATACATTGGACTTAGTTAGCTACTTGATTGTTTAAGGTTCGTTCAAAAGCCGTAGGCTTTTTCCTGTTTGTAATTCGGGTTACATAAAAGCTCAATCATCGAATTTAAGCTGTAACTAAGTAAAGGACAATTATGCCTCCATATATTCACAGTGATCATAAATAGTGTTTGTCAATTATTACATTAAAAGAGGAGAATTGGAATAAAAAATTATTGCATACATTGGACTTAGTTCGGTACATGATCGTTTGAGGTTCGGCTCTTACTATTTCATAGAAGAAAAAGCCGTAGGCTTTTTCCTGTTTGTAATATTTTCCTGTGTGTCCGGGTTGCAGAAGTAGCTAGCAACCTAGTAAGAGACGATCATGTCCAATGATAAGAAATATAAAAACCCAGAACTCCTAAGAAAAATTTCAAATCAAAACATCCAGGTTGCAGTGGTAGCTAGTCCGGGTTGCAGCGGTAGCTAGCAACCTAGTAAGAGACGATCACGTCCAATGTTAAGAAATATAAAAACCCATAGTTCCTAAAAAGAAGTCAGATCAAAACAAAAAGTACACCATTAGAACCGCCTTGTCCGAAACCCCTGTTTAGGAAACTTTTTGTCCCTTGGCTTGAACAGCAAGGGAAATATATTTTCTTGAAAATATAATAAAGAACGACCTCTTGCCTATACTAAATTTTATACGCCACTTAATTATAGTATAGGTTATTATATTAAAAGACGATCATTGGAATATTACAGTAAAGAACAAACTTGTAACTAAAGAACAACCCATTGTAACTAAAACGATTATAATTAATATAAAGTAAAGAAAACCCCATTGTAACTAAAAAAAAAATTATAATTAATATTAAAGATTCTTTTCCACCGATAGCTTGGCACTGGAACATCGTAGAGAATTGTTCAATGGCTCATTTTAAAAGAAATCTCTAGATCTAGTGCCATTTGTACTTAATTTTTTTTTTAAATAGAATCAATTTTTTACGAAACTACATTAAAGGACGATCATTGGAATAACAAACCATTGAATACATTGGACTTAGTTAGCTACTTAATTGTTTGAGGTTCGTCTCTTACTATTTATAATAGTAAAGGATATACGGCTTCAATATTTTTTTTATTATTATTATGTAGAAATTCTAGCTAAAGTAGAATTTTACCGTAGAATTATAAACTAGAAAATAAAATTGTACTTCAGCTACTTTTGTCCATCTGGGAATCTGGCTAGGTTAGGAAAATGACACTTTCAGGAATGGGTCTACAGGCCAAAGTATGTCCTGGGAAGGGATATGTCCTGGGATTTTGAATTACCTACCTCCACTTCTTCTGCCTCTAGAGGGTCCTGAAATTTGCCTACATGACAGGTCTATACCCCTTGAAATTATGACAAAACAACATTTTATCTTAATTCTTAGCTATCAGTTTCTTTTTCTCTTTCTTTAGCTCTGAAAATGTAACTTCAGTTTTCTGAGAAAAAATTTATGCTGTATCAAAGTTTTATTTCCAGACTTTATAATATTTATTTGCACAGGCCTATTTTAAAAAACTTATAAATTGGGATTGAGTAAAGTTGTGAAGCTGAAAACAATTTTGTTGTACTTCATTTAAGCAGAAGATCTATTTTGCAGGGTTTCACTTCTATAACTCACATATTTTTAAAGGTCACCAAGGTCAGGACACTCTAGAAGGAAAAAGAGTGGAGGTAGATACTTCAAAGCGCCTTCCCAGGGCATAGGCTATTTTAGCCTGTAGACTGATCCCTGAAAAATTCATTTTCCTAACATAACCCCTTTCCAAGATAGTCAAAAGTAGCTAAAGTAGAATTTTACCTTTATATAATTCCTTCTCAATAGCCCCAATTATGTATTAATACCCTGGTAGTATATAGAACAATCTTTCATACAATTTTCTAGGAACACAGCCATAGCCTACAAATTGTGTATATGATGTTAATTTTATAAGAATATTTGTAGTTCCGGAAGGAATTCTATTATAAGCTTTGTATATTAAAACTTAACTTTACAGAGTTTTGTCGAAACAAATCTTACTTTAATGTATTCATACGAAAACTTCGAAGCCATATCATGTTCTATGTGGATTATACTCAAGTTGGTCAACAGCTACTTGGCCGTTCTGTTTATAAGATAATTTTTAATTAATCTTAATTTGCTGAAGCTTCTTTTATTAGAATAATCTGATACTGGCATAGTTAAATCCATTTTCAAGGCAAAAATTGGCACGTTTCAGAACTGGGAAATTAGGATCATAATTTTGTTTGATCAGATTACAGTAAAGAACGAACTTCAGCCCATAGTAACTAAAATAAGATTATAATTTAAGACTAAAACAAGTACTTTGTTTGCTTTGGTATGAAATACTGGCAGCGTTAGGATTTGAACCCACGCCTCGGATGATACTGGTGGCTAAAACCAACGTCTTAGACCGCTCGGCCAAGCTGCCTCGGATAACTGAGTGAATATTACGTATAGTGACAAAAATGATTACCCAGTATGAAATCATGCAGTTCGTGGTAACGAACTGTATAGTAAGAGTGACTCGTCTCAACAGTGACCGAAATTATAAAAAAACGGCAATTTGATACCAATGGATACATCAAAAGAATTTATAATAAAAATCGACCGCTTGCCTATAATAAATTATATAGGCCACTTACCTATAGTATAGGTTAGTAAAGTTTTAGTACATAAAGGCTCGATCATCGAATAAAGCTGAAACTCCATATATCCACAGTGATATCTAATATTTCCTATTACATTCAAGCTATCTTTCAATTCAAGCTAGAAAAATACCTTAAAATTTTAAAATTAGTTTTATTTTTGGTTAGGTTCTAACTACCCGACGTGGGATTTAATATGTATTTACATTAAAAGACGATCATTGGAATAACAAACAATTGCATACATTAGAATTATTTAGCTACTTGATTGTTTGAGGTTCGTCTCTTACTGTTTCAAAGAAGAAAAAGCCGTAGGCTTTTTCCTGTTTGCAATCAAATTATTATCCGGGTTGCAGTGGTGGTTAGTTACATTAAGGAACTATCTGTAGCCCATATTAATTGAAAAAAGGGATCATTTTGTATCCGGGTTGCAGCGATAGCTAGCAACCTAGTAAGAGACGATCACGTCCAATGTTAAGAAATATAAAAACCCATAGCTCCTAAAAAAGGAGTCAGATCAAAACAAAAAGTATAACATTAGAACCACCTTGTCCGATACCCTTGTATAGGAAAATTTCTGCCCCTTTGCTTGAACAGAATGGGAAACATATTGGCTTGAAAATCAAAAAAAGTGGCAGCTACTACAACATTCTGCCTAAACGGCATATTTTTTTCTTTTTATTTTTTTATTTTCCACAGATAGCTTGGAACTGGAACATCGTAGAGACTTGTTAAATGGCTGATTTTAAATGAAATTAGTTGGGTTAAAACTCTTGTGTAACTAAAATAAATTATTTCTAAGAAAGAATAAATTTTTTCCACTAAAAAATGCATTTTTGATGTCTTTTCATACTGCAGTCTTTTCAAAGATATTCGATTTTTGTTACATAAAAGATCGATGTCAGTCAAGAGGATCTAATGTATTTACAATATTTATATTAAAGGACAAACTAAAGCTTTTCAGCGAAAATTTAAGTAAGTAAAAGCTATATTAATAATAGGGGTCGGCGCCGTTTCCGTTCCCGTTTATGTTTCTGTTTTTTTCTACCGTTTTCTGTTCTGTTTTTTTTTGGGAAAACGAAAAAAACAGAAAAAAGGTAGCCGTTTTTTTTAGTACTGTTCCTGTTTCTGTTTTGTTTTTTTTCTGGCCGTTTTTTCCGGTTCTGTTTTTTTTAAACCCGTTTTTCTTCATTTTACGTGTTTTGATTACGAATAGCACCATAGGGCAGCCAAGCGACTTTTATTGGATTAGCGATACTTGTCATTTATCGAAAAGCGCTGTCTTTTCGTCTTCCGAAGAAAAGATTTGCTATTGAAGAAAACATTCGCCATAGTAAAAATTAATCTAAAGCAGTCTACTTGGATTTAAACCCTTTGGTTAATCTTTGAAAGTAGATGGTTACCTGGTTGGGTAAAGGTGCAGATTAGCTACCCCAGTAGCGTAGGGTGCAGAGGCCCTGTAAATAGAACCAGGATATACACTAAAAAGTGATTTGTTTACATCCAGCTTCTACTGAACCCTATCTGTGCAAATTTACAGCCCAATTGACTGAATAATATACAGTAAGTAATAAGTTGTTTTTATAAGGGGTTGCTAAACTGCACCTTTACCCAGATTAGTTCCCCCTGTAGTGTATGGCACAGAGGCCCTACCAACAGAACCAGGATATACAGGGTGAGTTCCAACCATTTAATTTTCATTACCCTAGTAAGCCCTGTAGCACTAGCAGAAGCGGAACTACAGAAAATCTTTGATATACAATGGTCAGATATAGGAGCTACTCAACGAATCTTGCTGATTTTGCCTCTGCTAGTGCTGCAGGGCTTACTAGGCTTACGAAAATTAAAAGGTTGGAACCCAGCCACAGTAAGAGATTTGTTTTTATCCTTTTCCTACCGGACAGTATATGTGCAACTTTACAGCCCAATTGACTGAATAATATACAGAAAGAAAAAAGTAGTTTTATCAGGAGGAACTAATCTGCACCTTTACCCCTGGTTTCTCACATCAACATAATTGAATTAGTTGATTGAAATTTATAATCAAGGGACTGTTAAACAAAGGAGTAGGCTGAAGATGTTGAAGATCTACCCTTCAGCATGAGGGTATAAAATTTCCAAATGACATGTTGATTTTAGGCATGTTCACTTGCAGCACCTTGCAGGAAGAAAATGTGAATAGCCTTGATATTCTTTACCCTGCAAATGTCATATACTTTAGTAAATATTTGGAGCAGCTTATTTCCAATGGTCTAATTAGTCAATCTATTATCTGCATTATAAAATCTTCTAGCTACATCAGAGAGTCCTGGGCCTACGCTTTACCATTTCCTGCTATTATTAATACTATACTTTTATTTCCCTTAATATACCATATGAGGAGTATTCAAAAATACAGAAAAAAGATACTTGCTTATGGAATAAAATTATGCTCTGTCCTACAGAGAAGAGTCTTTTTTCCTTGAATTGTTCTTCTTTCATACTCTTATTTTCAATCACAGGATTAACTAGACCTGCACTGCTCCATGCACTTAGTAATGGTATGCTTTACAGGTACCGATACACATGCTGTCATAAATGGCATCAAATCTGGCATCAAATATTTCATCAAGTTCTGACTCAGAACTAGGAGAGGGCCCTCCATCAAAGAAAGTCAAGTTCTGGGAGCAACATGGTACCAGGAATAAGGGAGCAGCTGTAATTACCTGCAATTACTGCAAAAAAGATGTGAAGTCAACAAAGGGTCTGCAACATCGTTTAAAATCACCTTATGGCTAAACACAAAATTGCTGAACAACCTAAACCAAGTACTGTTCCAAAGAAGTCACATTCTACAGCCTTGTCTCAGCTCAGCATGCCGAGCACCTCATGTGAAACTAACCCAACTCGATTTGAAGGCACTGGAAAGAAAAGGGATATAAGAAATTTTTTGAAGTCAACAAAGCAGCAGCAGCTGAAGCTGAACAAGTTGTGTAGAAAAACGATTTGCATTGACAAGCTTCCTATTTCAATATTTGAAAAACCATGAGTAAAGGCTCTAATCTCTAAACTTACAGGAGGTATTACTGGCCCATCAGCTCGTATTGTTGCAAGACATCTAGTTACAGCAAAGAAAAGCAAGGTTAAGCAGCTCAAAGCTAAACTCCAGAAAGTCCGGAAAGTGAATTTGACACAAGACTGCTGGTCTTCAAGAACGGGGTCTGGCTTTCTAGGTATTACAGCTCATTATGTGATGAAAAGCACTGATGGCAAGCTAACTTTGGTGCATAGAATCCTTGAGTTTAAGAGACTAAAAGTTGCTCAGACTAGCACCAAAATTCTTCGTGCAATCCGCAGTAGCCTCCAGAAGTTCAGAATTCCACGAAAAGTCTAATTTATAATTACTGATTCGGGAGCTAATATAGTAAAGGCTCTAAGCGACGGTGACATTATGCGAAGCTTATGCTTAGCAAACAACCTTCATAATGTGGTAACTAATGCCCTTAAGCTTTGGGAATGCAGAAACCAGGCAGATTTAGTGAGTGTTCCCCACCTAAATGATTCAGGATCCAGTTCAGAATCTGATGACAACGTTGATACTGCTGAACAAGATGACTTTACTGACCTGATTGTAGGAGATGATGACGTAGAAGAAATTGGGTATACCGAATGCAGTAATGATGATGATAGTAGCTCAGAATTAAAAGATCCAGACCTTGACAGCAATTGTGAGAGCTCAATACCTAGACAAAGAGGCGTCTCTAGTGAAGTATTGACGCTGGGACCAGCACTGGTAAAAATAAGAAAGCTGGTTAGAATCCTGAAAGTATCTTCCAAATCCCACGATCTTTTTGAAGCTATCTGCAAGACATATAATCTTAGTCCATCCATCACAAAAGACGTGAATGTTCGATGGAACAGCACACTTACAATGATAGAAATGTATTGTGCCCGAAAAGAGCCACTGCGCGACTTCTTCAACCAAAACCTACGTGACGCTAAGATTAGAGAGCTCGAACTTCACAGAAATGAGTGGTCCATCATGGAAGCTGTCATTGAGGTTCTTCGCCCGTTCAAACAGGCAACAGTGATAGCTAGTGGATACAATTATGTTTCGGCAAGCGAAGTTGTGCTGATGATTAAGGGATTACTGTTGTTTTTTCAGACTCCAGATACTAGCATTATGGCTAAGTCAATCAATGGGCTGAAGGAACTTCTAGTTGTTCAGCTCAGGAGATACTTTTCAGCCAGTCCTAAGTTCGATATGATGCTCTTCACAAGAGCTGGGTTTTTGGACTCTGCAATTTATGAAAAAATTATACGTGTAGACAGAGTCAGCTCGTCAGTCCATCTCCTCGCTTCTCCAGCAATTCATCTCCGAGCAGAGAAGCACAGAAGAACTCGATCCAATCCAATTGAACTCCACATCTTTCCCTATTGACGTCACTCCTGCTAAGGCAGGGACTAACCGAAAAGGGTCACCAGAGACTCTTGATCAAGAACACAGCTTGTTTTCTAAGTTTCTCGACACGACTGGGTTACGGATGAACTCTACGAGGCTAAATGCCAACAGTATGAGCATTGACCGCGTGGCAGCAAATATTATCAGGGCATATGAGGAGAGAGTTCCTGTGATTTTGAGCGAGAGACGAAGATCAGGACAAAATAATTCTGATCCACTAGAATTTTGGTCTGATTACTTTTACACTTACCCGGAGTTAAGTGAAATTGCATGTATTCATCTATCAGTCCCTGCAACTTCAGTACCCAGTGATAGTGCATTTACTATTACTGGGTACTTTACGCGAAAGCAGTGCTCATGAATGACTGCAAAGTCACTTGAACTCCAAATGTTTTTAAGTGATAAATTTTTATTTATCTGTTCTTTTAATATTTTTGTTATTTTTTTAAATTTAGTATTTTTTATTCATTTATATTAATAAATATTCACGTTACTTTCGTAAATCAAACTAAACTGAAAAAAAAAACAGAAATATCTGTTAAAACTGCCGTTTTTTAAGTAAAAATATGTCGTTTCTGTTTTGCGGTAAAAAAAAGGAAAAAAAGAAATAGATTTCCGTTTTTTTTCACCGTTTTCGTTTCTGCTCCGTTTTTTCATTGCCGTTTTTTACCGTTTCTGTTTTGGCCAAAAACAGAAACGGTGCCGACCCCTAATTAATAAACACCCTTTGTTTGTTTTGACGTCATTTCTAGTTGAACAGATTAAGTGCAGAGAGGAAACTGATAAAACAAATTACTTACAATAAAGAACGACACCTAGCCCATGTTAACTGAAATATAAATAGGGATTATTTGATTTCCATCAGTATCATGGCTGTAGATATGGCTGACACCTAGTAAAGAACAAACCGTCCGGGTTGCAGGTGTAGCTAGCAACCTAGTAAGAGACGATCACGTCCAATATTAATCCGGGTTGCAGCGGTAGCTAGCAACCTAGTAAGACACGATCACGTCCAATGTTAAGAAATATAAAAACCCATAGCTCCTAAAAAAGGATTCAGATCAAAACAAAAAGTACACCATTAGAACTGCCTTATCCGAAACCCCTGTATAGTAAAATTTATGTCCCTTGGCTTTAACAGACAGGGAAATATATTGGCTTGAAAATCAAGAAAAGTGGCAGCTACTACAGCATTCTACCTAAACGGGATATTGTTTTTCTTTTTCTTTGTTTCCAGAGATAGCTTGGCACTGAAACATCGTAGAGAGTTGTTCAATAGCTCATTTTAAAGGAAATTAATTGGGTTAAAAATCTATAGTAACTAAAATAAATTATTTCTAAAAGAGAATAAATTTTTCCATCAAAAACTGCATTTTTGATGTCTTTTCACACTGCAGTATTTCAAACATAGTACCAGCGGTAAGATTTGAACCCACGCCTCCGAAGAGACTGGTGGCTAACACCAGTGCCTTGGACCACTCGGCCAGGCTGCCTCTCATAAATATATATGTGAATTTGGGTTGCAGCAGTAGCTAGCAACCTAGTAAGAGACGATCAGTCCAATGCTAAGAAATATAGCAAAACTCCTAAAAATAGAGTCAAATCAAAACAAAAGTACATCATTAGAACTACCTTGTCTGAAACCCTACTAAATAAATAATGAATGTCATCATAGTTTTATATTAAAGCTATGACGTGAATAGAAAAACACGAAATTATATTGTTGTTTCCGAAGACGTCATGAAATAATATCATTACGCCATGACGTCATGAAATAATCCGGGTTGCAGCGGTAGCTAGCAACCTAGTAAGAGACGATCACGTCCAATGATAAGAAATATAAAAACCCATAGTTCCTAACAAAGGAGTCAGATCAAAACAAAAAGTACACCATTAGAACCGTCTTGTCCGAAACCCCTGTATAGTAAACTTTCTGTCCCTTGGCTTGAACAGCAAGGGAAATATATTGGCTTGAAAATCAAGAAAAGTGGCAGCTACTACAACATTCTGCCTAAACAGGATATTTGTTTCTTTTTTTCTTTCTTTTCCACAGATAGCTTGGCACTGGAACATCGTAGAGAGTTGTTCAATGGCTCTTTTTAAAGGAAATCAATTGTGTTAAAAACCTATAGTAACCAAAATAAATTATTTCTAAAAGAGAATAAATTGTTTTACCAAAAACTGCATTTTTGATGTCTTTTCACACTGCAGTCTTTCAAACATAATCGTATACCAGCGGTAAGATTTGAACCCACGCCTCCGAAGAGACTGGTGGTTAGCACCAGTGCCTTGGACCACTTGGCCAGGCGGCCTCTCATAAATAAATATATATGTGAATTTGGATTGCAGCAGTAGCTAGCAACCTAGTAAGAGACGATCAGTCCAATGCTGAGAAATATAAAAACCCAAAACTCCTAAAAATAGAGTCAGATCAAAACAAAATTACATAAAGGCTCGATCATCGAATTTAAGCTGAAACTAAGTAAAGGACAATTATGCCTCCATATATTCACAGTGATGTATAAGATTTGCCATTACATGTGTAAACTGTTCCACAGTTGCCGGTCCATACCTTTGAAGCTTTTCACTAAACATGCAACATTTCTTTTGGATATGGCTAACACCAGATGACTGGTGGCTAACACCAGTGCCTTGGACCACTCGGCCAGGTTGCCTCTCATAAATAACTATATATGTGAATCTGGGTTGCAGCAGTAGCTAGCAATCTAGTAAGAGACGATCAGTCCAATGCTAAGAAATATAACAAAACTCCTAAAAATAGAGTCAGATCAAAGCAACAGTACATAATTAGAATTACCTTGTCTGTAACCCTACTAGATAAATATTGAATGTCGTCATAGTTTTATATTAGAGCTATGACGTGAATAGAAAAACATGAAATTATATTGTTGTTTCTGAAGACGTCATGAAATAATATCATTGCGCTATAACGTCAATAAAATCATTACGCTGTGACGTCATAATTACTATATAGGAAGCGTCAGAACTGTAAATGTTCACATTCATAATTACATAATGGTTTCAATCAAGCAAGCTGCACGCAAATTGAAAAAACAGTACTACACAAACAACAGAGATAGTATCTTGAAAAGAAAAAACCAAAGGTATTCAACCGACCAGGCGTATCGAGAAGTAATCAAACAAAACAGCAAGATGTATTATCACAATGATGAAGATTATAGACATGCAAAAATTGAGACAGCCAAACAAAAGATCAAGGAACGGTATGGGAATGATGAAGATTATAGAGAAGCAACAATTGAGCAGGCAAGACAAAAGAGCAAGGAACGGTTTGATAATGATGAATATTACAGAGAAGCAAGAATTTATAATAAAGATCGAACTCTTCGCTATACTAACTTGCATAGGCAACTTCACTATAGTTAAGATTACAGTATTTATATTATACATCATTATAAATTATAAAAGGTTCAAATGTTTGAAGATTATAGAGTTAAAAATTTTCCCACACCGGAATCGAACCGAACCCAACCCTGTTAAGTGAAAGTTAACTATCCTAGCCAAAAGACCATATGGGACCATAAAGAAGTATGATTTAAGAGCCATATGCATATTATTATTTCACCATACCAATTATAATAAGGCCAAAACAAAATCGTCGACTTGCAACCTTACTTTTGACACATTAGTTAAATCTTCATCAAACTTAAAACATGTTTTTCTAGTTTTACATGATCCGGGTTGCAGCGGTAGCTAGCAACCTAGTAAGAGACGATCACGTCCAATGTTTTTTATAATAAAGAACGAACTCTTGCCTAAGCTATATTTTATTGGCCACTTAACTATAATATAGGTTAGTAAAGTTTACATAAAGGACCGATAGAGTTCATCATAATCCGGGTTGCAGCGGTAGCTAGCAGCCTAGTAAGAGACCATCACGTCCAATGTTAAGAAATATAAAAACCCATAATTCCTAAAAATTTATAATAAAGAACGAACTCTAGCCTATACTAAATGGATAACACAAAGGTTATATTTAAATAAGTCCATTAGGAGAACTCACTATTGTATATATTGGAATTTTTTAGCTACCTGATTCTTTGAGGATCTTCTCTTACTATTTCAAAGAAGAAAAATCCATATGCTTTTTCCTGTTTGTTACAGTAAAGAACGACATGCCCATGTTAACTGAAATAATCTATTGACAATATCCAGGTTGCCAAAGGTAGGTAGCAACCTAATAAGAGACGATCACACCCCGTTGTAAAAACTTAAGTATCCCATAACTCCTGAAAAAGATTCAGATCAATACAAGAAGTATACTATTAGAACCGCCTTGTCCAAAACCTCTACAAAGCAAACGCAGAGTCCTTTGGCTTGAATAACAAGGAAAATATGTTGGCTTAAAAATCAAGAAAATTGGCTTTAACTACAATATTCTCCACAAATGGTATCTTTTTTCTTTCCGCTTGATTTTACTCCTCAGCTAGCTGGGCACTGGAAAACCATAGAGAGCTGTATAATGGCTCATTTTAAAGGAAATTGCTACATCTAGTGCCTTTTGTAATTAAAAATCAAATATTTTTTAAAGTAGAAACAATTTTGTCAAAAAAAACTACATTTTTGATGCATTTCATACCGCAGTCTTTTCAAATATATTTGATTTTTTTTTACAGTAATTACATTAAAGGGCGAACTATAGCCTATAGTAATTGGATTACATTAAAAGACGATCATTGGAATAACAAGCCACTGCTAACATTGGACTTAGTTAGATACTTGATTGTTTGAAATTCGTCTCTTACTCTTTCAATGAAGAAAAAGCCGTAGGATTTTCCTGTTTGTAATAATATATTATAAAACAAACCCCGGTTGTAACTGACGTCATTACATAAAAGGTCGATTTAGTTCATTATTAAAACGTGGGATTATATAAGTTCCATCAATGTCATGGTTGTAGAGATTGCTGTAACCTAGGAATGAACAAACCTGGGCATAGTACCTAAAAACTTTTCCGGTTTGTAGCGGTAGCTAGCATTATATTATAGAGCGACCTCTTGCCAATACTAAATTTTATACGTCACTTAATTATAGTGTAGGTTAGTAATTCCACGGATAGCTTGGCACTGGAACATCGTAGAGAGTTGTTCTATCGCTCATTTTAAAGGA
Organism: Artemia sp. Qi Xiang Cuo; assembly: GCF_049724085.1. Classification (NCBI taxonomy): domain Eukaryota; kingdom Metazoa; phylum Arthropoda; class Branchiopoda; order Anostraca; family Artemiidae; genus Artemia; species Artemia sp. Qi Xiang Cuo. The sequence continues at coordinate 24,460,247 of NC_142806.1, forward strand.
AATTAATGGGGTTAAAAATTATTATAAAGAAAGACCTATTGCCTATACTAAATTTTATACGCCACTTAATTATAGTATAGGTTAGTAATTCCACAGATAGCTTGGCTCTGAAACATTGTAGAGTGTTGTTCAATGGTTATTACATTAAAATTCGAGTTGCAGCGGTATCTAGCAACCTAGTAAGAGACGATCACCTCCAATGTTAAGAAATATAAAACCCCCCAACTCCTAAAAAAAGAGTCAGATCAAAACAAAAAGTACACCATTAGAACCGCCTTGTTCGAATCCTCTATAAAGAAAACTTACCTCCCTTTGGCTTGAATAACAAAGAAAATATATTGGCTTGAAAATCAAGAAAATTGACTTTTACCACGTTATACTCCACAAACGGGATTACATTAAAAGACGATCACTGAAATAACAAACCATTCGATACATTGGACTTAGTTAGCTACTTGATTGTTTGAGTTTCGTCTCTTACTATTTAAAAGAAGAAAAAGCCGTAGGCTTTTTCCCGTTTGTATTTATAGTTAAAAAACGAACTCAAGTCCAAAGAAACTGAACACTGTGATTCATTCATATTATCTTCATTATTTTAGCTAGAATGTAAATAAACAAGTTTCTTTTTTAAATTTTAAATTGAAAAGATATTGCTTTTAATTCAACATATTAAAAGTTATCCCCGACGGGGAATCGAACCCCCTTCTCCCAGGTAACAAGTGGGCATGCTTACCATTAGACTATCGAAGATTTATAAAATCAAAGTTACATATAAGATATGATAATAATTTTTTAATCCGGGATAGTATCTTGAAAATTTACATTAAAAGACGATCATTGGAATAACAAATTACTGTATACATTAGATTTTATTACATTACATTGAAGAACCGTACTGTAGTCCACAATAGTTGAATTATTGCAAGATCCGGGTTGCAGCGGTAGCTAGCAACCTAGTAAGAGACGATCACGTTCAATGTTAAGAAATATAAAAACCCTTAAAAAAGTTCCTTAAAAAAGGAGTCAGATCAAAACAAAAAGTACACCATTAGAACCGCCTTGTCCGAAACCCCTGTATAGTAAACATTCTGTCCCTTGGCTTGAACAGCAAGGAAAATATATTGGCTTGAAAATCAAGAAAAGTGGCAGCTACTACAACATTCTGCCTAAACGGGATATTATTTTTTCTTTCTATCCAGAGATAGCTTGGCACTGGAACATCGTAGATAGTTACAGTAAAGAACGATCTCTCTCCCACAGTAACTGATATGTTATATTAAAAGACGATTATTGGAATAAAAAGTTATTGCTTGCATTGGACTTAGTTAGCTACTTGATCATTTGAGGTTCGTCTCTTACTATTTCAAAGAAGAAAAAGCCGTAGGCTTTTTCCTGTTTGTAATATTTTCCTGTTTGTTATCAGGGTTAAAGCGGTATCCGGATTGCAGCGGTAGCTAGCAACCTAGTAAGAGACGATCACGTCCAATGTTAAGAAATAAAAATTACAGTAAAGAACAAACTTCCAGCCCATAACAACTAAAATAAGATTATAATTTAAGACTCAAACAAGTAATTTGTTTGCTTTGGTAATATCTACCTAGTTTAATTAATCATAATCCGGGTTGTAGCTGTAGCTAGCAACCTCGTAAGAGACTATCACGTCCAATGTTAAGAAATATAAAAACCCATAACTCCTAAAAAAGAGTCAGAGAAAAACAAAAAATATTCCATTAGAACCACCTTGTCCAAAACCCCTGTATAGGAAACTGATTATCCGTTGGCTTGAACAACAAGGGAAATATATTGGCTTGATCCGGGTTGCAGCGTTAGCTAGCAACCCAGTAAGAGACGATCACCTCCAATGTTAAGAAATATAAAAACCCATAGTTCCTAAAAAAGGAGTCAGATCAAAACAAAAAGTACACCATTAGAACCACCTTGTCCGAAACCCCTGTATAGGAAACTTTCAGTCCCTTGGCTTGAACAACAAGGGAAATATATTGGCCTGAAAATCAAGAAAAGTGGCAGCTACTACAACATTCTGCCTAAAGGGCATATTTTTTTTTCTTTCTTTCTTTTTCTGTTCCACAGATAGCTTGGCCCTGGAACATCGTAGAGAGTTGTTCAATGGCTCATTTTAAAGGAAATTAATTGGGTTAAAAATCTATAGTAACTAAAATAAATTATTTCTAAAAGAGAATAAATTTTTCCACCAAAAACTGCATTTTTGATGTCTTTTCACACTACAGTCTTTCAAACATAATCGTATACCAGCGGTAAGATTTGAACCCACGCCTCCGTTTAGACTGGTGGCTAACACCAGTGCCTTGGACCACTTGGCCAGGCTGCCTCTCATAAATAATATATATGTGAATCTGGGTTGCAGCAGTAGCTAGCAACCTAGCAAGAGACGATCAGTCCAATGCTAAGAAATATAAAAACCCAAACCCAAGATCAAAACAAAAAGTACACCATTAGAACCGCCTTATCAGAAACCCCTGTATAGTAAACTTTCTGTCCCTTGGCTTGAACAGCAAGGGAAATATATTGGCTTGAAAATCAAGAAAAGTCGCAGCTACTACAACCTTCTGCCTAAACGGGATATTTTTGTTTTCTTTTGTTTCCAGAGATAGCTTGGCACTGGAACATCGTAGAGAGTTATTCAATAGCTCATTTTAAAGGAAATTAATTGGGTTACAAATCTATTGTAACTAAAATAAATTATTTCTAAAAGATAATAAATTTTTCCACCAAAAACTGCATTTTTGATGTCTTTTCACACTGCAGTCTTTCAAGCATAATCGTATACCAGCGGTAAGATTTGAACCCACGCCTCCGAAGAGACTGGTGGCTAACACCAGTGCCTTCGACCACTCGGCCAGGCTGCCTCTCATAAATATATATGTGAATTTAGGTTGCAGCAGTAGTTATATTAAAGAACGAACTTTAGCCCATAGTAATCTGGGTTAATCTGGGTAAACCTAATAAGAGACGATCACGTCCAGTGTTAAGAAATATAAGAACTCAAAACTCCTAAAAAAAAATTCAGATCGAAGCAAGAAGTACACCATTAGAACCACTTTGTCCGAAACTCCTATAAATGAAACTTTATGTCGCTTGGCGTGAACAGCAAGAGAAATATATTGACTTGAAAATCAAGAAAAGTGGCAGCTACTACAGCATTCTGCCTAATTGGCATCTTTCCTTTCTTTTTTCTTTATTTTCTTCCAAAGATAGCTTGGCACTGGAACATCGTAGAGAGTTGTTCAATGGCTAATTTTAAAGGAAATTAATGGGGTTGAAAACCTTTTGTAATTAAAATAAACAATTTTCAAAATAGAATTAATTTTTCTATAAATTACATTAAAGAACGACCTGTAGTCCATAGTAACTTAAGTATTATAAGGAATCAATATATGGATGATGAATTATCCTTATCCGGATTGCAGCGGTAGCTAGCAACTTAGTAAGAGACGATCAAGTCCTAGAAATATAGAAATAAAGAAATATAAAACCCATAACTTCTAAAAAAAAGAGTTAGATCAAAACAAAAAGCACACTTTTAGAGCCACCTTGTCCAAAACCCCTATATATGAAACTTTCTTTTGGCTTGAAAATCAAGAAAATTGACAGCTACTACAGCATTCAGTCTAAACAGCATATTTTTTTTCCAAAACAGATAGATTGGCAATGGAAAATCGTAGACAGTTATTCAATGGCTCATTTTAAAGGAAATTAATGGGGTTAAAAAACTTTTGTATTTAAAACAAATTATTTTTAAAACAGAATAAATTTTTCCACTAAAAACTGCATTTTTGATGTCTTTTCATACTGCAGTCTTTTCAAAGATATTTGAATTTTGAAGCAATCAAATAGTTCGTGGTAAATTCATGTTAAAATTTTATATTCCATAGATAGCTTGGCACCAGAACATCATAGAGTTGTTCAATGGCTCATTTTAAAAGAAATTAATGGGGTTAAAAACCTTCTGTAATTTTACATTAAAAGACGATCATTGGAATAAAAAACTATTGCCTACATTGGACTTAGTTAGCTACTTGATCGTTCGAGGTTCGTCTTTTACTATTTCAAAGAAGAAAAAGCCGTAGGATTTTTCCTGTTTGTAATCAGGTTTACATTCTATATTGTTATCCGCGTTGTAGCGGTAGCTAGCAATCTATTTCCGGGTTTCAGCGGTAGCTAGCAACCTATTTCCGGGTTTCAGCGGTAGCTAGCACCCTAGTAAGAGACGATCGCGCCCCATAGTAAAACTAATGTAACCCATAACTCATGAAAAACGATTCAGATCAAAACAAAAAGTACACTATTTGAACCGCCTTGTCCAAAACTTTTATATAGCAAACTGACTATCCCCTGGCTTCAATAACAAAGAAAATATATTGGTTTGAAAATCAAGAAAATTTTCTTTGACCACGATTTTCTCCACATACGGCATCTTTTTTTCTTTCCGCTTGATTTTACTCCTCAGCTAGCTGGGCACTACAGAATCATAGAGAGCTGTGTAATGGCTCAGTTTAAAGGAAATTGCTTCATCTAGTCACTTTTGTAATTAAAAATAAAATAGTTTTTAAAGTATCATATTAAAGAGCGAACTTTCGTCCATAGTAAATGATGAATTGTCTAATGAATATCCTGGTTGTAGCTGTAGCTAGTTTATGGTAAAGAGACGATCCTAGTAAGATACGATCACGTCCAATGTTATGAAATATAAAAACCCATAACTCCTAAAAAAAAAAGATTAAAACAAAAGTACACCATTAGAACCGCCTTGTCCGAAACCCCTGTAAAGGAAAGTTTCTTTCATTTGGCTTGAACAGCAAGGGGAATATATTGGCTTGAAAATCAAGAAAAGTGGCGGCTACTACAACATTCTGCCTAAACGGCATATTTTTTTTTTGTCCACAGATAGCTTAGCACTCGAACATCGTAGAGAGTTGTTCAATGGCTCATTTTAAAGGAAATTAATTGGGTTAAAAATCTTTGGTAACTAAAATAAATTATTTCAAAAGAGAATAATTTTTTCCACTAAAAACTGCATTTTTGATGTCTTTTCATACTGCAGTCTTTTCAAAGATATTTGATTTGCACATAAAGGTGATTTGCACTGTGTGTTACATAAAGGATCGAAATAGTTCATTATAAATAGAAATATACATACATTATTTTGGAAGGGGGGATAATTTTCTGCCGGTGGGATTTTTCGTGGGGATAATTTTTCATGGAGAGGGAAGTTTCCCAGGGGTGAACTTTTTTAGAAGAAATTTCACGCTGGGGGAATTTGCCAGAATTCTTAGACGAAAGTCTTACGCGGGGAGATGTTAAGGGTAATTGTCCAGGGTAAACTTTCACCAGGACTGAATTGTCTAGAGAATAAATCCGTGTGGTAGAGGGAATTTTCCTTGGAGGTGCAGCCAGATTTTTTGGTATTATTTAAAAAGCGATCATAAATTAAATAAAAAAAAATTCAACTATTAAGGAGCAACATCACAACTTAAAACGAACAGAAACTATTACGTATATTAGGGGGAAGTATGTAAGTTTCATCGGATTGCATTAAAAGAAGATCATTGGAATAAAAAACCATTCTACACATTCAACTTAGTTAGCTACTTGATTGTTTGAAGTTCGTCTCTTACTATTTCAAAGAAGAAAAAGCCGTAGGCTTTTTCCTGTTTGTATTCAGGTTTATTTTGTTAAATATAGTAAATCCTATATAGGGGTTTCGGACAAGGCATGATAGTAAAGAACGAACTCTAATGCATAGTTGTAGTAGTTGCTGCAACCTAGTAAAAGGAAAAATAAAGCCCATAGTAACTGAAAGCATGGTTGCAGCTTATACTTGTCAGGGTTGAATAAAGTGGAAAATCTATTTGCTTGAAAAACAAGAATTTACATAAAGGATCGATATCGTATAGTAAGGAACGACTTCTTGCCCTTCCTAACCTATGTCTTTTCAAATTAGCTAATCAATTTCTTCAGATTATTTTTCAAACAGTTTGTGGTAACAAACTGTATAGGAAGAGCGACTTGTCTCAATAGTAACCAAAACTCTAAAAAACGAAATTTTAATATCAATAGATGCATCAAAAGAATTGTATTTTTATGCTGATTTTAAATATTTAATCAAGTTTCATCAAGTTTAGTCTTACTCATCAAAAGTTACAAGCCTGGGAAAATTTGCCCTATTTTCGAAAAAAGGGGAAAACACCCCTCAAAAGTCATAGAATATTAATGAAAATCACACCATCAGTTTCAGCGTATGAGAGAACCTTGTTGTCGAGGTTTCAAGCTCCTATCTGCAAAAATGTGGAATTTGGTATTTTTTTGCCAAAAGAAAGATTACGGATCCGTGTTTATTTGCCCTTTTTTTTCTTTTTCTTTTTTACCAGGGGTGATCAACCCAGTGTTCCTAGAATGTCGCGAGAGGGCTCATTTAAACGGATATTAAAAGTTCTAGTACCTTTTTTAATCAAAAAAATATTTACAAATAGAATCACTTTTACAAAAAACTGCATTTTTGATGTCTTTTCATACTGCAGTCTTCATGGCTGCATATTGTCTAGGGGGGGGCAGTCGATAGTGTGATGGAGTTTTATCAACTGCTTTTTCAAAACCATCTGCTTTTTCAGCCATATCTAATGTAAATTTGAAGGTCTAGGGGGGGGCAGCTGCCCCCCTGCCCCCCTCCCTACGCCCATGGCAGTCTTTTCTAAGATATTTAGTTCGTGGTAACGAACTGTATAGTAAGAGCGACTCATCTCAATAGTAACCAAAACTTTAAAAAACGGAATTTTGATACCAATAGACACATCAATTTACAATAAAAGACAATCATTAGGATACCAAACCATTGCATTGCATATATTGGACTTAGCTAGCTGCCTGATTCTTTGAGGTTTGTCTCATACTAATCCAACCTAAACTAAAAAAAACGGGAATTTTTCATTTTTATGATGATTTTACATAAAGGACCGACATAGTTCATTATAAATGGTATTTGTCAATTAGGTTTTCTTATATAATTTTCCATTATTATGTAAAATGCAGTAATTTTTGGGGGGTTTTTAGATAACAAAGAGACAAAACCGAAGTTCTGCTTCTGCAACACTTTAATGTCAATAAAGCCAAACAAAGGGTGTTGCAGTGCTGTATGTTGCTCTAACAGTATAAATCTAGTTCTTTATTACTCTCTTTGTTTTTAATATAGCTTCCAGTACTTCACCTTTTCTTCAAATTTATTGCTTTTTATAAAGGTTTTGACAGAAATGACAAATTTTCTAGCTTGTTGCCCACTTGACAGAGGGATGATATTATTTAAATCAAGCAATACTTTGTGTTTGTTTATCTATGCTCAATAAATCAAACAGTTTATGGTAGAACTGTAAGTAAGGAGCAATGCAGATCAATAGTGACCAAAACTCTAAGAAACAGAGTCTTGGTAACAATGGATACATCAAAAGAATGAATTCTGATGCTTATTCAAATAGTATAAGATTCATCAAGGTTAATGTCACCCATGAAAAGTTACAAGCCTGAAACACTTTGCCCTACTATTAAAAAAGGGGGAAACGCCCCCAAAACACTTAGTGATCTTAATGAAAATCACACCATAAAATTTGGCGTATCAGAGAACCTTACTGTACAGGTTTAAAGCTCCTATATACAAAAGTGTGGAATTTTTTTTTTTTTTTTTTTTTTGCCAGAAGCAGAATCACAGATGCATGTTCATTTGTTTTTTTTTTTGTTTTTCCCAGGGGTGATTGTATCAAACTAATTATCCTAGAATATCTGGAGAGGGCTCATTTGATCAGAAATAAAAAGTTCTGCCCTTTTTAAGTGACCAAACATATTGGAGGGCAGCTAGCCCCCCTCCCACTGCTTTTTTCCAAAGTTGTCTCGTCAAAATTTTGAGATAGCTATTTTGTTCAGCATAATAAAAAAATCCAATAAATATGTCTTTGAGGATGACTTGACCGTCCACATCCCCAGGGAAAGGGGGACAAGCTATGAATTTTGCCCATTGTCTACATATAGTATTGGCTATTGGGAAATATACAGATACTTTTTTTTTGGGGGGGGGGGGGCGGAGGGGGCACCTGGGAGGATCTTTCCATGGAGGATTTTTTTGTTTGGGGAGGGGAGGAGCTGGATTTCCCAGAACTATTTGAAAATATTTAAATATTTAATAAGTTTTTTTGAAATTATTTAAAAAGTTTTTCACCTAAGTCAGGAGCAAAATTAAAACTTACAGAAATCATTACGAATATGAGAAGGGTTGCTGCTCCTCATATTTCAACCTTTTGTCCCAGTTCTTTAAGAGCAACTCCTGAAACACAAGGGCTGTTTAATCAGAATCGGAAGCTTTTATAAAGTACTAAAAACTTTTGTGTAAAGAGTGGAAGTTGTAATGATTTCTGCTCGTTTTAAGTTTTAATGCTGCTCCTTACTTTCAGGTTAAAAAACTTGTTTTTTATTTATTTAATCAAGGGCCAATCCCATTGAGCTAGGTCTTTACCAGGTTAGATTGCAATATGAAATTATGTGTCTTTTAAATGATTATTTTTGGGGATACAGTCTAAAACTACAGCATATAGCAATAATAAGACCAAGCAAAGGTAGGACAGACACAGTTGGGAAATTATGGTCTAGAAAAGTACTCTTCATGCTGTAGACCCTCCTCATAGAAGGATCCATTGATTTTATACTGAAGGGTTGGAGTACAACCCTGCAACCCTAAAAGTGTAAATAAATGACTAGAAATTAACAAGTCACACTAATCAAGCTCCCATTTTTTTTTTTTTTAACACTTCTCACTTTCTATGAATAACTTCTGCGTTTAAGGGCAAAAGGTGCCACCAAAGTGGACATCCTTAGAAGGCAAGAGCTTGCTCAAAAAGTGTAACTGGAAAGGAAACTGCTAAAGGATCCACTCTGGGTGTAAGCTAGAATGTAGCCTACTTTGAACTTCATGGGCCATTGCTTTTTCCAGACTTTGAACCAGTATTCCACTTCATGGCTGTCAACCTATGCTTGCTGATAGATTGTAAACGTAAGATATCTTCTACTTCAGTTACCTCATTGGTGTTGTTGCCAATGCTGTCAAGTTTTGAAAATTATTCAAGAGCTATCACTGAGTTGGGTCTATGAAGAAGTAAGATATTCATTTGCATCTTCAGAATTAGTCTCCAAAGCAGCATTTTGAAGCTACCAGACTACATCACTGTTGTCACTATCAAACAGCATATCCATTGCAATTTGGGTGGTTATTGCAAAAAAAGTACTTAGTCTCTGAAAAACACAAGAATTTAGAATCATGGGCAGTGCAATAGCACTCCCTAAATAGAGTGAGGTGGGCACAATATATATATTTTTTTAGGCCAGGGCACTTCATATAGAAGGAGTTGTTGTAGAAAGTTCAAAGGGGCTCATCTGATTGGATATTGAAAGGGCTAGTGCCCTTTTTAATAGTCGGAAGTGAATAGAGGGCAACCAGCCCCCTCCCCATGCCCATCATTTCCCCAAACATCCAATCTTTTTTTTATATATAGACAAGGGCACTTTGTATAGATGAAGTTGTCAATGAAACTTTGAAAGCAGCTCATCCGATTGGATATTGAAAGGGCTGGTGTCCTTTTTAATATTTTAAACATTTTAAATATTTTCATTTTTCCACTTTAATAAAAAAGAAAAAAAAGAAAATTCTAGTTTAGCTGCTTTTCACTATCTTGGAAAAGAGTTAGGCTAGAAAAACGAAACTTTCAGCAATGAATCCAGAGCCAAAAATATACTCTGGGAAGGTATTGCCAAGCTACTATTTTAAGCCTTTTCTGATTTCTAAGTCTTGTCTACTTGACAGGTACTGACATCTATTAAAATTTTGACAAAACAACATTTTACCATAATTTTCAGTTATCCGTTTCTTTCACTCTGGCTTTAGTTCTGAAAATGCAATTCCTGTTATTTAAGTAGAATTTTAAGCCATATAAATGTTTTTTTTTCAAAATTTAGGAAATTTATTTGTATATCTTTAAAACCTTATAAATTGGGATTAAGCAAAGTTGTGAAGCTGAAAACAGTTTCGTTGTACTTCATTTAAACAGAAGATCTATTTTGCAATGTTTCACTTTTATAACACCTAGATTGTTAAAGGTCATCAAAGGTAAGGACCCACTAGAAGGAGAAGGAATGGAGGAAGGTACTTCAAAATGCCTTCCGGGACATACTTTAGCCTGTAGACCCATCCCTGAAAGTTTAATTTTCCTAACCCAACCCCTTTCTAAAATAGTGAAAAGTAGCTAAACTAGAATTTTACCGAAAAAATGTATTAAAACCTTAAGGAAAAAATATCAGAATGTGTATATTAAACTGACAGTCCACAATCATTTGTTTTTTTCCAGTAAAGTGTAAATTATGTTCTGGTCTTGAGAAGACATGGGGGCTATCAGCTCTACTCATGTTAATTTTTGCTCGTTTTGAGTTTGACTTGGATTTTATTGTGACATCTTTTCGTTTTGAGTTTTATTTATTTATTGATGGTGATTTGTGGTAGTTTTACGCTTAAAAAATTATTTGAAATTATTTCTACTCATTTTTTTGTAATGGAGCTCTTTACTCTTCTTTGACAAACTTGTTTTGTGGAAAAAGGTTTTTAAACTAATTTTAGCAAAAATGCATCTTAAAATAACATTGAAATAATAATTCCTTGAAATAGTTGATATGCAAAGGTTTAAAAAAAGCTTTTTTTTTGTAAGAAAAGTGCAGCGTTTTCCCAAATATTAGGATGCTTTGTATTTTTTTTTTTTTTTTTTAATTCTTAGTCTTCTAATGGACAGAGGGGGGTTAATTCTTGATCTGTAGTCCATGCTGACACTCATGTTTAGGCATGAAATGGAAGAAATCATATCAGTTTTTTGGCAAATTCTTGATTGTATTGTCATTTTCTAGAGATCTGCCCCCCCCCTCTCCTGCTTGGAAACTTGTACCATTATTAGCAATAGTTGGAAGGGAATATATATTTATAGACTTACCTGATATTTGCTGTAATTTAGATATATGAAAATGAATAAAAGAGGACACAAAATATTGTTATTACTTCCTCTACCTCTTACAAAGAAAATGAATTACTCCTTAAGGCCCTTAGTCTAAGCTTTTTCTAGGAATATGAATCAAATGGAGACACTAGGCTACTAAGATTGTAGACACAAATGGTAAATAGTTTAAAAGTGCCTAGCTATTGACATGTGGGTCTTATAACTGCACAGGAGGGTTGAATAAAAACATTCTAGTGTCACCAACAACACTGAGAAGCTTTGGGGCAAGTTTTTTCCTTATTTACTTGAAACTAGTGTGCAATAAACTGTAACCACAGTTTTTTCTGATTACTGTATGATTCTTATTTGCTTATTCTGGGCAAGAACTAGACAATGAACTGTCCTGCCTGGTTCCATTTGATTTTAGAATTACTATAATTTTTTTTTATTTTGTCTTGTACAGGGTAGAGGGGGTAAATGCTCAATCTGTCCCCTTTGAAGGCACCCATGTTTTAGGATAAAAAGGAAGAAATAATTTCAGCTGTTTTGTAAATTTTTGTTCACGTTATTAGTTTCTAGAGATGTAGCTACTAGACACTTATTAATGGCTCAAGTATACATTTGCACAAATATCATGTACAAAAGTATTCCATTTCCCCAAATTTAAAGACGAATTTTACTTTTTATTTTATGTCATTTATGGCTCAAGCATGTATTTACACAAAAAGCATGCACAATCATCCCCAAATGATGTTATGCTGGTCCTTTTGTTTGTATCCTTGTTCAAGTATCAAGTATTTTGTTGTTTTTGTAAATTTTTACTGTGTTTTTATTTTCTAGAGATCTGGCTATTATCTATGGCTCAAGAAAATCTTTCATCAGGCCAAGAAGAGAGCAGAACCATGCAAGGCCACAGTGGAGATCAAAGCCAGTCAGGGACTTCAGGTCCAAGATATCCTAAAAATGGATATTATTCAAAGCATTACAGAGGCCATTGCTATTCAGAAAGAGTAGATGTATACAGAAACAATTCTGTCAGATATAATTCTGAAGATACTGCCACAGTCAATAGGTATTCAGAAGGCGCTTCAAACAGTAGATTTCCAGATGGAGAAAACTATGATGAGAATGGTGATGTTGAGGTTCCTAGTAAAGATCGCAGCCAGTCAGATATTTCAAGCTAAAAAAATATTAAAAAAAACTATCATAAAGAAAGCAATAGACATTACACTCAATTTGGCAAACAGTTTGATAAAAGAAATGGACATAACTATGGCTGCTATTAAGAGGAAACAAGAAAGCATTATACAGACAGGAATCAGCAATTTAAAAAGTACAATTCATCAGGAAAAAACTTAAATGACAGAAGAGATTTTAGTCAGAGTTTGGCCAGTGATAATTATAAAGTAAGCTTTCCTGGTGCCTACAATAGAGAGGAAGGACAGGCTGTGTATCCCAAGAGTGGTGTTTCAAGGGTAGCTTTTGTAAATAAACAAGAGAAAACTTTGGCATATGGAAATCGAGGTATTAGCAGAAATACACTACATGAAGAATCTACAAACTCCTCTTATAAAGGCAAAAAGGGGTATAACGTTCACGATTTTAACTCTAGGTCCAGTGATTATTCTGAAGAACAAAATAGAGAGACTGTTACTTTAGACCCCTGTGAAGATTCAGCTACAGGTTTCTCTAGAGAAAAGAAATAATGTAATAGAAATAACTTGGAGTATAGGACTACCTATTACCCTAAAGAACAAAATAAAGAGTCAGCTTCTGAAAAAACACACGAGTCATCTCGTGATTCTTATAGAGGAAAAAAGGAATACAATCGACCCTATTTTGGGTCTAGGACCACTAATTATCATGAACAGCCAAATACAGAGACATTTAAACTAGAATCATATGACAGTACATCTAGAGGCACTAACAGAGGTAAAAGAGGATATAACAGACGTAACTTTGACTCTAGGGCTAGTGATTATTCAGAAGGGTCAGACACAGTGGTAGTTAGATTAGAAGATGAAACTATTGAACAAGTATCATCTACCAGGGCTGTTGGTTATGCAAGCAAGCCCTTGAAGGTTTCAAAAAGAGGAGAAAACAGAGGCCAAAAGAAAAGAGGGGGCTTTTCAACATCTACAAGAGATTCCAAGGATTATTCACAAGCAAATTATGGTTATGATTATGGAAACAATGAGCATAACTATGTTGGTTCAAAGAAATTTAAGGAGAATGCTTACTTCGGTAAAAAGAAAGCTGATAAACTATTTAGAGAAAGCTCTAATGACTTTGATCAAAGAGAAAAACTGATTGATTTACTCTCAAATGCAAAATATGAGTGCATGGTATGTTGTGATAATGTTAAACAAAGTCAAGGCATTTGGTCTTGTCCATCCTATTTCAATGTATATCATATTGGCTGCATCAAGAAATGGGCTAGTACTGCAGTTATGCAAGGAGGTAAGCAGTTTGTTTATTTAAAGTTCTGTGTTTTATTCTGTCAATGGGAGGGGTTGTTGGGGCCTGACGATTCCTTTCAGCCTCCCATATTTGAATTTTGAAGCAATCAAACAGTTCATGGTAATGAACTCTATAGTAATAATAGCAACTTGTCTCAATAGTAACCGAAACTCCTGGAACCAAAATTCTCTTTTTTGGCTTAATCGCAAAAATTATTACGTAAACTGCAAAAATATTTATGATGCCTAATCAGTAATAGTAATTTTTTAATTTAAACAACAAAAATACATGATTATAATAAAGAACGAATATTTTACCGATTATCTACTAATAACCATATATGACGTAATAAGTGACATGACGTAATATCTAAAACCTATTGTGTACAAATAACCATATATGACTTAATGAGCGACGTGACGTAAAAATTGAAAAAATTAATTTTTATTTTATTGTCGTTTTTAGTTCAGAATAGCTAAAGTTATAAACTGCAAAAATATTTATGGTGTCTGAACAATAGTTTTAATCTTTTAATTTAGAATATAAAATTACCTGAAAATTTAAAAATTAGTTTAATTTTTTTTTAGGTTCTTGGTACTTGATACGTGACTTAAACATTCAACTAATGGTTACATAATGGTTTCAATCAAGCAAGCTACACGCAAGTTAAAATTCCGGGTTGCAGCGGTAGCTAGCAACCTAGTAAGAGACGATCACGTCCAATGTTAAGAAATATAAAAACCCATAGTTCCTAACAAAGGAGTCAGATCAAAACAAAAAGTACACCATTAGAACCGCCTTGTCCGAAACCCCTGTATAGTAAACTTTCTGTCCCTTGGCTTGAACAGCAAGGGAAATATATTGGCTTGAAAATCAAGAAAAGTGGCAGCTACTACAACACTGCCTAAACGGGATATTTTTTTATTTTTTTTTTATTTTCTTTCTTTTCCACAGATAGCTTTGCACTGGAACATCGTAGAGAGTTGTTCAATGGCTCATTTTAAAGGAAATTATTTGGGTTAAAAATCTATTGTAACTAAAATAAATTAGTTTTAAAAGAGAATAAATTTTTCCACTAAAAACTGTATTTTTGTTGTCTTTTCACACTGCAGTCTTTCAAACATAATCGTATACCAGTGGTAAGATTTGAATCCATGCCTCCGAAGAGACTGGTGGTTAACACCAGTGCCTTGGACCACTCGGCCAGGTTGCCTCTCATAATTTGGGTTGCAGCAGTAGCTAGCAACCTAGTAAGAGACGATAAGTCCAATGCTAAAAAATATAAAAACCCAAAACTCCTAAACATAGAGTCAGATCAAAGCAAAAGTACATCATTAGAACTACCTTGTCTGAAACCCTACTAGATAAATAATGAATGTCGTCATAGGCTTATATTAGACCTATGACGTGAATAGAAAAACACGACATTATGTTGTTGTTTCTGAAGACGTCATCATGAAATAATACCATTGCGCCATGACGTTTTGAAATTATAATAAAGAACAACATCTTGCCTATATTAATTTATATTAGAATTATTATATTTAGCTAGGAGGTAGCTAAATTACATTAAAAGACGATCATTGGAATAAAAATTACAGTAAAGAACAAACTTCCAGCCCATAGTATTACATAAAGGACCGATATAGCTCATCATAAATGGTTTCTTGTCAATACGTTACAATATAAGAAGCGTCAAAACTGTAAATGTTCTCATTCATAATTAGATAATGGTTAGATCAAAGCAAGCTACACGCAAGTTAAAAAAACAGTACTACACAAACAAAAGAGATAGTATCTTGAAAAGAAAAAAGCAAAGGTATTCAACCGACCAGGCTTATCGAGAAGTTATAACAAAGAACGACTTCTTGCCTATACTAAATTTTACAGGCCACTTAACTATAGTATTGGTTTTTCCGGGTTGCAGCGGTAGCTAGCAACCTAGTAAGAGACGATCACGTCCAATGTTAAGAAATATAAAAACCCCTAAATCCTACAAAAAGAGTCAGATACACCATTAGAACCGCCTTGTCCGAAACCCCTACAAAGAAAACTTACCGCCCTTTGGCTTGAATAACAAAGAAAATATATTGGCTTGAAAATCAAGAAAATTGACTTTAACCACGTTATTCTCCACAAACGGGATATAGTTTTCTTTTTACATAAAGGATCGACATTGTTCATCATAAATGTGTCAATCAAGGGGATCTCATGTAGTAGTTATTAATAGATGTTTTGTTTAGACTTTAAAAAGATCCGGGTTGCAGTGGTAGCTAGCAACCTAGTAAGAGACGATCAAGTCCAATGTTAAGAAATATAAAAACCCATAACTCCTAAAAAAAGGTCAGATAAAAAAAACAGTACACCATTAGAACCGTCTTGTCCGAAACTCCTGTATAAGAAGCTTTCTTTCATTTGGCTTGAACAGCAAGGGAAACATATTGGCTTGAAAATCAATAAAGTTACAGTAAAGAACGATCTCTCTCCCACAGTAACTGATATGTTACATTAAAAGACGATCATTGGAATAAAAAGTTATTGCATGCATTGGACTTAGTTAGCTACTTGATCATTTGAGGTTCGTCTCTTACTATTTCAAAGAAGAAAAAGCCGTAGGCTTTTTCCTGTTTGTAATATTTTCCTGTTTGTTATCAGGGTTACAGCGGTATCCGGGTTGCAGCGGTAGCTAGCAACCTAGTAAGAGACGATCATGTCCAATGTTAAGAAATAAAAATTACAGTAAAGAACAAACTTCCAGCCCATAACAACTAAAATAAGATTATAATTTAAGACTCAAACAAGTAATTTGTTTGCTTTGGTAATATCTACCTAGTTTAATTAATCATAATCCGGGTTGTAGCTGTAGCTAGCAACCTCGTAAGAGACTATCACGTCCAATGTTAAGAAATATAAAAACCCATAACTCCTAAAAAGAGTCAGAGAAAAACAAAAAGTATTCCATTAGAACCACCTTGTCCAAAACCCCTGTATAGGAAACTGTTTATCCGTTGGCTTGAACAGCAAGGGAAATATATTGGCTTGAATTACAATAAGGAACGAACTGTAACCCATAGTAACTGAAGTATTAAATCAAACAGTTCATGGTCATAATAAAGACCTGATTAATGACTTATTTTAAAGCAATTATAATAAAGAACGAATATTTTACCGATTATCTACTAATAACCATATATGACGTAATAAGTGAAATGACGTAATATCTAAAACCTATTGTGTACTAATAACCATATATGACTTAATGAGCGACGTGACGTAAAAATTGAAAAAAAATAATTTTTATGTTATTTTCGTTTTTAGTTCAGAATCGCTAAGGTTATAAACTGCAAAAATATTTATGGTGTCTGAACAATAGTTTTAATCTTTTAATTTAGACTAGAAAAATTTATAATAAGGAACGACCTCTTGCCTATACTAAATTTTATACGCCACTTAATTATAGTATAGGTTAGTAATTCAACAGATAGCTTGGCACTGGAACATCGTAGAGAGTTGTTCAATGGCTCATTTTAAAGAAAATAAATGGGGTTAAAAACTTCTTGTAATTAAAACAAATTATTTTTATTACATTAAGAAATTTTAATTATGTTCCTTAAGATCCGGGTTGCAGCGGCAGCTAGCAACCTAGTAAGAGACGATCACCTCCAATGTTAAGAAATATAAAACCCCCCAACTCCTAAAAAAGAGTCAAATCAAAACAAAAAGTACACCATTTGAACCGCCTTGTCCGAAACCTCTATAAAGGAAACTTACCGCCCTTTGGCTTGAATAACAAAGAAAATATGTTGGCTTGAAAATCAAGAAAATTGACTTTTACCACGTTATTCTCCACAAACGGGATATTTTTTTCTTTCCGCTTGATTTTACTCCTCAGCTAGCTGGGCACTGGAAAATCATAGAGAGCTGTATAATAGCTCATTTTAAAGGAAATTGCAACATCTAGTGCCTTTTGTTATTAAAAATAAAATACTTTTTAAAGTAGAATCAATTTTGTCAAAAAAAATTGTATTTTGATGTATTTTCATACTGCAGTCTTTTCAAAGATATTTGAATTTTGAAGCAATCAAACAGTTCATGGTAATAAAATCTATAGTAATAATAGCTTCTTGTCTCAATAGTAACCGAAACTCCTGGAACCAAAATTTTCTTTTTTGGCTTAATCGCTAAAATTATTATGTAAACTGCAAAAATATTTATGATACCTAATCAGTAATAGTAATTTCTTAATTTAAACAACAAAAATACATGAAAATTTTATAATTAGTTTTACTTTTTGTCTCCCGGAAGAAAAATTTTTTTCACCTCAGTTCAAAGTTATTATTGTATCCTTGGAACCAAACTTTTTTTGGTTTGTAACCCGTAAAGTACGTATCTTCATATTATTGTCTTATAATTGCAATTATTTTAGTTTTCAGTCCAGAATCGTTAAACTTTTTATGTAAACTGCAAAAATATTTATGGTGTCTAACCAATAATACTAATTTTGTAATTCAAACAAGATAAATACCTGAAAATTTAGAAATTAGTTTTTTTATGCTAGGTTTTAGATACTAGACACGGGGTATTGTGTACTTAATAATTTTAAACCTTGAAAAAATATGGTCTCGCTTGAAAGGAAAAAAAGAAAGAATAACCAAAAAAAATATCAAAATAGAGCAATCCAAATTTCTACTAATAAAAAATTAAAAATCTATAGTAACTAAAATAAATTATTTCTAAAAGAGAATAAATTTTTCCACCAAAAACTGCATTTTTGATGTCTTTTCACACTGCAGTCTTTCAAACATAATCGTATACCAGCGGTAAGATTTGAACCCGCGCCTCCGAAGAGACTGGTGGCTAACACCAGTGCCTTGGACCACCCGGCCAGGCTGCCTCTCATAAATAAATATATATGTGAATTTGGGTTGCAGCAGTAGCTAGAAACCTAGTAAGAGACGCTCAGTCCAATGCTAAGAAATATAAAAACCCAAAACTCCTAAAAATAGAGTCAGATCAAAACAAAAGTACATCATTAGAATTACCTTGTCTGAAACCCTACTAGATAAATAATGAATGTCATCATAGTTTTATATTAGAGCTATGAGGTGAATAGAAAAACACGAAATTATATTGTTGTTTCTGAAGACGTCATGAAATAATACCATTGCGCCATGACATCATGAAATAAAATCATTACGCCGTGACGTCATAATTAGTATATAAGAAAAGTCAAAACTGTAAATTCTCTCATTCTGGATTAGATAATGGTTAGATCAAAGCAAGCTATACGCAAGTTGAAAAAACAGTACTACACAAACAACAGAGATAGTAACTTGACAATAAAAAAGCAAAGGTATTCAACCGACCAGGCGTATCGAGAAGTAATAATCGAGAGAGAAAAACAAAGGTATTCAACCGACCAGGCATATCGAGAAGTAACAATTGAGAGAGCAAAACAAAGGTATTCAACCGACCAGGCGTATCGAGAAGTAATAATTGAGAGAGCAAAACAAAACAGCAAGATGTGTTATCACAATGATGAAGATTATAGACATGCAAAAATTGAGACAGCCAAACAAAAGATCAAGGAACGGTATGATAATGATGAAGATTACAGAGAAGCACCAATTGAGCAGGCTAGACAAAAGAGCAAGGAATGGTATGATAATGATAAAGATTACCGAAACAAACATAAGAAAAAAGTTGCTACCAGAATAATGGGTAGATACTGGGGTGACAAAAGCTATAATGAAAAAATTAAATTCTCTGCGAGGTTGTACCGACGAACGCATAAGGACAAAGGGAAAAATTACATTCAGAAATACAAGAAGATGGCAAAAATGCAGGCTGATCTTTGTAAATTGAGAAACATTTTACGCATGTTTTATCGGGATCACGAAAAGTATTCAAAATTACAGATTAAAATTCTCTTTGAAAGAGCGGATGCTGTTGAAAAGTCGGCTAGAAATTCTTTGGCAAAGCTTCATAGTAATATCCAAAAGAAATGTTGTCAGTTTAATGAAAAGCTTCCAAGGTATGGACTGACAACTGCGGAACAGTTTATAGATGCAATGGAAAATATTCGACAACACAGTGAATATACGGAGGCTTACTTCTTAGAAAATTTGTATATTAATTTTGGAAGGAGCAATTGCAGTTTATGTAGCAGTAATAAAAATGTATATACAAGTATACCTATCAGCAGCGAAGGAAAAGCAATGTTTTTCAATTATGGCGAAAACGAGCCTGTTAGGGTTATTAGTATATTTGTTTGTAAGACTAATGATTTAGAACAAACTCCTGGAACACCTTACAGTAAAGAACGATCTCTCTTCCATACTAACTGATATTTTGTGGTTTTCCCGGTTGCAGCGGTAGCTAGCAACCTAGTAAGAGACGATCACGTCCAATGTTAAGAAATGTAAAAACCCATAGTTCCTAAAAAAGGAGTCAGATCAAAACAAAAAGTACACCATTAGAACCGCCTTGTCCGAAACCCCTTGAAAGGAAACTTACTGCCCTTTGGCTTGAACAGCAAGGGAAATATATTGGTTTGAAAATCAAGAGAATTGACTTTAACCACGTTATTCTCCACAAACGGGATATTTTTTTCTTTTTTTCTTCTTTTCCAGAGATGGCTTTGCACTGGAACATCGTAGAGATCCGGGTTGCAGCAGTAGCTAGCAACCTAGGAAGAGACGATCACGTCCAATGTTAAGAAATATAAAAACCCATAGTTCCTAACAAAGGAGTCAGATCAAAACAAAAAGTACACCATAAGAACCGCCTTTTCCGAAACCCTTATATAGGAAACTTTCTATCCCTTGGCTTGAACAGCAAGGGAAATATATTGGCATGAAAATCAAGAAAAGTGGCAGCTACTACAGCATTCTGCCTAAACGGGATATTTTTTTTTTTTATTTTCTTTCTTTTCCACAGATAGCTCTGCACTGGAACATCGTAGAGAGTTGTTCAATGGCTCATTTTAAAGGAAATTAATTGGGTTAAAAATCTATAGTAGCTAAAATAAATTATTTTTAAAAGAGAATAAATTTTTCCACCAAAAACTGTATTTTTGATGTCTTTTCACACTGCAGTCTTTCAAACATAATCGTATACCAGCGGTAAGATTTGAACCCACGCCTCCGAAGAGACTGGTGGCTAACACCAGTGCCTTGGACCACTCGGCCTGGCTGTCTCTCATAATTTGGGTTGCAGCAGTAGCTAGCAACCTAGTAAGAGACGATCAGTCCAATGCTAAGAAATATAAAAACCCAAAACTCCTACACATAGAGTCAGATCAAAGCAAAAGTACATCATTAGAACTACCTTGTCTGAAACCCTACTAGATAAATAATGAATGTCGTCATAGTTTTATATTAGACCTATGACGTGAATAGAAAAACACGACATTATGTTGTTGTTTCTGAAGACGTCATCATGAAATAATACCATTGCTCCATGACGTTTTGAAATAAAATTATTAGTCCATGACGTCATAATTACTACTTAAGAACGACAACGATGTTAAAGGTCTCATTCGTGAATTATATAATGGTTAGATCAAAGGAAGCTACACGCAAGTTAAAAAACAGTACTACACAGACAACAGAGATAGTATCTTGAAAAGAGAAAAGCAAAGGTATTCAACCGACCAGGCGTATCGAGAAGTAAAAATTGAGAGAGCAAAACAAAACAGCAAGATGTGCTATCAGAATGATGAAGATTATAGACATGCGAAAATTGATACAGTCAAACAAAAGTTCAAGGAGCGTTATCACAATGATGAAGATTATAGACATGCGAAAATTGAGACAGCCAAACAAAACATCAAGGAGCGTTATCAAAATGATAAACTTTATAGAGAAGCAACAATTGAGCAGGCTAGACAAAAGATCAAGGAGCGTTATCACAATGATAAACTTTATAGAGAAGCAACAATTGAGACAGCCAAACAAAAGAGCAAGAAACGGTATGATAACGATATAGATTACCAAAACAAACATAAGAAAAAAGTTGCTACCAGAATAATGGGTAGATACTGGGGTGAAAAAAGCTATAATGAAAAAATTTAATTCTCTGCGAGGTTGTACCGAAGAACGCATAAGGACAAAGTGAAAAATTACATTCAGAAATACAATAAGATGGCAAAAATTCAGGCTGATCTTCGTAAATTGAGAAACATTTTACGCATGTTTTACCAGGATCACGAAAAGTATTCAAAATTACAGATTAAAATTCTCTTTGAAAGAGCGGATGCTGTTGAAAAGTCGGCTAGAAATGCTTTGGCAAAGCTTGATAGTAATATCCAAAAGAAATGTTGTCAGTTTAACGAAAAGCTTCCAAGGTATGGATTGGCAACTGCGGAACAGTTTATAGATGCAATGGAAAATGTTTGACAACACAGTGAATATACGGAAGCGTACTTCTTAGAAATCTGGGTTGCAGCGGTAGCTAGCAACCTAGTAAGAGACGATCACGTCCAATGTTAAGAAATATAAAAACCCATAGTTCCTAACAAAGGAGTCAGATCAAAACAAAAAGTACACCATTAGAACCGCCTTGTCCGAAACCCCTGTACAGTAAACTTTCTATCCCTTGGCTTGAACAGCAAGGGAAATATATTGGCTTGAAAATCAAGAAAAGTGGCAGCTACTACAACATTCTGCCTAAACGGGATATTTTTTTCTTTTTTTTTATTTTCTTTCTTTTCCACAGATAGCTTTGCACTGGAAGATCGTAGAGAGTTGTTCAATGGCTCATTTTAAAGGAAATTAATTGGGTTAAAAATCTATTGTAACTAAAATAAATTATTTTTAAAAGAGAATAAATTTTTCCACTAAAAACTGTATTTTTGATGTCTTTTCACACTGCAGTCTTTCAAACATAATCGTATACCAGTGGTAAGATTTGAACCCATGCCTCCGAAGAGACTGGTGGCTAACACCAGTGCCTTGGACCACTCGGCCAGGCTGCCTCTCGTAATTTGGGCTACAGCAGTTGCTAGCAACCTAGTAAGAGACGATCAGTCCAATGCTAAGAAATATAAAAACCCAAAACTCCTAAACATAGAGTCAGATCAAAGCAAAAGTACATCATTAGAACTAGGAGCTAGGAGGTAGTTAAATTACATTAAAAGACGATCATTGGAATAAAAATTACAGTAAAGAACAAACTTCCAGCCCATAGTATTACATAAAGGACCGATATAGCTCATCATAAATGGTTTCTTGTCAATACGTTACAATATAAGAAGCGTCAAAACTGTAAATGTTCTCATTCATAATTAGATAATGGTTAGATCAAAGCAAGCTACACGCAAGTTAAAAAAACAGTACTACACAAACAACAGAGATAGTATCTTGAAAAGAAAAAAGCAAAGGTATTCAACTGACCAGGCGTATCGAGAAGTTGTACTAAAGAACGACTTCTTGCCTATACTAAATTTTACAGGCCACTTAACTATAGTATTGGTTTTTCCGGGTTGCAGCGGTAGCTAGCAACCTAGTAAGAGACGATCACGTCCAATGTTAAGAAATATAAAAACCCCTAAATTCTAAAAAAAGGGTCAGATCAAAACAAAAAGTACACCATTAGGACCGCCTTGTCCGAAACCCCTGCAAAGAAAACTTACCGCCCTTTGGCTTGAATAACAAAGAAAATATATTGGCTTGAAAATCAAGAAAATTGACTTTAACCACGTTATTCTCCACAAACGGAATATAGTTTTCTTTTTACATAAAGGATCGACATTGTTCATCATAAATTTGTCAATTAAGGGGATCTCATGTAGTAGTTATTAATAGATGTTTTGTTTAGACTTTAAAAAGATCCGGGTTGCAGTGGTAGCTAGCAACCTAGTAAGAGACGATCAAGTCCAATGTTAAGAAAAATAAAAACCCATAACTCCTAAAAAAGGTCAGATAAAAAAAACAGTACACCATTAGAACCGCCTTGTCCGAAACTCCTGTATAAGAAGCTTTCTTTCATTTGGCTTGAACAGCAAGGGAAACATATTGGCTTGAAAATCAATAAAAGTTACAGTAAAGAACGATCTCTCTCCCACAGTAACTGATATGTTACATTAAAAGACGATCATTGGAATAAAAAGTTATTGCTTGCATTGGACTTAGTTAGCTACTTGATCATTTGAGGTTCGTCTCTTACTATTTCAAAGAAGAAAAAGCCGTAGGCTTTTTCCTTTTTGTAATATTTTTCTGTTTGTTATCAGGGTTACAGCGGTATCCGGGTTGCAGCGGTAGCTTGCAACCTAGTAAGAGACGATCATGTCCAATGTTAAGAAATAAAAATTACAGTAAAGAACAAACTTCCAGCCCATAACAACTAAAATAAGATTATAATTTAAGACTCAAACAAGTAATTTGTTTGCTTTGGTAATATCTACCTAGTTTAATTAATCGTAATCCGGGTTGTAGCTATAGCTAGCAACCTCGTAAGAGACGATCACGTCCAATGTTAAGAAATATAAAAACCCATAACTCCTAAAAAAGAGTCAGAGAAAAACAAAAAGTATTCCATTAGAACCACCTTGTCCAAAACCCCTGTATAGGAAACTGTTTATCCGTTCGCTTGAACAGCAAGGGAAATATATTGGCTTGAATTACAATAAGGAACGAACTGTAACCCATAGTAACTGAAGTATTAAATCAAACAGTTCATGGTCATAATAAAGACCTGAGTAATGACTTATTTTAAAGGAAACTGCTGCTATATAGAAACCTTTCGTAATTAACAAAAATAAATATTATAATAAAATAAACTGTTACGATATGGTAAAGAACTAATTCTAGGCCATATTAACTAATTTAATTTTGAAAAGAAAGAATTACGGCAGAAACCGAAATGTTAGTATAAGTAAGCTATAATTCATAAAAAACCGTCTACCGAGATTTGAATTCAGATCGCAGGATTCAAAGTCCTAATAGAGCAATCCAAATTTCTACTTATAAAAAATTTACTACACAAAAAATTAAGCTAACATCCTGAAATATCAGAAAAGTTTGTTTAAAGTTTAAAGTAAGGAACGATCTCTCATCCATAGTAACTGATATATGGTGGTACCAGGGGTAGCTACTTGAGGTTCGTCTCTTACTATTTCAAAGAAGAAAAAGCCGTAGGCTTTTTCCTGTTTGTAGTGATATAGCATAAAAGAAAACCCAAGTTGTAACTGACGTCATTATAAACTGGAACATCGTAGAGAGTTGTTCAATGGTTATATTCAAAGACGATCATTAGAAGACAAACCATTGCATATACCGGACTTAGTTAGCTGTCTGATTCTTTGAGGTTTGTCTCTTACTATTCCAAAGAAGAATTATTACATTAAAAGACAATCATTGGAATATCCGGGTTAGTAATAGACGATCACGTCCAATGTTAAGAAATATAAAAACCCTTAGCTCCTAAATTACAGTAAAGAACGAATTTCAGCCCATAGTAAATAAAATAAGATAATAACTTATGACTCAAACAAGTAATTTGTTTGCTTTGGTCTAAAATACTATCAGCGGTGGGACTCGAACCCATCCGGATTGCAGCGGTAGCTAGCAACCTAGTAAGAGACGATCACGTCCATTGTTAAGAAATATAAAAACCCATAGCTCCTAAAAAAGGAGTCACATCAAAACAAAAAGTACACCATTAGAACCGCCTTGTCAGAAACCCCTGTATAGTAAACTTTCTGTCCCTTGGCTTGAACAGCAAGGGAAATATATTGGCTTGAAAATCAAGAAAAGTGGCAGCTACTACAACATTCTGCCTAAACGGGATATTTTTGTTTTCTTTTGTTTCCAGAGATAGTTATAATAAATGACGATCATTGGAATAAAAAACAATTGCATACATTGGAATTAGTTAGGTAGTTGATTGTTTGAGGTTCGTCTCTTACTATTTCAAAGAATAAAAAGCCCTAGGCTTTTTTTATAATAAAGAACGACATCTAGCCAATGTTAACTGGAAAATAATGGCCTTTATTAAATTTTAAATTTAAGAGATACTACTTTAAATTCAATATATTAAAAAAGTTCTGACGGAGAATCGAACCCAGGTCTTCCGCATGACAAACAGGCATAGTGACCACTGTACTATCAGAGACTTATAATATATAAATAATATATAAGTCGTGATATTAAATTGGTTTATACATCTTTGTATATGTTTTACACTAAACGACGATCATTAGAAGAACAAACCATTGCATACATTGGACTTAGTTAGCTGCCTGATTCTTTGAGAGTAAATAAAGAACGCCCTCTTGCCTATACTAAATTTTATACGCCAATTAATGATAGTATAGGTTAGTAATTCCACAGATAGCTTGGCATTGGAACATCGTAGAGAGTTGTTTAATAGCTCATTTTAAAGGAAATTAATGGGGCTAAGAACCTTTTATAATTTTTTATTCCGGGTTGCAGCGGTAGCTAGCAACCTAGTAAGAGTATAATAAAGAATGACCTCTTGCCTATACTAAATTTTATAGGCCACTTAACTATAGAGTATAGGCTAGTACAGTTATGTTTAAGGTCAATATATTAAAATTTTCCATTAAAAGACGATCATTGGAAAAAAACTCATTACATACATTTGATTTAGTTACCTACTTGATTGTTTGAGGCTAGTCTCTTACTATTTCAAAGAAGAAAAAGCCATAGGCTTTTTCCTGTTTGTAATCAATTAGAAATCCGGGATGCAGCGGTAGTTCCGGGTTGCAGCGGTAGCTAGCAACCTAGTAAGAGACGATCACCTCCAATGTTAAGAAATATAAAACCCCCCAACTCCTAAAAAAAGAGTCAGATCAAAACAGAGAGTACACCATTAGAACCGCCTTGTCCTAAACGCCTATAAAGGAAACTTACCGCCCTTTGGCTTGAATAACAAAGAAAATATATTGGCTTGAAAATCAAGAAAATTGACTTTAACCACGTTATTCTCCACAAACGGGAAATTTTTTTCTTTCCGCTTGATCTTTCTCCTCAGCTAGCTGGGCACTGGAAAATCATAGAGAGCTGTATAATAGCTCATTTTAAAGGAAATGGCTATATCTAGTGCCTTTTGTAGTTAAAAATAAAATACTTTTTAAAGAAGAATCAATTTTGTCAAAAAAATTGCATTTTCGATGTATTTTCATACTGCAGTCTTTTCAAAGATATTTGAATTTTGAAGCAATCAAACAGTTCATGGTAATGAACTCCATAGTAATAATAGCAACTTGTCTCAATAGTAACCGAAATTCCTGGAACCAAAATTTTCTTTTTTGGCTCAATCGCTAAAATTATTACGTAAACTGCAAAAATATTTATGATGCCTAATCAGTAATAGTAATTTTTTAATTTAAACAACAAAAATACATGATTATAATAAAGAACGAATATTTTACCGATTATCTACTAATAACCATATATGACGTAAAAAGTGACATGACGTAATATCTAAAACCTATTGTGTACAAATAACCATGTATGACTTAATGAGCTCAGATCAAAACAAAAAGTACACCATTAGAACCGCCTTGTCCGAAACCCCTGTATAGTAAACTTTCTGTCCCTTGGCTTGAACAGCAAGGGAAATATATTGGCTTGAAAATCAAGAAAAGTGGCAGCTACTACAACATTCTGCCTAAACGGGATATTTTTTTTTTTTTTATTTTCTTTCTTTTCCACAGATAGCTTTGCACTGGAACATCGTAGAGAGTTGTTCAATGGATCATTTTAAAGGAAATTAATTGGGTTAAAAATCTATAGTAACTAAAATAAATTATTTTTAAAAGAGAATAAATTTTTCCACCAAAAACTGTATTTTTGATGTCTTTTCACACTGCAGTCTTTCAAACATAATCGTATACCAGCGGTAAGATTTGAACCCACGCCTCCGAAGAGACTGGTGACTAACACCAGTGCCTTGGACCACTCGGCCAGGCTGCCTCTCATAATTTGGGTTGCAGCAGTAGCTAGCAACCTAGTAAGAGACGATCAGTCCAATGCTAAAAAATATAAAAACCCAAAACTCCTAAACATAGAGTCAGATCAAAGCAAAAGTACATCATTAGAGATACCTTGTCTGAAACCCTACTAGATAAATAATGAATGTCGTCATAGGTTTATATTAGACCTATGACGTGAATAGAAAAACACGACATTATGTTGTTGTTTCTGAAGACGTCATCATGAAATAATACCATTCCGCCATGACGTTTTGAAATAAAATTATCAGGCCATGACGTCATAATTACTACTTAAGAACGACAAAGATGTAAATGGTCTCATTCATGAATTACATAATGGTTAGATCAAAGCAAGCTACACACAAGTTAAAAAAACAGTACTACACAGACAACAGAGATAGCATCTTGAAAAGAGAAAAGCAAAGGTAGTCAACTGACCAGGCGTATCGAGAAGTAAAAATTGAGAGAGCAAAACAAAACAGCAAGATGTGTTATCAGAATGATGAAGATTATAGACATGCGAAAATTGATACAGTCAAACAAAAGTTCAAGGAGCGTTATCACAATGATGAAGATTATAGACATGCGAAAATTGAGACAGCCAAACAAAACATCAAGGAGCGTTATCAAAATGATAAACTTTATAGAGAAGCAACAATTGAGCAGGCTAGACAAAAGATCAAGGAGCGTTATCACAATGATAAACTTTATAGAGAAGCAACAATTGAGACAGCCAAACAAAAGAGCAAGAAACGGTATGATAACGTTATAGATTACCAAAACAAACATAAGAAAAAAGTTGCTACCAGAATAATGGGTAGATACTGGGGTGAAAAAAGCTATAATGAAAAAATTTAATTCTCTGCGAGGTTGTACCGAAGAACGCATAAGGACAAAGGGAAAAATTACATTCAGAAATACAAGAAGATGGCAAAAATTCAGGCTGATCTTCGTAAATTGAGAAACATTTTACGCATGTTTTACCAGGATCACGAAAAGTATTCAAAATTACAGATTAAAATTCTCTTTGAAAGAGCGGATGCTGTTGAAAAGTCGGCTAGAAATGCTTTGGCAAAGCTTCATAGTAATATCCAAAAGAAATGTTGTCAGTTTAACGAAAAGCTTCCAAGGTATGGATTGGCAACTGCGGAACAGTTTATAGATGCAATGGAAAATGTTTGACAACACAGTGAATATACGGAAGCGTACTTCTTAGAAATCCGGGTTGCAGCGGTAGCTAGCAACCTAGTAAGAGACGATCACGTCCAATGTTAAGAAATATAAAAACCCATAGTTCCTATCAAAGGAGTCAGATCAAAACAAAAAGTACACCATTAGAACCGCCTTGTCCGAAACCCTGTATGGTAAACTTTCTATCCCTTGGCTTGAACAGCAAGGGAAATATATTGGCTTGAAAATCAAGAAAAGTGGCAGCTACTACAACATTCTGCCTAAACGGGATATTTTTTTATTTTTTTTTTATTTTCTTTCTTTTACACAGATAGCTTTGCACTGGAACATCGTAGAGAGTTGTTCAATGGCTCATTTTAAAGGAAATTAATTGGGTTAAAAATCTATTGTAACTAAAATAAATTATTTTTAAAAGAGAATAAATTTTTCCACTAAAAACTGTATTTTTGATGTCTTTTCACACTGCAGTCTTTCAAACATAATCGTATAGCAGTGGTAATATTTGAACCCATGCTTCCGAAGAGACTGGTGGCTAACACCAGTGCCTTGGACCACTCGGCCAGGCTGCCTCTCATAATTTGGGTTGCAGCAGTAGCTAGCAACCTAGCAAGAGACGATCAGTCCAATGCTTAAAAATATAAAAATCCAAAACTCCTAAACATAGAGTCAGATCAAAGCAAAAGTACATCATTAGAACTACCTTGTCTGAAAACCTACTAGATAAATAATGAATGTCGTCATAGGTTTATATTAGACCTATGACGTGAATAGAAAAACACGACATTATGTTGTTGTTTCTGAATTACATTTAAGAACGAACTTTCGTCCATAGTAATAAGAGACGATCATCCGGGTTGCAGCGGTAGCTAGCAACCAGGTAAGAGACGATCAAGTTTAATGTTAAGAAATATAAAATCCGGGTTGCAGCGGTAGCTAGCAACCTAGTAAGAGACGATCACGTCCAATGTTAAGAAATATAAAAACCCATAGTTCCTAACAAAGGAGTCAGATCAAAACAAAAAGTACACCATTAGGACCGCCTTGTCCGAAACCCCTGTATAGGAAACTTTCTGTCCCTTGGCTTGAACATCAAGGGAAATATATTGGCTTGAAAATCAAGAAAAGTGGCAGCTACTACAACATTCTGCCTTAACGGGATATGTTTTTTTTTCTTTTTTCTTTGTATACAGAGATTGCTTGGCACTGGAACATCGTAGATAGTTGTTCAATGGCTCATTTTAAAGGAATTTAATTGGGTTAAAAATCTTTTGTAACTAAAATAAATTATTTCTAAAAGAGAATAAATTTTTCCACCAAAAACTGCATTTTTGATGTCTTTTCACACTGCTGTCTTTCAAACATAATACCAGCGGTAAGACTTGAACCCACGCCTCCAAAGAGACTGGTGGCTTACACCAGTGCCTTGGACCACTCGGCCTGGCTGCCACTCATAAATAAATATATGTGAATTTGGGTTGCAGCAGTAGCTAGCAACCTAGTAAGAGACGATCAATCCAATGCTAAGAAATATAAAAACCCAAATCTGAGTCAGATCAAAACAAAAGTACATCATTAGAACTACCTTGTCCGAAACCCTACTAGATAAATAATGAATGTCGTCATAGTTTTATATCAGAGCTATGACGTGAATAGAAAAACACGACATTATACTATGGTTTCTGAAGACGTCATGAAATAATACCATTGCGCCATGACGTCATGAAATAAAATTATTACGCCGTGACGTCATAATTACTATATAAGAAACGTCAGAACTGTAAATGGTCTCATTCATGAATACATAATGGTTAGATCAAAGCAAGCTCCACGCAAGTTAAAAAAAACAGTATTACAAAAAAACAGAGATAGTAACTTGAAAAGAAAAAAGCAAAGGTATTCAACCGACCAGGCGTATCGAGAAGTAATCAAACAAAACAGCAAGATGTGTTATCACAATGAGGAAGATTATAGACATGCGAAAATTGAGACAGCCAAACAAAAGATCAAATAGCGTTATCACAATGATG
Source organism: Artemia sp. Qi Xiang Cuo (assembly GCF_049724085.1). Classification (NCBI taxonomy): domain Eukaryota; kingdom Metazoa; phylum Arthropoda; class Branchiopoda; order Anostraca; family Artemiidae; genus Artemia; species Artemia sp. Qi Xiang Cuo. Next base: position 24,490,936 of record NC_142806.1, read on the forward strand.
AAGATTACCGAATCAAATATAAGAAAAAAGAAAAGCAAAGGTATTCAACAGTCCAGGAGTGTCTAGAAGTAAAAATTGAGACAGCAAAACAAAAGATCAAGGAGCGTTATCAAAATGATAAACTTTATAGAGAAGCAACAATTGAGTAGGCTAGACAAAAGATCAAGGATCGTTATCACAATGATAAACTTTATAGAGAAGCAACAATTGAGCAGGCTAGACAAAAGATCAAGGAGCGTTATCACAATGATGAAGATTACCGAAAAATATATAAGAAAAAAGTTGCTACCAGAATAATGGGTAGATACCGGGGTGACAAAACCTATAATGAAAAAATTAAATTCTCTGCGAGGTTGTACCGAAGAACGCATAAGGACAAAGGGAAAAATTTTACTATATAAGAAGCGTCAAAACTGTAAATGTTCTCATTCATAATTAGATAATGGTTAGATCAAAGCAAGCTATACGCAAGTTAAAAAAACAGTACTACACAAACAACAGAGATAGTATCTCACAAAGAAAAAAGCAAAGGTATTCAACCGACCAGGCATATCAAGAAATAATAATTGAGAGAGCAAAATAAAACAACAAGATGTTTTATCACAATGATAAAGATTATATAATAAAGAACGATCTCTTGCCTATGCTAAATTTATACGCCACTTAATTAAAGTATTGGTTTGTAATTTCATAGATAGCTTGGCACTGCAACATCGTAGAGAGTTGTTTAATGGCTCATTTTAAAGGAAATTAATGGGGTTAAAAATATTTTGTTATTATAAAACAATTTTTTTTAAATAGAATCATTTTTCTTACAAACTTTACAGTAAAGAACAATACATTAAAAGACGATCTTTGGAATAAAAAGTTATTGCATGCATTTGACTTAGTTAGCTACTTGATCGTTTGAGGTTCGTCTCTTACTATTTCAAAGAAGAAAAAGCCGTAAGCTTTTTCCTGTTTGTAATATTTTCCTGTTTGTTATCAGGGTTACAGCGGTATCCGGGTTGTTATAATAAATTACAGTAAGGAACAAACCTTAGCACATAGTAACAGAAATAAGAATATCTAGGTTGCAGCGGTAGCTAGCAACCTATTAAGAGACAATCACGTCCAATGTTAAGAATACATAAATTATTTGGCTTGAACAGCAAGGGAAGTGTATTGGCTAGAAAATCAAGAAAAGTGGCGGCTACTACAACATTCTGCCTAAACTGCATATTATTTTTTCTTTCTTTTTTTTCTTTTCCACAGACAGCTTGGCACTGGAACATCGTAGAGTTGTTCAATGGCTCATTTTAAAGCAAATTAATTGGGTTAAAAATTTTTGGTAACTAAAATAAATTATTTCTAAGAGACAATAGGTTTTTCAATTAAAAACTGCATTTTTCATGTCTTTTTACATTAAAAGACGATCACTGAATTACATTAAAAGACGATTATTAGAAGAACAAACCATAGGATATATTGAATTTATTTAGCTGCCTGATTCTTTCAGGTTTCCAGGTTGCAGCGGTAGCTAGCAACCTAGTAAGAGGCGATCACGTCCAATGTTAAGAAATAAAAAAAACAATAGCTCCTAAAAAAGGAGTCAGATGAAAAAGTTCAAAAGATCAAAAAGTACACCATTAGAACCGCCTTGTCCGAAACCCCTGTATAGGAAACTTTCTGTCATTTGGCTTGAACAGCAAGGGAAATATATTGGCTTGAAAATCAAGATAATTGACTTTAACCACGTTATTCTCTACATCGGTATATTTCTTTTTTGTTTCTTTTGCATAGATAGCTTGGCACTGGAACATCGTAGAGAGTTGTTCAATAGCTCATTTTAAAGGAAATTAATTGGGTTAAGAATCTTTAGTAACTAAAATAAATTATTTCTAAAAGAGAATAAATTTTTCCACTAAAAACTGCATTTTTGATGTCTTTTCATGCTGCAGTCTTTTCAAAGATATTTGATTTTCTACATTGAAGAACGATTTTCAGTCCAAAGTAACTGAAGCGTTATAAGGAACCATTATATAGATGATGCTTACATTAATAAAAGGTTACTGTTTATAATGAGTTGAAAAGATATTAAGACTATCATTAGAATATCTCACCATTGCACATATTGGAATTAGTTTTACATTAAAAGACGATAATTGGAATTAAACCATTGAAAACATTGGACTTAGTTAGCTACTTGATAGTTTTACAGTAAAGAACGAACTTCAGACCATAGTAAATAAAATAAGATTATAATTTATGACTCAAACAAGTGATTTGTTTGCTTTGGTCTAAAATACTTTCAGCGGTGGGATCCGGGTTGCAGCAGTAGCTAGCAGCCTAGTAAGAGACGATCACGTCCAATGTTAAGAAATATAAAAACCCCTAACTCCTAAAAAAAGAGTCAGATCAAAACAAAAAGTACACCATTAGAACCGCCTTATCCGAAGCCCCTGTATCGTAAACTTTCTGTCCCTTGGCTTGTTCAGCAAGGGAAATATATTGGCTTGAAAATCAAGAAAAGTGGCAGCTACTACAACATTCTGCCTAAACGAGATATTTCTTTTTCTTTTTTCTTCTTTTCCACAGATAGCTTGGCACTGGAACATCGTAGAAATTTGTTAAATGGCTCACTTTAAAGGAAATTAATTGGGTTAAAAATCTTTTGTAACTAAAATAAATTATATCCAAGAGAGAATAAATTTATCAATTAAAAACTTCATTTTTGATGTCTTTTCAAAGATATTTGATTTTTGTGCATAAATCATAATCTTATACCAGCGGTAAGATTTGAACCCACGCCTCCGAAGAGACTGGTGGCTAACACCGGCGCCTTGGACCACTCGGCCAATCTGCCTCTCATAACTATATATGTGAATTTGGGTTGCAGCAGTAATTAGCAACCTAGTAAGAGACGATCAGTCCAATGCTAAGAAATATAAAAACCAAAAACTCCTAAGAATAGAGTCAGATCAAAACAAAAGATACAGTAAAGAATTATATTAAAAAACGAGCATTGGAAGATCCGGCTTGCAGCGGTAGCTAGCAACCTAGTAAGAGACGATCACGCCCCATAGTAGAAACTAAAGTAACCCATAACTCCTGAAAAAAGACTCGGATCAAAACAAAAAGTACACTAATAGAACCGCCTTGTCCAAAACCTCTATATAGCAAACTTACCGTTCTTTGGCTTGAATATCAAAGAAAATATATTGGCTTGAAAATCAAGTTATAATAAAAGACGATCATTAGGACATTATACATAAGGGATCGATAATGTCCGGGTTGCATTGGTAGCTAGCAACCTACTAAGAGACGATCACGTCCAATGTATAAAACCCATAGCTCCTATAAAAACCCATATAAAAACCCATAGCTCCTAAAAAAGGAGTCAGATCAAAACAAAAAGTACACCATTAGAATTACCTTGTCGGAAACTCCTGTATAGGAAACTTTCTGTCATTTGGCTTGAACAGCAGGGGAAATATATTGGCTTGAAAATCAAGAAAATTGACTTTAACCACGTTATTCTCCACAAACGGCATATTTTTCTTTCTCTTTTTTTTCTTTTTCACAGATAGCTTGGAACTGGAACATCGTAGAGAGTTATTCAATGGCTCATTTTAAAGGAAATTAATTGGGTTAATTAAGCTTTCTTTCATTTGGCTTGAACAGCAAGGGAAACATATTGGCTTGAAAATCAATAAAAGTTACAGTAAAGAACGATCTCTCTCCCACAGTAACTGATATGTTACATTAAAAGACGATCATTGGAATAAAAAGTTATTGCTTGCATTGGACTTAGTTAGCTACTTGATCATTTGAGGTTCGTCTCTTACTATTTCAAAGAAGAAAAAGCCGTAGGCTTTTTCCTGTTTGTAATATTTTCCTGTTTGTTATCAGGGTTACAGCGGTATCCGGGTTGCAGCGGTAGCTAGCAACCTAGTAAGAGACGATCACGTCCAATGTTAAGAAATAAAAATTACAGTAAAGAACAAACTTCCAGCCCATAACAACTAAAATAAGATTATAATTTAAGACTCAAACAAGTAATTTGTTTGCTTTGGTAATATCTACCTAGTTTAATTAATCATAATCCGGGTTGTAGCTGTAGCTAGCAACCTCGTAAGAGACTATCACGTCCAATGTTAAGAAATATAAAAACCCATAACTCCTAAAGAAGAGTCAGAGAAAAACAAAAAGTATTCCATTAGAACCACCTTGTCCAAAACCCCTGTATAGGAAACTGTTTATCCGTGGGCTTGAACAGCAAGGGAAATATATTGGCTTGAATCCGGGTTGCAGCGGTAGCTAGTAACCTAGTAAGAGACGATCACGTCCAATGTTAAGAAATATAAAAACCCATAGTTCCTAAAAAAGGAGGTTCCTAAAACCCATAGTTCCTATAAAAACCCATAGTTCCTAAAAAAAACCCATAGTTCCTATCAGACCATAGTAAATAAAATAAGATTATAATTTATGACTCAAACAAGTGATTTGTTTGCTTTGGTCTAAAATACTTTCAGCGGTGGGATCCGGGTTGCAGCAGTAGCTAGCAGCCTAGTAAGAGACGATCACGTCCAATGTTAAGAAATATAAAGACCCCTAACTCCTAAAAAAAGAGTCAGATCAAAACAAAAAGTACACCATTAGAACCGCCTTGTCCGAAACTCCTATATAGGAAACTTTCTGTCCCTTGGCTTGAACAGCAAGGGAAATATATTGGCTTGAAAATCAAGAAAAGTGGCAGCTACTACAACATTCTGCCTAAACGGGATATTTTTTTCTTCTTTTTTTCTTTCTTTTCCACAGATACCTTGGCACTGGAACATCGTAGAGAGTTGTTCAATGGCTCATTTTAAAGGATATACAGTAAAGAACGATCTCTCTCCCATAGTAACTGATATGTTACATTAAAAGACGATCATTGGAATAAAAAGTTATTGCATGCATTGGACTTAGTTAGCTACTTGATCGTTTGAGGTTCTTCTCTTACTATTTCAAAGAAGAAAAAGCCGAAGGCTTTTTCCTGTTTGTACTATTTTGCTGTTTGTTATCAGGGTTACAGCGGTATCCGGGTTTTTACATTAAAGAACGAACTGTAGTCCATAGTATCCGGGTTGCAGCGGTAGCTAGCAACCTAGTAAGAGACGATCACATCCAATATTAAGAAATATAAAAACCCCTAACTCCTAAGAAAAGAGTCAGATCAAAACAAAAATTACACCATTAGAACCACCTTGTCTGAAACTTCCCTATAGTTAACTTTCTGTATTATTAAGAACGACCTCTTGCCTATACTAAATTTTATAGGCCACTTAACTATAGTATAGGTTATATGAGTTGCAGCGGTAGCTAGTAACCTAGTAAGAGACGATCACGTCCAATGTTAAGAAATATAAAAACCCGTAACTTTTTAAAAAAAAGTACACCATTAGAACTCTTAATCAAAACAAAAAGTACACCATTAGAACCGCCTTGTTCAAATCCCCTATATAGGAAACTGTCTGTCCCTTGGCTTGAACAGCAAGGGAAATATATTTGCTTGAAAATAAATTATCCGGGTTGTAGCGGTAGCTAGCAACCTAGTAAGAGACGATCACGTCCAATGTTAAGAAATATAAAAACCCATAGTTCCTAACAGAGGAGTCAGATCAAAACAAAAAGTACACCATTAGAACCGCCTTGTCTGATACCCATGTATAGGAAGCTTTCTGTCCCTTGGCTTGAACAGCAAGGGAAATATATTGGGTTGAAAATCAAGAAAAGTGGCAGCTACTACAACATTCTGCCTAAACGGGATATTTTTTTTTTTTTCTTTTTTCTTTTCCACAGATAGCTTGGCACTGGAACATCGTAGAGGGTTGTTCAATAGCTCATTTTAAACGAAATTAATTGGGATAAAAATCTATAGTAACTAAAATAAATTATTTCTAAAAGAGAATAAATTTTTCCACCAAAAACTGCATTTTTGATGTCTTTTCACACTGCAGTCTTTCAAACATAATCGTATACCAGTAGTATAATAAAGAACGACCTCTTGCCTATACTAAATTTTATACGCCACTTAATTATAGTATAGGTTAGTAATTCAACGGATAGTTTGGCACTGGGACATCGTAGAGAGTTGTTCAATGGCTCATTTTAAAGCAAAATTAATGGGGTTGAAAACTTCTTGTAATTAAAATAAATTATTTTTATTACATTAAGATCCGGGTTGCAGCGGTAGCTAGCAACCTAGTAAGAGACGATCACCTCCAATGTCAAGAAATATAAAACCCCCCAACTCCTAAAAAAAGAGTCAGATCAAAACAAAAAGTACACCATTAGAACCGCCTTGTCCGAATCCTCTATAAAGGAAACTTACCTCCCTTTGGCTTGAATAACAAAGAAAATATATTGGCTTGAAAATCAAGAAAATTGACTTTTACCACGTTATTCTCCACAAACGGGATATTTTTTTCTTTCCGCTTTTTCTTTCTGCTCAGCTAGCTGGGCACTGGAAAATCATAGAGAGCTGTATAATAGCTCATTTTAAAGGAAATTGCAACATCTAGTCACTTTTGTATTTAAAAATAAAATACTTTTTAAAGTAGAATCAATTTTGTCAAAAAAATTGCATTTTTGATGTATTTTCATACTGCAGTCTTTTCAAAGATATTTGAATTTTGAAGCAATAAAACAGTCCATGTAATGAACTCTATAGTAATAATAGCTACTTGTCTCAATAGTAACCGAAACTCCTGGAACCAAAATTTTCTTTTTTGGCTTAATCGCTAAAATTATTATGTAAACTGCAAAAATATTTATGATGCCTAATCAGTAATAGTAATTTTTTAATTTAAACAACAAAAATACATGAAAATTCTAAAATTAGTTTTGCTTTTTGTCTCCTGGAAGAAATTTTTTTTCATCTCAGTTCAAATTTATTATTGTATCCTGTAACCCGTAAAGTACATATCTCCATATTATTGTCTCATAATTGCAATTATTTTAGTTTTCAGTCCAGAATCACTAAACTTATTATTTAAACTGCAAAAATATTTATGGTGTCTAACCAATAATAATAATTTTGTAATTCAAACAAGATAAATACCTGAAAATTTTAAAATTATTTTTTTTTTATTCTAGGTTTTAGATACTCGACACGGGATTTTGTGTGCTTAATAATTTTAAATCTTGAAAAAATATGGTCTCACGCGAGTGGAAAAAAAGAAAGAATAACCAAAAACAATATCAAAATAGAACAATCCAAATTTCTACTAATAGAAAACTTTACTACACAAAAAATAAAGCTAACATCCTGAAATATAAGAAAAGTTTATTTAAAAGAGATAAAAATGCCACCAAACGCAATAAAGCTCGAGCACGCGTAAGGATTGCTACTAAGATGTCTTGTGATCCAGGATTTAAGAAAATGAAATATGACAGAGCAAAACAGAGGTATCTTACGGATCAGGGGTATCGAGAAGGGAAAATTGAGACAGCGAAACAAAAGAGCAAGGAACGGTATGATAACGATATAGATTACCGAAACGAACATAAGAAAAAAGTTGCTACCAGAATAATGGGTAGATACTGGGGTGACAAAAGCTATAATGAAAAAATTAAATTCTCTGCGAGGTTGTACCGAAGAACGCATAAGGACAAAGGGAAAAATTACATTCAGAAATACAAGAAGATGGCAAAAATGCAGGCTGATCTTTGTAAATTGAGAAACATTTTACGCATGTTTTATCGGGATCACGAAAAGTATTCGAAATTACAGATTAAAATTCTCTTTGAAAGAGCGGATGCTGTTGAAAAGTCGGCTAGAAATGCTTTGGCAAAGCTTCATGGCAATATCCAAAAGAAATGTTGTCAGTTTAACGAAAAGCTTCCAAGGTATGGATTGGCAACTGCGGAACAGTTTATAGATGCAATGGAAAATGTTCGACAACACAGTGAATATACGGAGGCGTACTTCTTAGAAAATTCGTATATTAATTTTGGAAGGAGCAATTGCAGTTTATGTAGCAGCAATAAAAATATATATACAAGCATACCTATCAACAGCGAAGGAAAAGCAATGTTTTTCAATTATGGCGAAAACGAGCCTGTTAGGGTTATTAGTAAATGTGTTTGTAAGACTAATGATTTAGAACAAATTCCTGGAACACCGACTCAAGAAAAAAGCATTTCTAACTGTGTTTTAAACAGTTCGTTTAGTTCTACTGAATATTTGGCAAAAAATTCTCTGTGTAGTAGAACACACTGTCCTGAAAAGTACGAGACAACTATTGAAAAATGCTCTAAAACTAGATCTGACAAGGAAATTATGATGGCTGAAGTCACCTATAACAATCTGAGTAAAAATTCAAAACCAAAAATTGGGCAGCAGGTTACTTGGCAATGTCACCCTGATATCTGCAAGCTCTATCCGACGGATATTGAATTATGTCAAATTCTTTTTGATATCCTTGAAAACAATATAGCATTAAAATTTTCAACTGACAAAGTGGTTAATTTCTACCTTGGCGGCTTGGATTATTGTGAAATCAATTACAGGGACACAAGAAAGCATGGGCATTCGTTATACTGTAGCCCAAATGAGGGATGTCAGAGCTATTTGCGTTCTCTAAGGGCACTAGCTCCACATTTTCCTGTCTTGAACTGTTTCATTAATAGCGTATATAAGGCAGTATCAAAATGTAAGATTATACAACATATTAATCTACTAAAAGTCGAGGGCTCGTACAAGGAACTAAGTCATCACATAGAAGAAGTGTCAAGTAGACTCTGTCGTAATAATAGTCAAGACTTCATTTACGGTGATGGCAATATTAGAGTTTCTGTGGATGAAAATACAATAATAAAATTATTTGGTGAGAGCCTTGATAAGGTAGCTAACATTAGGGATGTATACCCCACAATGCATTGTGACAGTTGTGAGCAGATAAAGACAAAATACCAATTGAAGAGTCTAAGATCCCTTTCAAATAAGAAAGGTTTTGATGTAATGATGGCCACGATTTTAGAACACCTACAACAGGACATACCCAAAGATGACAGAGAAGAACTAATTCAATGTACAGGTTGGAAAGAGGATGTCATAGATTCATTCTTTGTCTGTGATTACTGTGCTGGGAAAATGTTGAAAAGTCAGGAGAATGTCCGATCAGTATTAAATAACCTTCATATAGACTGTACACCGGAATGTATAAAGTGTTTAAATAATTTTGAAATGGCAATGATTCGATTTGTAATGCCTTGTCTTACGATCGTCAGATTAGGGCAAGTAACTGCATTGAAGAGACCTAGAACAGAACTTGTTGACGCTCTTAAGGGGAGAATAGTATATCTACCTGTTGATGTGCAAGCAAATGCAGATATTCAGCCTGAAAAACTTCTTAACATTGATAGTTTTGTAGTCATTGTCAATGGTCAGCCTACTTACAACAAGAATGTTTGGACTGCACTAATAGATCTGAGAAAAGTCCATGAAGCACTGTTGTGGTTAAGAGAGAACAACAGTCTCTATAAAACAATACATGCATACACCCTAGAAGATTTAAAAAAAATACTTGAAGCCCGTCTTGCTGAAAAAGCGGTTGGTATTGATAATTTACCTGAAATACCGGAAGCTGCAATCCTTCAGATTTACAATAAAAGACGATCATTGGTTATTACATTAAATATATACATAAAGAACCGATACAGCTCAGTATAAATGGGGAATATTTAAGTTTCATCGGATATAGCTGAAATCCGGATTGCCGCGGTAGCTAGCAACCTAGTAAGAGACGATCACGTCCAATGTTAAGAAATATAAAATTACATTAAAAGACGATCATTGGAATAAAAACTTATTGCATACATTGGACTTAGTTAGCTACTTGATCGTTTGACGTTCGTTTCTTACTTTTTCAAAGAAGAAAAAGCCGTAGGCTTTTTCCTGTTTGTAATTATATACTAAATTTTATAGGCCACTTAACTATAGTATAGGTTAGTAAAGTTTACATAAATGACCGATAGAGTTCAACATGTATGGTGTTTGTCAATACGGTTTCATTTTATATAATTATCCATTATTATGTAAAATGAAGTAATATTTGGGGGGTTTGATAAAAAATTGATTTGTTAACTGAAACTACAATAATTCCTGAAAATTTTAAATAAAATTATATTAATTATAGTAAAGAACAAACTTCCAGCCCATAGTAACTAAAAAAAACTATAATTTCATCTTAAATTATAATAAAGATCGAACCCTTCCCTATACTAACTTGCATAGGCAACTTCACTATAGTTAAGATTACAGTTTTTATATTATACATCATTATAAATTATAAAAGGTTCAAATGTTCGAAGATTATAGAGTTAAAAATTTTCCCACACCGGGAATCGAACCCGGGCCTGTTAAGTGAAAATTAACTATTCTAGCCACTAGACCATATGGGACCATAAAGACGTATGATTTAAGAGCCATATGCATATTATTATTTCACCATACCAATTATAATAAGGACAAAACAAAATCGTCGTCTTGCAACCTTACTTTTGACACATTAGTTAAATCTTCATCAGACTTAAAAAATGTTTTGCTAGTTTTACATGAAAGAATGAACCTTAGCCCATAGTAGCAGAAATAAGAATATCTAGGTTGCAGCGGTAGCTAGTAACCTATTACATAATCTGGGTTTAAGTGGTAGCTAGCAACCTAGTAAGAAACGCCAAATTAAAAGATGATCATTAGAAGAACAAACAATTGCTTATATTGGACTTAGTTAGCTGCCTGATTCTTTGAGGTTCGTCTCTTACTATTCCAAAGAAGAAAAAATCGTAGGATTTTTCCTGTTTGTAATAATACGTTAAAAGATATTATCCGGATTGCAGCGGTAGCTAGCATCCGGGTTGCAGCGGTAGCTAGCAACCTAGTAAGAGACGATCACGTCCAATGTTAAGAAATATAAAAACCCATAGTTCCTAACAAAGGAGTCAGATCAAAACAAAAAGTACACCATTAGAACCGCCTTGTCCGAAACCCCTGTATATGAAACTTTCTGTCCCTTGGCTTGAACAGCAAGGGAAATATATTGGCTTGAAAATCAAGAAAAGTGGCAGCTACTACAACATTCTGCCTAAACGGGATATTTTTTTATTTTTTTTTATTTTCTTTCTTTTCCACAGATAGCTTTGCACTGGAACATCGTAGAGAGTTGTTCAATTGCTCATTTTAAAGGAAATTAATTGGGTTAAAAATCCATAGTAACTAAAATAAATTATTTTTAAAAGAGAATAAATTTTTCCACCAAAAACTGTATTTTTGATGTCTTTTCACACAGCAGTCTTTCAAACATAATCGTATACCAGCGGTAAGATTTGAACCCACGCCTCCGAAGAGACTGGTGGCTAACACCAGTGCCTTGGACAACTCGGCCAGGCTGCCTCTCATAATTTGGGTTGCAGCAGTAGCTAGCAACCTAGTAAGAGACGATCAGTCCAATGCTAAAAAATATAAAAATCCAAAACTCCTAAACATAGAGTCAGATCAAAGCAAAAGTACATCATTAGAACTACCTTGTCTGAAACCCTACTAGATAAATAATGAATGTCGTCATAGGTTTATATTAGACCTATGACGTGAATAGAAAAACACGACATTATGTTGTTGTTTCTGAAGACGTCATCATGATTTACATTAAAAGACGATCATTGGAATAACAAATTACTGTATACATTAGATTTTATTACATTACACTGAAGAACCGAACTGTAGTCCACAATAGTTGAATTATTGCAAGATCCGGGTTGCAGCGGTAGCTAGCAACCTAGTAAGAGACGATCACGTTCAATGTTAAGAAATATAAAAACCCATAGTTCCTTAAAAAAGGAGTCAGATCAAAACAAAAAGTACACCATTAGAACCGCCTTGTCCGAAACCCCTGTATAGTAAACATTCTGTCCCTTGGCTTGAACAGCAAGGAAAATATATTGGCTTGAAAATCAAGAAAAGTGGCAGCTACTACAACATTCTGCCTAAACGGGATATTATTTTTTCTTTGTATCCAGAGATAGCTTGGCACTGGAACATCGTAGATAGTTGTTCAATGGCTCATTTTAAAGGAATTACAATAAAGAACGACACCTAGCCCATGTTAACTGAAACATAGATAGGGATTATATAATTTCTATCAGTATCATGGCTGTAGAGATGGCTAAAACCTAGAAAAGAACAAACCATTACAGTAAAGAACATTTCATGTTAAAGATTGATCAATGATGTCATAATCATAGTCTGTAGCCAGGTCGTCTCTTACTATTCCAATTAAGAAAAAGCCATAGGCTTTTCCTGTTTGTAATTTTTACTAATAGGACCGCATGCAATCCCGTACTAGCTTGAAAGGAAATTTCGGAGAGCACTGGCATCATCGTTTGCTATTTCAATACCATAAGCAACAATGTTGTTCTTTCGTGTTTCGCGATCTTTTTCGGCACGAATAAGTTGACACACATCTGTCTCGAGTGACTGCTGGAGATTCACACTCAAAGCCCTCCCCTCTTCCTGTACTTTTTGCTTAGTTTCAGCAGCGCTGCACTTAGATTATAGGGCTTCCTCTACACTGTTAACTTTGTCTCTTATAGCACTAAGCTCTGCTCTAAGCGCGCTTTCAGATTGCACACTGAGGACAATTTGCCAGGCTTGTTTGCAAGCTGGACATAGTTTGGGAAATCACCTTTGTAATGTCCTTAATAGTGGCTGCAGGCTGGACAGGAGCTGGAAGTACAGGTGCAGATACCTTGCACTGAAGACAAGTCCACTTGAAGCCACTTTTATCTTCCATCTTATTTAGGAGAATAAACTCATTATTGCTTATGCTTAGGCAACTGCAACTAGTGCTGTAAAATTACGGAAGAATAAAAACTTGGTAAGTAAAATTGGTAAAATAATGTAAAATAAGGTACACCCTAAGAAATACAGGGTAAAATTGGTGTTTTACAGTTGCCCTGTAGCTACAAGACCAGTTGAGCATTTCTTTTTAAGCATCACTTACAGCTTTTAGTGAAATTTTTTAATGATTCTGATTTTCCATGGCTTAACAAACGGTTATGCCCCTTTATAGAGAGTTTCAACAATATAAATAACTTTAGTTTATCCCTTTGGTAATCTTGTGTCTAGGGTAATACCTCAGCAATTGGACAGTGCCTGATTTCGGACATCCATTTGTAAATAAAAAATAAATAAACCAAATTTACCATTATTTGCGAGTAAAATCCTATTAGTCATTTTTTTTCTGGTCATCTAGTTGTTTTCCATTTATCTATAAAAGTACCGAATACAAGTAAAAAAGAGGTTTGGAATACTTTGATGACTTTGATTAACTAAGCACTGGATCAAAATAGAGGAACATTCAGTCACTTTCACTGTCATTAAGACTCTTCAACAGGATTTGCTTGAAATTCTAGCTCCTCTCCTTCAGCCTTACATTCTGATTCAGTTGACCGTGCCTGTTCCAAAGCCTCCCCCCCTGCAAACGAAAATCCTGGCTACGATCCTGAGGGTTATATGTCAGTTTCTACCTCCATTCTCCCATCATCTCTCCCTTAGAGCTAATTCTGTATTTGTCTGAAGATTCTTTCAAAACAATTGCTGAAACACAAGGACTGTTAAACTAGAATAAGAATTTCTTTTAGACACTAGTCAGTAACAACTCATTCGGTAGCAATTGGTTGAAAAAAATCTTAGAAATTTTTTCTAAACCTTAGAAAAGGGCACTGGAACTTTCGATTTCCAATTGACTGAGCCCCCTCCATAGCTTATTTGACCACCCCTTCCACACGAAGTGCCTCTGGGAAGAAATAAATGAACAAATATTAATACATTGAAACCTTATGGGTCTTTATGCAATACGAATGCCCCTGACTTAAACAGGAGAGTAGAAATTACAATTTCCCTTCTAATGAAAATCCGGAATTATCCAAGAGAGAAATAGGGGGGAGAATTTTCGACGATGAAGAAGGAATATTCCAAGGGGGGGGGGCGCTGGCTTCCGGGGAAAAGACGGCATGAATACAAGTTTTTTCTGAGATATGAAATTTAAAATAAAAATGAGAATAATGATTCGGCTTTGGCTCTCCACATTGTTGAAAATCCAGATCATGTAGTTGATGAGGTAACTTTAATATTTTAAGCAAAGAGCTTCCCACATTACTTTAGGAAGGCAATTGAAGTATAAAAAAACCTTGCTTTAAACATAGATACTGGAGAGATTCCTATAAACCCAATTTACAATAACTTAAAGGTTTCAAATAACATTTTTCTTCAGTTTAAATTAAGATCATCTCACCACATTTTTAATGAAAATTAAGTCAGTAGACAAGCTAAGTCAATCATTTAGCAGAGAATTCTTGCCCAGTCTAATTGTTGAATAGTCTTTCATTTATTCTGACTGGGTTTTTCAGTTTGTGTGATTCAGTCTTTCTTCTGCTCAGTTAGAGCTAATTTAAAAGGTTATGTTTCCTTCTTTTCTTAGCACTGAAGACGGCTGGGCGGAATTCTGTGACAAAAATCTGCCTGTATCATTTTCGCTTCTTTTTTTTTACGCTGGATGATTTTACCCCCATTTTTTCATATGTCAATCCTGCTTGTAGCCCTTTCTGTCTTTAAGAATTCATAGAACTAATGTAATTTTATTTCAGCTAATACCGATATTTCACCATTTTAAAATTATAATCACCTGTAATATAATACACTTTATCGTTATGATAACAAGAGATCTAAGTCAGACAGACGGCCTTTTAAACTGGAGAATAGCTATACACAAAACAAAATCATATTCAATCCATTTTCTGTCAGCCTTTTCACGCTTTTGTGCTCTGAAAATTGCAAGGCGTCGTAAAATATGTCAGTAAAATATGTAAGTTACCGGTAAAATACGAAAAATACCAAATTTTGCCTTGACCAATAAAATTATAATCATCTGTAGTATAATACACTGTATCGTTCTGATAACAAGAGATCTAAGTTAGACAGACGGCCTTTTAAACTCGAGAATAGCTATACACAAAACAAAATCATATTCAATCCTTTTTCTGTCAGCCTTTTCACGCTTTTGTGCTCTGAAAATTGCAAGGCGTCGTAAAATATGCCAGTAAAATATGTAAGATGCCGGTAAAATACCAAATTTTGCCTTGACCAATTTTACCATTTACAACACTAACTGCAACGCATCCATTTGTAATAATCGTCACAATTTAGCGCAGTAGAATCTTCATCAAAGTCTGGGTTACATAACACGCATTTATCTACATTATTTTTTGGACTTTCTCTCTGGCGTTTAGCAATCCGCGGTGGCGTCATATTTTAACCAATGTTAGATATGGCGCAGGATTGACGCGGTGGTGTCAATCTCTGTTATTGTTTTATTTCTCACCTGTTTTTTCCTGGCCATTTGCCTTATAGGGGAGTCTATTTGAAGTATTTTTAATGTAAATTTAAAAAAGCAAAATTCAAAAAGCAATTGTTGCCTTTGTTGTTGATGGGAAGGGGGTTGCATATTAGTGATATCAATCACTCTTAAAGCAAAAAAGCAATTTCAGACTTTTCCTTGTAATTTCTTTCTTCTTGAAAAGTTGTATTGCTATTTCTGAAAACATATTTTTTTTTCATTCATTAATTGTTTGGAATAAAGAAACTACTAATAAGTTCAATACCCATACATCAAAACCCTTTCGTCTTAAAGCATCAGCAGAATATTCACTGGGTATGTTTTTGTTGCATGCTCCAGACTAGTTACCATTCAAGGCTAGTAATGTAAAATGAAAAATTTATGTAGTTTGCTAAAAATGTTGGCGAATTCTTTGGCTGTCGGAGAAATTCTGAAAATGTCCAATATGTCTAAGTCTGATGAGCATGGCCTATACAAGTGTGAATCTCTTTTTGATTCTGAAGTACCTTGACTGACCGTTGCTCACCTGCATACAACATTCTACCAATCATTACATCTACGGTTAGCTGTCCTGTTTTTTTAAGGGATATTCTAGTCTACAAAGGTTATTCAGTGTGTGTTGAAATGAACAGAGTCCAGAGCCTTCGTGAAGTCTATGATTATCGAATGCAACTTCTGTCACTTCATTTCCCTCTCATGGCATAACCTGGGAGGTTAAATAAATGTTGGTCAATAAGTGACTGGATGGGGTGTTGAATAAAGCAGGCTGCCAGTTTTCCTGAAAGACATAGCTGACTGATTCCTCTCTAGTTATTCCACTGTAATACATCACTTTCTTAAAACACTTTCACAGGGGATGGAACAACCTTAAAAGCCCATATATTGCTAAACATAAGGCTTTAAGGGAAACTTTCAGCATTTCAGCCAATGTTCTGTTATTTCCTTACTTGTCTTTTTTTTTTTTCGATGCACAGGCTATCTCCAACTTCTTCAGGAAGAATGGCGTGGATACCAAGAGCAGGTAAAGGAGTGCCTTCTTTACTTGGAATGTTGATTGGTTTTTGACCGTTTTTTTGGAGAGGAGGGGGGTGCATGGCTATAGGATTTAAGTTAAATGCTCAGGGATTTTTTTAATAGTCGTACTTAATTATAGCATACAGCAAGAGCATTAACTACTATTATTAGATTTTAGAAGAATATATCAATCGTTTATTGGGAAAGGAAACGGGAGGGGGGGGGGGTCCAAGGCTTAATTAATATTAAAGCTCAAATTGGTATTTTTCAAATGACACTTGCTGCAGTAGCTGAATGCTTCTTCTTGTGTCATATTTTTGGTTAACTGTTTTTAGAATAATTCCTGGAAGAATCTCCCAATGAATGAGTCTGTAAATAGTTGGTAGCAATTGCAGAGCAAAAGATTCATTAGTTAATAAGTTTCCCTAACGAGTTGCATTGATTTGAACGTCTTGTGAAGTTTTATAGTCTTCTAACTTCGTGTGGTTTAACAGGACTTGTAAGAGCCAAGACTTGGCTCCAAACACAATTTTGTTTTGAAAAATTAAATTATTGTGAAAAATAAGCTATTAAAAAATTCGGTTCCTACTGCTTGTGAGCTATAACACCATCCCCCTAAGTTTAAAGAACGGAATGTATTATGCATTGCAAGCCTTACAATTATGCTATCTGCCTTTTTCTATATCTAAAAGTTTTGTGATGATGAATAATTTTCATTTGACAAAGTTATTTATTCTAACTATCAAAGTATGAATACAATCTGAAGAGCTTATTTTTCCTCTATCCTAGTGGGAAGCCCACGCACTTCAGTTCAGTCATTTACAATAATTCATTATTTTCTATGATGCATAGGGGATATTGTGGTTGAAAAGGGAGCATATTAATATACTTTAGTATTAGAAATATAAATATTTTTTTCGGCAAAAGAGAAAGAAAACTTTTGCTAAGATATGGCTTCAAGCTTTATAAGCAAGACTTTAAAAAGAGCACATTCCTATGTATGGCATTTCTGATATCGGTGCACACAAAGTTCACAGTGAGAATGGTATCACCTTGCATCCTGGTGCCCTTGCTCACTTGTTTATATAGCATGGGTCATATCCTATAAATAGACAACCATCAAGTATAAATACCAGACCTTTTTGAGCATCTTATGTTTTCGAGTACCTTTGGCTTAGACCTTATGGTATCTTTATTGACCCAAGGATTGATTTTGTGCATGGGTCACTTTGTTTTTCTTTCGCTTTAAATCTTATGTTCTAATTGAAAATTCTGAGAATTAAGTTGCAGGTAAAAAGATGGTTAGTAGTTTTTCTTTAATTATGTGGACTTTTATCAACAATTCAACAATTTTTATCTGAATTTAGATCACACTGAACTATGGATAACCAAGAACGTCCACCATATCGTGACATGCAAGGTCTTTTGAATTTTGCCCTCCGTGGAACAGCTAGAGAAGATGCAGAAGGTCAAGAGGCAGTGCCAATGAATCCTGAAAGACTTATATGACTAGAGGATGCTCTGAGGAATTTAAGCGTAGATCTTATACAAGAACTAAAAAAATCTTTACAGCTATTAAATTCAGAAAAATGCCTGGACTCAAATGAACCTCCTGAGGAGTATGAAAATGCTTTAGACTCTATTACGGATATTGTTCAATCCATTGATTTGGCAAATGGTAAGCACATATTCTACTCTTTCTAAAACGTATCTACCGCACATTGCAAATGCATCAATGGTAAGCTTTTATTTATTTTTAACACAAATTTGCTGACCAGGGAAACACATTTCCAATTCGGATTTAAAACAGAAACTAGTCGAATATTCGGTCATGTCATTTTTTGCTATTGGGTGACATGGTATGTGCGAGTGACGCGTTTTATTTCTGATATTACGTCAACGTAGTGTTTTCACTACAAACGTTTTATCTTCCAAATCTATTAAATAAAAAAAAGTATTTGGATCCGTGCGTTTGTCAAATTAAGCTCAGGCATCTTTTTCGTCAATGAATTGTAATCAAGATACTATTAAAAGAGAAAACTAAATTCGTGTTTTTAAAACGTGAAATTAGACCAGCCAATAAACTATCCTTCATCAATTGAATGAGTCTGCACATGTGTATGCTTTTTTATGTCTTAAAGCAATTTAATATGTAAAACTTTGAAAAAAATATATATAGTTTTTAATGGTTTATAAGCTGTATATTTTAGAGGGAATTTAAATATTGTTCGTAAGGGTGGGGGGAGGAGTTTCTTTTATCTTCAATAGGGGGGGGGGGAGGAGATATTTTTTTTGCGTGCTTGTCGAGTATGATTTAGATTCTTTGAGTACTCGAGAATGTGTTTAACTACAGAGAATTCGAGTGTCTTCTGGCAGTTAGTACTTGGACTTTGATGTGAAAATAAAGTACTCAACACAATAGTATGAAATTATGAAAATGTTTGGTAAAGATTCGATACATTGTGTAGAAAATTAACAAATTTTATAAATGTTTTACTATTTCAAGTTGTAGAGCAATAGAAGAATCAATGTCTTTTAAATTTAACTGGAAATTTCAAGATAATACTCGAAAACAAAATACTCGAGCGTCAACATTCGGAGGCCTTGAAGCTATACTTGTATAAAAACTAAAAACCTAGTCTAGAATCATTTCCTGACAAAAAAAAGAAAAAGGTTGTAGCATGATTAACTGGGTTTAAGTGAATTTTCTATACAGTTACACTTTTCTTATTTAT
The DNA here is from genome assembly GCF_049724085.1 of Artemia sp. Qi Xiang Cuo. NCBI lineage: Eukaryota > Metazoa > Arthropoda > Branchiopoda > Anostraca > Artemiidae > Artemia > Artemia sp. Qi Xiang Cuo. The sequence continues at coordinate 24,510,101 of NC_142806.1, forward strand.
ACACTGAAAATTCTTATCTGGTTTTGTAGATTTCCAGAAAATTGGTGGTCTAACGGTGATTCCTAAGTGCCTTGATTCACCTCATCCTGGTATACGATGGAGAACTGGGCACCTCTTTTCTACTTTGACACAAAACAATCTCTATTGCCAAAAGCAGGTTGTCAAAACAAACTTAGTTCCAACACTATTGAAAATGATTGAAGAAGACTCCGACGACACTGTGCGCTTCAGATGCTTTTCTGCTATTAGCTGTTAGTATAATAGTTTTATTCACTACTTCCTTGACTAAGAAATGTCTGAATAATCAGCTAAACTCTTTCTTTCTCTCTCTCTCTCTCTCTCTCTCTCTCTCTCTCTCTCTCTCTCTCTCTCTCTCTCTCTCTCTCTCTCTCTCTCTCTTTTCCAAACCTCCTCAAGACATCACTTTGAACTTCGGGGAATTGTGGGAAAGTCATTGTAGCAGTATTTTAATTTTTTCATTTTCTGTTGTAGATAACTTCAGTATGGATGTTATCCTTGGTACTAATGGGCCATTTGCAGTACTTTCTTGTGCTCAAAGCACGTCATAGTATCACTTTCAATATATACATCGCCCTTATCAATAATTAAATAGAAAAACAAGTCTTTTCAACTGAAAGTAAGGAGCAACATTAAAACTTAAAAACGAACAGAAATTATTACTTATATGAGGGGGGTTGTCCCTTCCTCAACACCTAACTCTTTACGCTAAAGTTGTTTGGCACTTCTAAAACAGTTACTTATTGTTCTAATTAAAGGACCCTTGTGTTTCCAGAGTCGTTTTTAAATAATTGGGACAATATTTAAACTTTAGCGTAAAGAGCGAGGCGTTCAGGAGGGGGAAACCCCCCTCTATATGTGCGTGAAAATCTTTATTTGTTTTAAGTTTTAATGTTGCTCCTTACTTTCACTTGAAAAAACTTGTTTTTTATTTAATTTTTGATCGTTTTTAAGATAACGCCAGGAAATCTGGCTCCACTTCCACGAAGAAATCCCCCTTCCTACTGAAATATCCTCTGGACAATTCAATCCATGTGAAAATTTACCCCGGACAATCAACCTTAACACCTCCACGCATAAAATTTAATCAGAAAAGAGAAAGCAAGACATGTAAAGAAATTTCGTATAGGAATTCTTGCAAATTCCCCCAGTATAAAATTTCCCCTGAAAATTTCACCCCTGGGAACTTCCCTCTCCATGGAAAATTCTCCCCGTGCAAAATCCCCCCAGTCGAAAATTCTTCCTCCCCTCCCCACTCGAAAAATGTAGGCATACTTTCCAGTAACAAATACTATACGTAAACAATGGCAACTTTTATAGCTTAAAGAGCTTTCCCCAGGGGCTGTGGGGGGTCATGTTATCTCCAAAGGCATAGTTATTAGGCCTTTCAACCATGCTGAACAAAATGGCTATCTCTGAATTTTGATCAGACAATCGTCTGATCAAAATCTTCTGATGCTCTAGGCCTACTGGGTCAATACGATCACACCTGGGGAAAATAAACAAATAAACACGCATCCGTTATCTTTCTTCTGGCAAAAATACAAAATTCCACATTTTTGAAGATAAGGGCTTGAACCCTCTTCAGTAAGGTTCTCTGATACTCTGAATCTGATGGTGTAATTTTGATTAAGATTATATGAATTTTAGGGACTGTTTCCTGCTTTTTCCGGAAATCAGGCAATTTTTTTCAAGCTCGTAACCTATGATGGGTAACATTAAACTTAATAAAACTTATTTAAATCAGCATAAAAATATAATTCTTTTCATATGTCTATTGGTATCAAAATTCCGTTTTTTAGAGTTTCGGTTACTATTGAGCCGGGTCGCTCCTTACTTACAGTTCGTTACCATGAACTGTTTGAAAAATGCCAAGATTTATGAATGACATGTGATTTTTCTTGATTATAACGTCACATTTGTACTACAGAAGCGGAAAATTGAAGTAGCATGAAATTCGTTTGAAAAGTATGTATCGACACTAATTTGCTCCCAACGATTCATCTTCTAATACTGTGTATCTTTTTCTTTTGCCATGTTCATCTTCTAATTTGCTCTTTAATTCATCTTCTAATTTGTCAGGTTCATCTTTTAAAAAATGCATAAAAAATGGGGCTGTCTACCACTAATCGAAAAATTATTCTAAGTCATAAATTCATGCAAAGGAGCCTCCTTTCTTAGAAGTACTATAGAATGAATTCCGCAATTTTTAAAGGAAAACCCCAAAAAGTTAAGACTTTTAGCCACAGATGCATGCAAAGAATCTGTCTCTTTTAGAAGTTTCCGGAAATAACTCTTCCAGCCACTTTTTTTAGAATGACGCTACAAAAAACACTTGGGATAATATTATTTTTTCCCCAGAGAATAAAAAGCCTTTTTTGATACAAGAGGAATGCGTTTTCTGATCCAAAATTATAGCAGTGGAGGTATCATCAGTGATCTACCTCTTATATGGTAATTCTTATGTTGATTTGGCTTCTAATATCATGTATTTATATCTTTTGCAAGGTTCATCTTACAGATGGGAAAACGGCTGTTCCAAGGTTGCTTTTTTTTCTAATTTCAAAAAGTTATAACTTAACTCTTAGCTCTGATTAGTTAATAATAAATTTTATGCTTGAAAGCTGAGAATTTTTCAACTCGAGAAATTACGGACGGGATTCATAATTGGCACTGTAGTTGTGATTAATTTGAATTTTGTTGACAGATGCCACTTCCTTCCCGACGTTTGCACATTTGGGAGCGCATTTTCAGATTTTACCAAAATCACGCTTAAGTTATAGTTAAGAAGTTATTCTGAATAATCTCTAGTCATAAAAAAAGGTAAGTCAACTTTAATATTGAAAATTAAGAAAACCTTACATAGACCTAATATTAAAATCTTCTTTCTTGTTACTCTCTGAGAGTTTGTCCAGCTCGTGCCTTTTTCACTCGCCAGATGCCGATGTACATTTCAGGTTGTTTTTCTTACGAGAACATCGAAAATACGAACACCCTGGTCTGTAGTTTCACTTAAGATCACTGGGAAGGTAATTCGTGCTTTTGGGAATTCCCCATGCATACGATGGGACTTATCATGTTCTAGTTTTCAACCAAACCTTGTAGGTCCGATTTCAATATCCAGTTCTTGTAGCAATTAAACTTTCTGAAAAAATTTTAAGGAATGGAACTTGCAAGAATCCCGAGTGGCGGCAATGATTTGGATTTAACTAATACTGAAGAATGGGCAACCTTTTTTTACGAATTTACCATATCTCGATTTGTCTATGGTTGATTCAAAATCAAATTTTCATCAAGTTTCATAACAATTATCGTTGCTACTTCATCAGCCTATTTAATTGAGTCTTGGTAGAGGCATGTTCTAGGAACACCTGAGAAAGCTTGACAAACTTGCTCTCTGTGTGAAATGTCTTTATGGCTAGTCATTCACCAAGCTCATACGCTTATGACGATGTGTCGCTCCTAGTACTGCATTGGCAAACATAATATTACTACAAAAACCTTTGCTAAATATTGTCTTTGGTTCAAGGCTGATTCCCCCCCCCCCAAAAAAAAATCCCATTTACCCCTTCCCGTAGACAATAACCCCCCTGAAAAATTCCTACGCCTGCAAAATTTGACAGCCAAAGAGAAAGTAAGACAAATAAAAAAAAATGAATGAAAGAGGGAATATCGTTTTTTTTTTGTTTTTTTTTGTGGTTGGGGTTGAGTTACCGTAGCTGAGCAAGATAAAGGTTAAAGAAAATAATTTGGAAATGTGAAATTAGTGGCAATTGTGGGTGGTATGCTCTATGATGGAAATGCACAGAGATGCAGCCTGGGACTGAGAAATAAGAGTAGTTTATTTCCAGTGGATTTGGTCTTGTTCCGAAAACCATGGTACATGATACCAGTTCGTCCATTGCGATGGAGGACTTGTCTACTATGCGTTAAAATTCTGTCAAAGTGACAGGATCTCTGTTGTCTTGGCAACCCTGGATGCCCACGCTTGGGAAGGGGTGGTGGTTTTCATCCCCATGCATACAAATAAATCATTTTTTTATGTTTTGTCATCACAATACACAGTTTGAATATAAAATGACTGAATTCAACAATTTTGCGTCCTCTTTCCCGCCTACCAACTGACTTCGATAGAGTGGGAAACTTTTCGGATTTGGAGCGTCTCTTTTATATTGGGCAGCACGCATTCCATTTCCTTTTGAATTTTTCATGAGTCAAGCCACTTTTTTTCGTCCATTTACTGGCCTGTTTATAGATAAGAGGGAAGACCAGGTACGATTTGACAAAAGGTGTTTAAGTACCTGTAGTTCAGTGCATTTTTCCTATTATATGCTAAAATGAATGTATATTATCCTTCAAGATATTATTATTTTCTTATTCAAATCCACGAGACAGAAACTATTTCTACCAGAATCGTTTTCCTCTCTTCATAAAATGTGAAATATTTGATTGGTCTTTGGTATAGCTAGATTTTCGTATGGGTTTGGTATGGTTATATGAATACCTGTACTCCACATTAGGAAAGAGTATGTTTCCAAAAAGACACTTTTCTAGTCTAAGTTATCTCTATTTCAACTTCATATTATTTTAGCTATTGCAAGAGGTTGTCAAGAGGCTCAGGAAGAATTAGCCAAACATGACGGTTTTTCTGTTTTTCTGCGAACTTTGCAAAGTAATTCTGAAAAATTGAAAACAAAAGCTGCGTTTCTCTTAACGGCTCTTTGCACGGACAACCTGGAGTTCAGAGGTAAGTTCAAAGACTGTCTGTTTAAGATATTACTCGAGATTGGAATTTGCAAAGAAAAAATAAAAATCTTTTATAAAGTTTGAGAAAATAACTATTTTTAATAGATAAAAAAGTAACAAAAAACAATGGCGTTGTGCCAAATGTTGGTATTCTGCAATGTCTACCATATTTGTATTACTAGTGTCCCATACCAGCTTAAAAAATTTCGTACCAAGTTCAAGCATGCTCAGTGTAGACATGTTAAATCAAACAGTTCTTGGTAACAAACTGTAAGTATGGAGCAACCCGCCTCAATAGTAACCGAAATTCTAAAAAACGAAATTTTGATATCAATAGATATATCAAAAGAATGGGCTTTTCATGCCAATTTTGAATATTTAAGTTTTATTAATTTCAGTCATTATCATCAAAAGTTACGAGCCTGCGAAAATTTGCCTGATTTTTGAGAAAAGGGGGGAAACGCCCTCTAAAAGTCATAGAATCTTAATGAAAACCACGGTGGCCGGCGTTTACCCCCCCCCCCGGAAAATACCCCATGGAAAATTTGGGTTCTATTAGATAGATAGAACCCAAAACGAACAGAAATAACAATAAATAACCTATTCAAACTCAAAATAGCAACAATTAGTATGAGTAGGACTAACAACCCCACACCTCCTCAAGACCAGAAAGTAATTTGCACTTTACTGAAAACAAAATACATTTTAAATGTTTTCACTTTTTTGACTTCAACAAATAGAGAAGTATTAGGACCAGAATGAAAAGATATCACAATATGTATATCAAACTGACAATACACGTTTTTTTTTTAAGTAAAGTGCAAATTGGTCTGAAGAAGACCTGGGTGTACTCTTTTTACTTTTTGCTCGTTTCGAGTTTGACTAGGCCATCTATTGTAATTTCTGTTAGTTTTGGGTTTCATTTATTTGTTAATGGTGATTTGTGGCAGTTTTACGCCTCGAAGATAAGAAAAGCAAATTCATAGAATATGACAACGCTTTTTTCCATAAAAACTTAAACAATTTAGAATGTGTTGGTTCCCAAAGCCAACTATCTTTTCGAAGGATAGCCAAACCTTCTTAAATTCTTTGATGCCATATGTTTTAGCTTAATATTGATGATTGTTTGCCTAAATTGTTTTTCTTCTTCATTTTTTTTTTAATTTGGCACCCGCTACTGCCAAAAACTGCAGAAAATCATATGCAAGCCTTTTGAACACAAATGGATTTGTGTTTTTTTTCTAATTTTTTAAGACACTTCTGGTGTGCAAATTCCTCTTTTTCCCGTTCCTTAACACTTTTCAACAAACTATAAAAAAAACTCAAATAAAAGTTTCAAATATAGAAACCTTATTTTCCACAGGCGGAGGGTATTTTCCGCGGGGGTACTTTCCGAAGGAGGGAGAGGGGTGTTTGTCGTGGAGGAGGGCATTTTTGGGGGGGTTAAACACCCCCCCCCCTTAACTATATTCATTTATGTTATTTTACTGTGTTCATGGCCGTATATTTGGCTTTAAAATACACTTATTTATCTATCTATCCTATATGCAGAATAATTGTACTAAACACATTTTGCATGCAGACCCGCTATGCTTATCCCCCCTCCCCCTAATGTGCAACTCTATAGCGCAAATTTATTTCTAAAGTAACGAAAAAACTAACAAAAAAAACGGTGTGTTCTCGAATTTTACACAGCGTAAACTTGAGTGAGTGGCACATAATACACAAGTACCAAAATTCCATCCCCCTACGGAAATTAAAAAAATAAAACTCAAATAAAATTCTCAAATTTGGAAAGTCTTATTTTCAACAGGGGGTATTTTTTTGGCGGGGGGGGTGGGGGTATTCGCCTAGAACCGAAATTCACACCGTCAGATGTATCATATCAGAGAACCCTAATGTAATTGACTAAAAAATTACATATTTAATTTAGCCATATTTAATTGACTAAAAAAATGGAAGCCAATTAGACCTCCTCCCATGCCCTTTTTTTCTCAAAATCGTCTGATCAAAATTTTGAGATAGTCATTTTGTTCAGCATAGTTGTAAGGCCAATATCTATGCCTTTGGAGATATCATGACCCCCACAGCCCCTGGGAAAGCGCTTTAAGGTACAAAATTTGCTTATTGTTTACGTATAGTATTTGTTATTGGGAAGTATACATAAATTTTGTTTGGGGGGGGGAGAGATTTTTCTGCTGACGGCATTTTCCGCAGGGATAATTTTCCATGGGCAGAGAAGTTTCTAGGGGGTGAAATTTTCATGAAAAATTTTTACGCTAGGGGAATATGGCAAAATTTCTTTACGAAATTTGTCTCATGTTTTGCTTTCTCATTGCCGACTCATTTTTACGCGTGGATATGCTAAGAGTAATTGTCCGGGGTAAATTTTCACTAGGATTGAATTGTCTAGAGAATAAATCCGTGGAAACGAGGGATTTTTTAGTGGAGGTGTAGCCAGATTTCCTGGCATTATCTGAAAAACGATCAGAAATTAAATTTAAAAAAACAAATTTTTTCAACAGAAAGTAAGAAGCAACATTAAAACGTAAAACAAACAGAAATTATTACGTACATGAGGGGGGGGGGGGGTTGCTTCTTCTGAAAACCTTGATCTTCAAGTAAAATTTTGTAACCTGTTAAGATTTCGTGGAAATGGATATTGGAGAACCATTCTTGTTTCATTAGAATGATAAGAAGCTTTTGTTAAAAGTACTGAAAACATTTACCTTACGTAATGAAGGGTTGAGGAGGAGCGACCCCCCTCATATACGTAATAATTTATGTTCGTTTTAAGTTTTAATGTTGCACCTTACTTTCACTTGAAAAAGCTCGTTTGTTTTTTTCTTTAAAAAGCCAAATTGAAGGGGATCTACGGAACTCATGGGTTATGAAATTTATTATTTACGAATTGCGAGGGTTTACGAAATCTAATATTAAGATTCCAGCAACTTTCACTATATAGCTTTGTTTTAGTTTTTTGTATCAGTTGCCGAAAATATTTATCTGGCAAAAAAAGGTGACTTTGAGTCCCAAGACCCGTTAATGAGGAAGCTCGATTATTGGCTCTTTTTTTTTTTTTTTTTTTTTTTTTTTTTTTTTTTTTTTTTGCTATGGTGCTGAAATATAATTCAAAACTGGATCAATAAGAAAAGATCTACTGTCATATTTCTTTTCTGTAGTAAGTACAGCAACGTGTTTTTTACACTTAACGTTTGTGCTTTTTTCTTTTCCGAATTGTTGTAAATGCTTAGTAAATCTTATATTAAACAGTGACAATTCAGTTTCGGTTCCTAGTTCTAGTTTGCTAGTCAGTGTAATAGAAAAGAATTCTCCAGAGTCAACACTGCTTTTATAGTAAGATACAAATAATTGATTGCCTTTAACTGATCAATCAACAAAGATCAGGGGAACCCTCAAAAGGGTCTAGTATGAGAGCCTTGTAGCACCTACTATGGGCAAGCTCTGCAGGCTGTGGGTTACAAATCCCTGTATAGCTAAGTGAAGCCAATAGAGCACTACTCAGCAATTTAATTTGAAAAAAAAATTGATTACGTTTGTTATTATGTATGGGAATTGGATTGAATGTATTTTTATGTGGATCATTGTATTTTTTTTTTTTTGTTTTTTTTTTTTTTTTTTTTTTTTTTTTTTTTGTGTGTGTGTTGAGTCTCTCAAAGGTTTCACTTTTGTTTCTCCCCTGTTTTTTTACGGGGGAGTTTATATTGAAGTGTATTTTGTTAAGATTATTGATTGAATAAATTGATTGATTGATTGATTGGAATGTGAGCCATCAAGTCCGTTTGAATTTGTGAATGATTTGCCCCCAACCACGCATTGCACTCCCGGCCGGAGGCGTTGAGTCAGGAGATCGGTACCTGCGCAACGCAGACTATTGGTCAGCATGCGAAAAAGTTTTTTTGGCTGGGGGGGGTGGGGTAAAATGTGCAAACAGTTTTCTTAATAAATTGTGTAGGGGTAACCTATTTGACAAACTGTTAGTTTAGCTGTGTGTTGGAGGAACGTAGAAACCGTATGACAAAGAAACAAATATTCCAGCGAATCTTCCCAAGCATTTGTTAAAATACTCCGTAGTAGTTTTGTCAAACACAAATATTCACCAGGATTGTCACCACGGTCAGTTCCTAGAGTGCTACAACTGCTCAAATTTGCGTGCTACACAGCGATTTTCGGTGTTATAGTAAAAAAAAATGACTATAATAATGCTAATTAGATCACTTTCTTGCTATCTTAGCACCTTTTTTTTGCAACCCTGAGCACGTGCTACGCTGCTACACATAATAAAATAGTAGCAATCCTAATATTCATTGAATATTAAATCCTAGATAATTCAACAGTTGCTGTTTCTCTTACTAGAGGTCAATGTCAGCTTCAATTACAAACCGGAATTAGTGAAAAAATCAATATTTCTGGTTAAGTGAAAATAATTCATACGAGTCGGACTACTCTTTGAGTTCATATTTTATTAATTTGTCGTGCTGGAGTGAAAACGCATCCACATTCACGTCAAATTTGTTTATTTTGTACATTGAAGCGGATTAACTATTGCCTTCGGATTTGGCTGAAACCTCTTTTTTGTATTTTTTTTCAACAAATGAATTTTTCAATATCTCAGTTGAAATATTGCTAATAAGTCGATTAAACATGATGACATGTGATTTTACAGCACATTTAACAGACAACACAAAAACTGAGTAATTCCTAATCACTTGGGAGCGGTGTTTTTTCCTCCGCTACCTTTATCGTCTTGAGATCTAGTTTATAATCCTTTGAATATGTTGTTTAGGTTTAAAATTTAGAGAATTTATATTTGAAATACTCAATTAAGAAGAATCAAAATTGTTTTTTTAGACTGACTATTGAATGTTTTTTAGACTATTTTCCATAATTAATTTTTTTTTGGGGGGGGGGGGTATAGGAACTTTGCTAAGTTGCCTTCTACAGACTTTCTTGTCCTTACTTTTGTAATTTTATTCCTTTTTTGAATTTGTGAAAGGAATATTAGTGGAAAAGCTTTATGTTTAATAGAGAGGAGAAGGGGCTTGTACAAGAAACATTTGAGTGATAGATCTTATGAAAACAAAAGGAATGTAAAGAAAGTAGGGAAAGCATTAAAATATGAACTAAGGAGGTGTAAAGTGGAGGCCATGGAAAAAATTGCCGAGGATCTGGAAGATTCTGCTAGACGGTATAGTAGTAAAATATTGTACTGGCATGTTAATAAATTGAGAGGGAGTAGTCAATCCGGACTTGTCCCAATTAAAGATTGGAACGGGGCCACAATTAGTGATAAGGAAAGTGTTAAAGAGAGATGGGCAGAACATTTTGAGAATGGGCTAAACCGAGATAGACTTGCAGGAAAAGATATAGAGAAAAATGAAAAGGTCTGTGATACCTTGGATGTGAAGGAAGACTTTTTTTATGATAAAGAATTAGCGACAGTCCTGAAAGGATTAAAAAATAATAAGGCTCCAGGTACTGATAGGGTGATAAATGAGTTTATTAAATATGGTGGCTCTGTGGTTAGAAATAAGTTACTGAAGATTGTAACTATGGTTTTCGAAAAAGGGGAAGTACTTAGCAATTTTAGGAAACCTTTAATTCAACCACTGAATAAGAAATTTGATAAGATTGATTGTGGTAATTATCGAAACATCACTCTGGTCTCTGTAGGTTGCAAATTACTTATTAATATGATACTTCTAGACTGAGAGATGCTGTAGACAAAGTTTCAAGAGAAGAACAGTGCGGTTTTAGAAAAGGTAGAGGATGTGTCGACCAAATTCTCACTCCTAGGTTTATAATTGAGAAGTGTCTGAGTTGTCAAACACTTTTGGTCCTCAGTTTTATAGATTATGAGCAAGCGTTCGATTCTGTGGATAGAAGAGCTTTAGCAAAGGTCTTATCCTTGTATGGTATACCAGATAAATATATTAAAGTGTTTGGTGCTATGTACGAGAATAACACTACTGCGGTTACGGTTAGCAGCTGATTTTGTATTAAATCAGGAGTTAAGCAGGGTTGTGTTCTATCCCCCTGTATATGGATCATTTTGATGGACTTTGTCTTAAGGAGCACATGAAAGGCAATGGGAGACCACGGAATCAAATGGGGAGGAAAAACTCTCCTGGACTTAGATTATGCTGATGATTTAAGCATCCTTGATGAAAGTGTGAACAAAGTGAATGAACTTCTAGAGGTTTTGCGAATTCAGGGTGCTAGAATAGGTTTGAAAATAAATGTTAAGAAGACTAAGTCACTAAGGTTAGGGATAAGTGAAGATTAATAGATGACGTTGGGTAACGAAAAGATTGATCAGGCGGAAAGCTTCACTTACCTTGGTAGTATTATTAGTAAAGACGGTGGGAGCAGTGAAGGGGAAGATAAGTTTGCAAACCAAGATTAGAATATTAGAAGCTACAGTGATGACAGTTGTCAAATATGGCTCTGAAGCATTGGCGCTCCGAAAAGCGGATGAAAATTTGCTAGATGTTCTCCAGAGAAATTGCCTACGGATTGTTCTGGGTACCAGGCGGACTGACGGTATTCAGGGCTCAGAATTAGTCCCTAAAGTCCGTTTTTTTGGCTGAAGTCCCTTTTTATGCAGAAAGTCCCTTAAATTCCCAAGTCCCTATTTGGGAGCATGGTATGTTTGAAAACTGAAGCCTGATATGTTTTAATGATCCTCTTTAGATAATATAGCTTCTCCACAAATGTGGTCATACTAGTCTTTTGGTTACGTCGTTGCATTTCACAAAGAATTAAACAAAACAGTGAGAACTTCCTTGGTGGCCAAGTGTCTATTAGCTGTTGTAAACATAAGCAAAAAATTAGGCTATATGTTGGGTGGGTAGGCTATATGGTGAGCTATAGGAAAATTAAGCTGCATGGACCTATAGGGTGGGTGAGATGGATTGGTCATATTGTGGTAACATTCAAGGACAGATAATTTCCTATAGCTTTATAAAATGAACCACACCAGTATGAATTTGTTCGAATTGACTTGTATTCCAATGGTACAAATTATGCATTCTTTCCCTCTAAAGGTTAGTTAATAAACTAGTAGCAGGTTAAGTGAGAAGAGTACCATCAGTGGAATATTCAGATGGCAAAAAACCTAATGTTTTCCCTACTGTGTTGGAACCAACTTGTCTTTCAAATCTCCCAAGTCTATTTAGGAAAGACACTGGGCAACTGCAAATTTTGTCGCTCCAGGTTAACTAAAGAAGACAGGAGTGGCAGAAAGATAAACAAACGGTGTCGGATTGGCGATGATGAGTTTTTTTATTGTAAAATATGCAGGAAAAATCTCAGCTGCCGCAAAGGCTTTTACACCTCGAATCAGCATGCTATGTAGGACGAGCACAAGAAACAGGTTGCGATCCATGTCAATCCGTAACAGTTACGATTGTGTGGATCTGCTAGGCAACAGTCCCAGTGCGAAGAAACATCAGCTAGCAATGGAAGTAAACCTCTTGTGAGGTTCTGTGACAAAAATGCTGCATACACAGCAGAAACCGTATGGATACTCAAGTCCTTGCAAGCCTCTATGTCTGCAGCTTCATCTGACGGAGCCGTTAATGTCTTTGAAGCCATATTTTTCGGTAAGCTACCGGCTGGAGTGCTGATGAGTGCGAAGAAAGCTATGTCCATGATAACTGAGGCACTTCATCCACACTTTAAACAGAATCCTATGAAGGACATAGGTAAAGCCTACTTTGTGCTTGAATACGACAAAACTACGAACAGTGAAGGTTCAAACAGTGAAGGAAAGAGCTACAGATTAGAGTGCGCTTTTGGTCCTCTTTAAGAGATTAATCAAAAAAAACTTTTTGCACAAACTAAGTTTTTCAAAAAAAGTAAAGAACTCCTTTAAACCAAAAATAGAATCAAATAATCTACCAAGCATACAACTACCACAAATCAGTATCAATAAATAAATGAAACCTAAAACAAACCAAAATTAAAATAAGTCAAACTCAAAACGAGCAGAAATTAATCTGAGTATGGTTCTAAACCCTATGCTTTCTATAAGTCAGAATATAATTTTTTCTTTACTGAAAAAAATTCAAATGAATTTACTGAAAAATGTGCACTGTCAGTTTAATATACATATGCTGATATTTATTCCTTAAAATCTTAATTAATTTTTGTTTTCTTAAAGTTACAAGTGAAAATATTTAAAAGAATTTTTTTCAGTAAAGTACAAATTATATTCTGGCTTTTAGAAAGCATAGGGTTTAGAACCCTACTCAGATTAATTTCTGCTCGTTTTGGGTTTCATTTATTTATTTAAACTGATTTGTGGTAGTTGTATGCTTGGTAGATTATTTTATTCTATTTTTGTTCATTTTGGGTTTAATAGAGTTCTTTAATTTTTTTTAAACCTATTTTGCACAAAAAGTTTTTTTTCAATAATTTCTGTTCGTTTCATATTGACATAGTCTTTTTCAGACTGAGCCTCTTCTGAAGTTAAACAACTAGCCCTTCCATAACAACCTTTAATACTCCCTAGGCATAACTTACAACCCTTGCCCCTAATCTCTGGGGTTTGTTTCGACCGAAAAGCCTTGTTATATGATATTTAGACTATTTTCAATAGAATGGCTATCTCAAAATTTCTAATAGACGCATTTTGGGACAATATGACGTGTGTGTAGGGGGAGAGAATAGCTGCCCTCTGATGACTTTGACTGTTTAAAAGACCACTAGAGTGCCTGATTACCAATCCAATGAGCCCCCTTTGAAGTTTATATGACCACACTCCATAAAACCCCTATATGTCACCAGGGCACAACTAACAACCCTTGCCCTGAGGGCTGAGGGGATTTTTTATCCTCAAAGACATAATTTCCCGACCTTTCTGATAGGTTTTGCAAAATGGCTATATCAAAATTTTGATTGCAAGTGTTTGGGGTAATCATAGGCGTGGAGGACATTTGCCCTCTGATCATTTTTGAGTAATAAAAAAGGCTCTAGTTTTCTCATTTTTCCAATCGAATAAGCGCTTTTTGAAGCTTCTGCGACAAAACTTTCTACAAAAACGTTATATGCCTCAAGGGCATAACTTACGACCCTTGTCCTGAGGGCTAGTGGGGGAGGGTTTTCATCCTCAAAGACATAATTTCAAGACCTTTCAACTACGTTGAACAAAATGGCCATATAGAAATGTTGATTGGAAATTTTTTGGGAAATCATGAGCGTTGGGGGGATTCTCCCTCTGATTACATTTGAATATTAAAAAGGGTAATATACCTCTCAATTTTCAATCGAAAGAGTCCTTTTTTTAGTTTTTATGACAACACTTTCTATATGACATTATATGCCCCCAAGGCATCACTAACAACCTTAGCCTTGAGGGTTGTTGGGGATTGTCATACTCAATAACGTAATTTCCGGACCCTTCAACTACGTTCAACAAAATTGATATATCAAAATATTGATCGTAAGTGTTTGGGGAAATGATGGGTATGGGTGGAGGGGCATTCGCCCTCCAATCGCTTTTGACTATTAATAAGGGCACTAGCCCTCTCAATTCCCAATTGAATGAGTCCTTTTTGAAGTTTCTGCGACAACGCTGGCAAAGACCTAATTTCCGGAACTTCCAACTACGTTGAACAAAATTTCTATCTCAAAATTTTAATTGGATGTCTTTGGGGTAATGGTAGGCTTAAGAGGGGCATTAGTTGCCCTTCAATCGCTTTCGACTATTAAATAGGGCACTAGTGCTTTCAATTTCCAATCGAATGAGACCTTTTTGAAGTTTCTACGACAACGCTTTCTATTAAACCTTATTTGCCCCCAGGTCATAACTTATAACCCTTGCGTTGAGGGCTGTGGGGTGATTGACATCCTCAATGACATAATTTCCGAATTTCTCAACTATATTGAAGAAAATGTCTATCTAAAAATCTTTATTCGATGCTTTTTGGAGAATGGTGGGTATGGGAGGGGTGTTAATTTTCCAAGAATCGCTTTTATCTATTACAATTGGCACTAGCCCTTTGAAGTTTTCGAATTTTCATTGACAAAACTCTATAAACGACTTATATGCCCCCAGGGAACAATTTACAACCCTAGCACTGAGGGCTCTGGGGGGGGGGGGGAGTGTCATCCTGAAAGACCTCATTTCCAGAACTTTCATCTACGTTGAACAAAATGGCTTTCTCAAAATTTTGATATGATGTGTTCGGGGAAATGGCAAGCTTGAGAGGGGGGCTAGTTGCCCTTCAATCACTTTTGATTATTAAAAAGAGCACCAGCCCTTTCAATTTCCAATCGAATGAACCCTTTTTGAACTCTCTACGAAAACACTTTCTATAAGAACCTTATGTGCCCCCAGGGCATAACTTACAACCCTTGCCCTGAGGTGTTTGGGGGGTTTGTCAACCTCAAAATCATAATTTCCAGCAATTTCAACTACGTTGAACGAAGTGGCTATCTAAAAATTTTAATTCAATATGTTTGGGGAAATGATGGGCGTGAGAGGGGGGTCAGTTGCTTTCCATTCATTTTCGACTATTAATCTTACAACCCTTGCCTTGAGGGCCCTGAGCGGGGTTGTCATCCTGAAGGACCTAATTTACAGAAATTTCAACTATGTTGAACAAAATAGATATATCAAAATTTGTATTGGGTGCGTTTGGGGAAATGGTGGGCGTGAGAGGGAGGTTAGTTGCTCTCCAATTACTTTCAACTATTAAAAAGGGCACTAGCCCTTTCAATTTTCAATCGAATGAGCCCTTTTTGACGTTTCTACGACAACACTTATTTTAAAAACCTTACATGCCCCCAGGGTATAACTTGCAACCCTTGCCCTGAAGGCTCTGAGGGGGTTGTCATCCTAAAAGACTTAATTTCCAGAACTTTTAACTACGATGAACAAAATGAATATTTCAAAATTTTGATTGGATGTGTTTGGGGAAATGGTGAGCTTGAGAGGGGGGCCAGTTGCCCTCCAATCACTTTTTATTATTAAAAAGGGCACTAGCCCCTTTAATTTCCAATCGAATGAGCTCTTTTTGAAGTTTCTACGACAACGCTTTCTATAAAAACCTTATATGCCCCCAGGACATAACTTAAAACCCTTGCCCTGAGGGCTGTGGGGGGGTTGTCATCCTCAAAGACCAAATTTCCAGAACTTTCAACTACGTTGAAAAAATTGGCTATCTCAAAATTTTAATTGTATGTGTTTGGGAAAATGGTGGGCGTGAGAGGGGGGTTAGTTGACCTCCAATTACTTTCTACTATTAAAAAGGGCCCTAACCCTTTGAATTTCCAATCAAATGAGCCTTTTTTGAAGTTTCTACGACAAAGCTTTCTATAAAAATCTTATATGCTCCCAGGGCATACCTTACAACCCTTGCCCTGAGGGCTATGGCGTGGAAGGGGTGTTAGTTGCCCTCTATTCACTTTCGACTATTAAAAAGGGCACTAGCCACTGCAATTTCCAAATGAATGAGCCCTTTTCGAAGTTTGTACGACAACTCCTTCGATACGAAGTGCCCTGCTCTAAAACCCCCAAAAAATAAATGTCGTTGATAAGGACAAAGCCTATACATTTATCAGTGCTTCCGACACCGTCTCAAATCTTGACCATGTGTTAACTAACTTCCCGGTGAGTGACGAAGTAAAAGGTGCAGCTTATGTGTCATACTCTGGACTTGTCATTGTCAATAACACGGGACTGTCCAAAGTTGTCGGGACCGTGCAAATCCCAATTGAGAGTATACAGTGACTGGAAACAAGTGTCGAATGATCTCTTTGCGGCTACTTGTGGCGAGACTCTGAGTAAAATAAAAGTTCCCGTCCATCTACTGCAAAGAAATACAAACTCGTACTGCAGTGAAAGTGAAATACGTCTGCGGATAAACATGTACTGTAAAGAAATATCACATGCTCTGAGTGTCGCGGAGAGTGTAGCAGTTCCCGTGAAACGTATCCGTAATAGATCGCAGGTGAAAGGGTGGTCTAGAAATCCGGAGCTAGCGGCGGATTGTGCGTTGGCGAAACTGTGGCTGAAAATTTTGCATGATAGCGGGAAGTCAATGAGTGGAATAGTGAACGTGATTCGAATCCATACTAAACGAAAGTTCAATAAAGCATTAGATACCCACCGTGCAATCCTCAAAGAAAATTTTGTGCAAAAGCTCAGTAAGAATCCGAACCTTGTTTGGTATCTTCGGTCAAAGCCTGAAGAAGTTAAGCCTACGTCTAATATTTCTGCTAATCAGTTGAGTGCTTACTTTGATTCCGAGTTAAAAGCGCCTGGTCCAGTTCTGCAGTCTAATTACGAAAATGAGCTGGTTTCTATGCTTACCGATACCTTCGACAATTTCTCAGTGTCACCGGTCTTAATTTGCCAGGCCGTTAAGAAGCTGAAAAAGGTATACTCGAAAGGCTGCGATAGTATTTGTGCTCTACATCTTTCTTTGGGAGGTTATTTTTTTACCATCACATTGTCCTTCTGTTTCAGATGATTTTGACACAATGGATAGTCCCGAGTTGCTTTAGTGTAGGTTTGGTTATCCTGATATTAAAGAAGGGGAAGCCAGCCGAACAGCCTTCTTCGTATCGGCCAGTTACGATATCTTCAGTATTTTGTAAACTATTCAGGATTGTTGTGTTTGATGAGATTTATGATAAGTGGGAGATGCCTCCACACCAGTTTGGTTTTCGAAAAGGTGTCGGGTGCACCCATGTACTTTATCTTCTTGCTAACATATTACTTGATGCGCATCTCTCGCGAGAAACTTTGATCTTAGGTCAGTATGATGTCAAGAGAGCTTTTGACTCTGGGATTCATGCCCAGAATTTGGTTGAACTGTGTAAGTGAGGCGTGCGTTCCTCCATTGTAAGGTCACTACGTGATATGTATAGGAACCTCATGCTTCGTTTTCGTTTGCAAGATGGCGAGCTTAGTGGGGAGATATCCGTACATAATGGAATTAAGCAAGGGGCTATAACGTCTCCTACTTTGTATAATAACAGTGTTAATGATGCACAACAGGTCACGCATTGCCTATGTGGGTGTTGTCACTAGCCGTCGCGATTCAAGCCGTAAATATCTGGCTCGTATTTATAATGCAGTAGCTTTGTCTCATGTCTTGTACCTGTCTCCTTTTTGGAAGCTCCTGAGTGCACGAAACAAGAAAGACACAAGGTCGGTATTTTTCAAGTATGTCCGATATGTGCTTCAAGTGCCGCCGTTTGTTAGAAACTGCCATATTGTTGCAAAATATGGAATTGCTGAGCCTCTGAGTGCCGTGGAGGAGGTAATTCAGAATTACGTGAAAAAACAAGAGCTTCTGGACCACGAGTGGGCCCACATTCTCAAATAGTTGTGTTATTATGTAGTTTTTCTGTTTGTATTTTGTTTTTCTTGTCAGTTTTGCTTTTTCTTTCTTTTCTTGTTTGTCCTCTGTCTTTTCTGTTGATTGTAAGACGGGTTATTAATAAAATTCATTAATTCAACACATTATGCCAACATCGTTCTTTACTTAGGCAGCGCGATTGCGCTGCCTATGATCAAGTTGTGAGCCGCCATCAATAAAGATAGGTAGCAATGGTCCTAATAGCAAACAGTTCATGTTAACGAGCTGTAGGTAAGGAGCGACCTGGCGCAATAGTAACCGAAACTTTAAAAAACGGAATGTTGATACCAATAGATACATCAAAAGAATCAGATTTTTATGCTGATTTCTAATATATTATTTGAAAAAAACTACGTTTTCTAAAGAGTTAAAGAGGCTGAGTTACAAGGTCGAACCTTAAAACGTACAGGGATTAGGGGGCACAGTTGGGGGGCTGCCGCACTCCAAACCCCCCGCTTTCACAGCCTTTAAATATAAAAAAAAATTTCTTTCAACTGAAAGTAAGGAGCGACATTAAAACTTAAAACGAACAAAAATTATTCCGTATATGAATGGAGCTGTCCCCTCCTCAACGCCTCGCTCTTTACGCTAAAGTTTTAATTTCCCACAACTGTTTTTTTTAACAATAAAAACTTTAGCGTAAAGAAGCGAGGCGTTGAGGAGGGCACCGCCCCTTTCATATACGGAATAATTTCTGTTCGTTTTAAGTTTTAATGTCGCTCCTTACTTTCAGTTTAAAGAATTTTTTTTTATATTTAAAGGCTGCGAAAGCGGGGGGTTTGGGGGGGCGGTAGCCCCACAACTGTGCCCCCTAATCCCTGTACGTTTTAAGGTTCGACCTTGTAACTCAGCCTCTTTAACTCTTTAGAAAACGTAGTTTTTTTCGAATAATTTCTGCACGTTTTTGTACAGTTTATTACTTATTAGTGCTTGACTAACTGTTAGCTGATCGTGTCAGGAGTTAAAGTTGGGGGGCTGCCGCCCCCAAACCTCCCGCTCTTGAACATTCTTGTGTTAAGGCTTTTAATTCCTGAATACTCAAATCACGTCGTACAGGGTGCCTCCTAATCCCTGTATGTTTTAAGGTTCGAACTTGTGACTCAGCCTCTTTAACAGCCCCCCAACTGTGCCTCCTAATCCCTGTACGTTTTAAGGGTCGACCTTGTAATTCAGCCTCTTTAACTCTTTAGAAAACGTAAATTTTTTCAAATAATTTAAAAAATAAACTGAGTTTCTTTTTAAAGTATAAATTCAGTATATAAAAAAGTTGCTCTGATGGTGAATTGAACCCGGCTTTTCCGCCTGACAGTCTGGAGTATCAAGCGCTGGACTATACAAACACAATAGTAATTGTTGTTTAGCAAATGGAAGCTATTTTCGACGCAAGCAAATTCCCAAAAATCTTGATATGTGGTTTTTGGAAAACTGGGAAGTAGTGATCAGATTGAGCTGAAATTTCCAGGATACGTTTCCAAGCCCAAGGACAAAGCAGCCTATAAATGTCCGCTCGCCCAGCCCCCGTTAAAGGGGGGGGCGTTGTGGTGGGACAAATTAACAGGGGCTAATATAGGAAACCGCGGTGTTTGGTACATGTAAATTAGGGGGATAATTTTTTCGGTATGAAAATATAAAAATGCCCTAACAGGTCGAATTCTGCTTCGAATGAGTCCTCATTCAACCGGATCCGTTGCCAACTGTGGCCTGTAGGCGTGGCTAAGAAAAAAAAAAAAGAAATGATGATGATGAATTTTAAGTGGCTATATTTGGTTTTTTGAAAACAGGGAAGGAGTGATCGGATTGACCTGAAATTTCGAGGATAAGCTCCCGGGCCCTAGGAAAGCTTAACCTCTAAATTTCAGCCCAATCGGACAACGTTAAAGGGGGGCTGTGGTGAGAGGGTCCAAACTTCCGGCCCAGTTTACCCCATGAAGATAAAGTCGGAGGAGGATGAAATTTTGCAAGTTTCTTAGTTTGAGCTTGGGCTACAAAATGCGATTACCGCCGTCTCTCTGCGACATCTATGACCTGAAATCGCTTAACATTGTGGTGGGTCGCCTCTTTATAGAGGCACAAGTGTGCCTCCTTGATAAGTTTCATCAAGTTTAGTCAGACCCATCAGCCTGAGAAAATTTGCCTTATTTAAAAAAAGGGGGGAAATACCCCCTGAAAGTCATGGAACCTTAATGAAAATCACACCGTCAGATTCAGCGTATCAGAGAACCATACAGTAGAGGTTTCAAGCTCCTATCTGCAAAAATGTGAAATTTTGTGTTTTTCGCATGAAGAAAGATCACGGATGCGTGTTTATTTGTTTTTTTGTTTTGTTTTGTTTTTATTTTCCCAAGGATGCTTGTATCGACCTAGTGGTCTAGAATATCGCGTGAGGGCTCATTCGAACGGAAATTAAAAGTTCGAGTGCCCTTTTTTAAGTGACCAAAAAATGGAGGGTAACTAGGCCCCCTCCCACGCTGATTTTTTTCCGAGAGTCACCCGATCAAAATTTTTAGATAGCCTTTTGGTTCATAATGGTCGAAAAATATAATAAATATGTCTTTGAGGATGATTAATCCCCCACAGTCCTCAGGGGAATGGCTGCGAGTTATGCCCAATGTTTACATATAGTATTGGCTATTGAGAAGTATACAGACATTTTCAGGAGGGATTTTTTCTGGCAGTGGGGGGGGGTCGGGTATTTAAATTGGAAGATCTTTCCATGGAGGAAGTTTTCATGAGGAAGGGACATCGCTATGAAGGGGGCACTGGATTTCCCGGCATTATTTAAAAAACAATCAGAAATTAAATAAAAAAAACAAGTTTTTCAACTGAAAGTAAGGAGCACTTCAAAACTTAGAACGAACAGAAACTATTAAGTGTATGATTGGCTTCGTCCCCTGGTCAGTAATCTACTCTTTAGGCTACAGTTTTTTTTTAGTACTTTTGTAGGAGTCATTTATTCTATTAACGGCATTTGTGATTTAGGAGTCATTTTTAAAGAATTGGAACAAAATTTCATCTTAGGTGTAAAGAGTTATGTATTGACTAGGGGGCGAACCCCCTAAAATACGTAATAAAATATACGAATATAGAAGTTCATTACGTAAGATAATTCGTAAGTTACATATATTTATTACAAATAAAAACGTTCGTAAATAAAATTAAACAACTTTCGAGAAAGCCATTTAACCAAAAAAAGTAAAATTAATATGCAAATTTCTTTTTAATTATTCATGTACGGTGAGCCAAGATCAAAACCTGCATTAATTCAAAAACGATCAGAAATTAAATAAAAAACAAGTTTTTTTTTAACTGAAAGTAAGGAGCAACATTAAAACTTAAAACGAAGATAAATTATTCCGTATATGAAAGGGGCTGTCCCCTCCTCAATGCCTTGCTCTTTACGCTAAAGTTTGACTCTTTCTCACAACTCTGTTTTTTAAAACAATAAAAAACTTCAGTGTAAAGAGCAAGGCATTGAGGAGGGAGCAGCCCCTTTCATATACGGACTAATTTCTGTTCGTTTTAAGTTTAAATGTCGCTCCTTACTTTCAGTTAAAAAAACTTTTTTTTTTTTTTTTTTTTTTTTTAATAATCAATACAAAGGTATCATCGCAAATGAATGCATTGAAGAAGAAAAGTCTTCAAAAGAGCGTGTGAACATAAGAACGCGTAACATCAATGTTTTGTATAGCTCATGCATGAAAGGGCTCCAGGAATTTGGTAAAGAGTCATCTGGCTTTGTTGTATCTTGATGTTTTTTTTCCTTAGCAGGCCTGTATGATGTGAGAATTTTTAAACTGCCAGAAAAAGAAAGGCGTCCCATAAAAAAGTTTCATTTAGCACGTTCCAACAAGGTGGCTGACGTTGGGTCCTGTTGTTCGCCAAGCGATTGATCAGTGGCCGGTACTCTTTCAAGATCGTAAGCTACCTAAAAAGGAAAGATATGCTTGCAGAACTTGGATTCGTGTATTCATCGTCTGAGCTTTTTGCGAAATTCACAACAGCGTTTCAGAAGAACAGACCCCTTCTGCATGCTCTTCATGCCGAGCTGAAAAACTTACTTCTGACTGTTTTTGCAAGACTTTTGAAACCCTACATTATCATGTCTGCTGATGAAATTTCTACCAGTTTGCTTGAGAACTTGGACAACTATTTGCTGGATAATATTGTTGGTGAGCAGCTTAATCTTGCATTAGATGCTCAGAAACTCACCTTGGCAGAAAGACAAAGGCACCATCGAAGGGCGCGAAGGCATTTCAAGGCAGCTGCCGAACACTTGATCAAGAAATGCCCCATCTCTTCTAATAGCCTTGTTGAAAGGACTCGAAACGCTTAGGTGCCTGGATCACGTAGAAATGAAAAGAGCTGGAATTATATCAGATATTTCTGCGGTCGCTCCAGAAATCCCTGTATTAGTAAGTCCTGACGATGTTAGAAGTGAGTGGATATTGCTGCGAGCCGAAAACTCAGTAGAATCAACACCATCACACGTCGACCATTACTGACATCAAATCTTCTCAATGATAGATGCTTTTGGTGGGCAAAAGTGTTTGCTTTTGAATCGAAACTTGTAAAAGCTGCGTTGACTACGGCAGTCCTGACGTAGAGAGGTGTTTTTTGCTCTCAGGAAGATCTCTTCAATCGGATCGAGCCTCCATGCCAGAAAGAGACCCGAATGCGAAGCTGTGTGTGGTTGACGAATTGAACATATATGGAGGCAAACCAGAAAGGTTTCCTGTGCCCAAAGAAATGTTGACTTTGGCTAGGTCGGTTTGGTCAAAATATCAAGAGTATATGGAGAGCAAGGCAAAAGAACAAGCTGCTGAACGAAGCGTTGAAGACCAAGAGATAGAAAGGGAGCTGAACCTAGTTGACATCTTTAGCAAAAAAGGGAATCATTGCAGGAAAAGCGAGCTTCTGAAGAACAGAACGAACAATTGATGATGCCCTCTTGAAAGAGGCCACTGATCGCTTACACAGAGCGGTGGCTTCAAATGATTCCGTGGACATCGCCTTGGTCAATTCCCTACTAGAAAGTGCCATGAAAGCGCGAGAAGACGAAAAAAACGAAACAGATGAAAAAGAGAAAAGGGCAGAAAAGGACATGTAAAAGAGGAAGTTAGACCTGATAAGAAAGTTGACCAATCTCACAAAGAACTCGAAAAAGTGAATGAGTTAGATTGCAAGCTGAAGTCTTATGGATTGTTTCTACTTGTTACTATCCTATAACACGTTACTATCCTATAATATCCTTTGAATTAAAATCAAGTCGCCATCAAGCCATGGCCAATTTGAGACAAAGCCAAGACTGATAGTCTGAGTGAGAGGCAAAGCTGGCATAAGCCTTTTTCAGGATTGTATAAAAATGATGTCATTTTCACTTGTTGATAGTCTATCATCCAACCATCCATACATCCTAGGGTCGAACTAAGGTAGATAGCCATATAACTAAGGGATGATCGAGATTTTGATTTGACTCCATAATGGACAATGTCGACTGGACTTAATGGAGGGGGGACTGAATTTGCTTGGACTCACAGGGGAACAAGTGACTTCTCAGGCTGACTACCGTGTTTTAGGATTTGGTTTTTTTTTTTTAAATAACCATAACTTAAAGTTTGAACGAAAAGAAAATTGAAAAACGAAGACAGCTGCCCATCTCTGGGGAAAATGAGTTCCTTCTGAAGCTCATGAATATGGTGATTCTAAGGATGAGTTTGCCACCGTTTCTGATTCATGAGCAAAGGAATGTTTTCAACATGAATGGCAATCAAAATCCCTTCCCACTTTGGTCCCTATTGGCTCCTTTTTTCACCTCTAAAAGTCCCTTGACAGGTCGTCAAGTCCCTTTTCTAATGAGCAGGAATCATTCCGAGCCCTGCCGTATTTCAAACAGCAGGATGTACGAAAAATGTGGTTCAATCCCTTTTTCTAGGGATATAATGAAAGAAAAGTTGAGATGGCTTAGGCACGTTGTGCGAATGAAGGATGACAGATTGCCGAAGATTGTCCTTTTCGGCCAACCGTCTAAGGCTAAACGGAAAGCAGGTCGTCCTCCTCTTGGTCGGGAGGACGTCATAAAGAAAGATTCAAAGGAAATGGGAACTTCCTGGGAGGGTGTAAAAAGGGAGGCTTTGAATAGATTGGGAAGGAGGAGGACCGTGCGTAGCTGTTTTGGCCTCAGGCGGCTTAGTGCTGCGGTGAGTTGCTAGCAGTAGTAGTAGTAGTTTTGAATTTGTTGTTTTTACAGATACATTGTGTAAAATGGGACTTGCAGAACAAATTATTGGCCTCCTATATACTGACAGGGATTCAGCACACGAGCACCTCCTTTCTGCCTTGCTGTCTTTAGTAAGAGATCATAATCCAGCTCGAATTGTGTGTCAGAGGACAAATTTGGGTCTACAGAAGATTTTAGTTGACAAAATTGGAGAGTGTAAAGGGCAAGAATCTCTAAAGGTGTGTAATATTTTAATTCTTGGACGCTGCACTGATGATCATGAAAAAAATTCCTATCTTATTCTTTAAGTAGGTTTTTCTGTTACTAAGCAAATATACTATCATAGCACCAAACAATATAGTATCAAAATTGTGTTGCAGTCATCAAACTTTTCCAGCAATCATCATCATATTTACACACAGGGGGGAGGAGGGGTAATCTTCCTTGAGATTTGTATGAAGAAGGTTCCCATTGAAAAATTGAAAAGTAGTGGCCTAAAAACGGGCTGCCCCCCCCCCTAAGGGTCTGACGTGTGTGTACCTATTGTAATCCAATTGTGAAAATTGTTGTATAGAGAAACTTCTTTTGGCAAATGCATTGTTTTTTTAGTTTAAGTTGAAAAGCCCGTCCATTTGGAACCCCAAACAGGATTCCTTTCCATACTAAGTAGTTTTTTTTTTCTTTAGCACACAAAAGGGCCATTATAGCCAATACTTTTAAGTACCGACACACTAGAAAAAGAGTCTCCAAATCCGTAGAAATTTTGCGTAGCTGAAATTCACACTGTTGTTTTTTTTTTTTCTCTCTTTTTCCTTTTTGCCAGGAGAAGTAGATTATTTCAACTAAGCCTATTTTTTGTTCCACTTTTTAAACCTCTTTACAGCTGCTTTATTGAAAGAAATGTATAAAAGCAGCAATCAAAGAGTGCACGAACCTGATGAAAGAGGAAAGTTAAATTCGTCTTGGAGGAGAACTGAACAACTAATAATACCATATAATGTTACCCAGACAAATTTTAGTTAATCACGAATTCATTAGTTCTTTTTTTATGTTTCTTTTCTTATATTGTACATTGGGACAAAAAGAAGAGAGCCTCTTTTGCTAAAAGGACTCAATACCTATTTTGGTGTATTTTTTTTAAACTAGCCTGTTTTCTGCTTACTAAGCTAGCCCAAACTGTTTAAGAATCAATATAATTAATTAAAAAAACTAAATAATTTCTCGAGTTTCTTAATATTTCTGGTTGGGTCCAAAAAACTTTGAATCTTTAACTGAAATTCACATTTTTATAAATTTGAATGAAGTTTATTTTGAACATCTTTCGAAGGGAATGAGAATTGTTTTATGGTATTGTTAAATTCATTTTTTCGAATAAAAGAAAGGAGTGATGTTAAGATCACCATGAACAGTTATTATCTTCGGTAAACGGCTACAATCTTCTAGTTTCAGTGTTAGTGTCAATTTACCTTGTCTGAAAACACTGTGTTACTCCAAACGTTCCTAATTAATTTTCAGGTATTTAAAATAATACTGTAATATTTAGAATAAATAAATATTATTCATATAATAGTGTAGATTTAACAAAGAATGATGTGTTTAAGTTTTTTCTTATTTATATAATTAATGGTTTCATCAAAGAGAGTGGATGAAATTTGAAAACTGATACGGTCGATCGTAAATTATGAATTATTGGGCTCTATAAGTGAAAAACAGATTGGACGATACTCATCCTCCATTTTCGTCTTTGTTCCATCCTTGATTCCACATGGTGTCTCATCAAAATTATAAAACATAATTTTAATCAGAATGGTCGAAAAGCGGAATAGATGCCACCTGGGCGTTATGACGCGTACAGTCCTAGAGATAAGGGTGCCAAATTAAGCAAGTAGTCCACTTCAAAAGAGAATCCTGATTGGCAGATTTTGTCGAACTTTGGGCGTGTTTAGCTTTTTGAAATCAAAATTATTCAAGGACTTTAATCTGTGAAATTTGAGCCCCAAAACTGGCTCTTTGTACCCAAATCTTAGGGTTTTTTTTTCTTGTTTGTTTTTTGAACAATATTCAGCTACGCATCGTCATTTTTTTCATGTTAATCTTTGGATGAAATTTTCCAGCTTAAACTTAAAGATATAATCGTTGCTTTTCTGTAAAATTGGGACTATTATTTTGTTTAGTGTCCTGCAGAGTATGAGCTGTTCAAGAAGTGAACAAAAATTAGATCTTTAACTTTAGCTTGTAAAAATGTTATTGATAATGAATAAATTGTAATTTTACTTCACCCTTTTTCATTTTCTTTCACACCATGAGGTTTAATCAAAATTAGTTTGACTCTAAAGAAGCCACATTGTTGGAAGAAAGAAATAATAATTTCACGTACAACATCCTTTATTTTTTGAGTTGTAAAAAATTTTGGGTGAGGTGCTTGATATCATATATTAAAAAGATCGACTTTCTAACTTTAGCCCTTTCAGCCCCCCTGACCTCTTGTAACTGTTTCCTCTGTTCTTTTGATGCTCACACGCACTTAATTTTATGCATTTGGAAGAAAGATGGGTGTAGTAGATTATCTTTTCTCGTGGCTCACCAGTCTCCCCAGTCTGACAGGTGATTTTTTACGTTTGACAAAAGTGCAACTAATTTAAATTAATTAAACTTTTTTTAGGAAGAGGAAAAGTATTGCAAAGAAATATTGGATTTGTGTTTCGGAGACGATCCTGTAGAAGATAGATAATTTGTGTCTTTTCAAGGCGGAGGAATTGTTTATGTTGAAAATTCTTGTGCTAATGTCTTAAATTATGTCTATGTATTTAACTATATATAGATTTCTTTCTAAAAGTACCTTAGCTTTCTTCTGATGCAATGTTTGGGTGATGGTCGCCCATTGTAGTATTTAATCATGCTCATATATCGGTTGTTCTTGATTGTGAACACTCAAATTGCCTTTTTTTTTTCTCTTTCTTTTTTTCATTGCCTCCTGTTTTTGTCAATAAAAAGTTACAAAGCCGATTTGTAATGCCAAGTAAATGAAAATGAATCAAATATTATTTCCCTGATGTGGATTGAAGAAATGACGAATTGCCGTCAATTACAGGGGTGCCAATTCATGAAAATGTATGGGGAAGGGGGAGGCAAAATGCATTTCTAAATTGGGGGTGGGAGGGGCTATTTTTTTTACTTTTCTACGAAAATAACAAGAAACAGTATTTTTTTAAAGAGCGCGTCAGTTTTAAATCTTGAAGATTTCTATGAATGTGAAGTTTCGACATTAATTGACAATTATAAACTTTTTATTTGTGAGGATATTTTCAGAAAGCCAGTAACAGGAAAATATTTGTTTGATTTCAGCATAAAATTGATAATTATTGTTCTAATATTAGCTCTAAATTACTGTGAGTAGCCTTTGTCTGTTCCAAAGATTTTAAATCATCCCGAGATTAAAAGTTAAAAACGTCTGGAAAGATGAAAGCTATGCAATCGAATTAGTTATCTCCAAGATTAGAATATTGGAAGCTGCAATAATGGCAGCGGTCAAACGCTCTGAATGGCTCAAATGGCTTTGAAGCATAGGCGCTCCGAAAACTGCGGAAGATTTGCTAGATGTTTTCCAGATAAATTGCCTACGGATGGTTTTGACTTCAAAAATTTTAAGTCATCTACATGTATGCAATATTCACTTCTTCTTCTTGGTTTCCTTTTTCTTTCTTTTTTGGTGATTTCAGCTTTGCATCACTGACATTCTCAAAAAAGGGGAATTTCTGGAATCTTGTCATACGCACCTCTACCAGATAGGGTTGTCAACTCTGTATCAAACTTGATATCAAGGAATAGCTTGGGTAGGACATAATATGACATCCGTGGGGGAGAAGGACGAGGATTGCTGAATTCTTAAAACAAGCTTCAGAAGAGTTTCCCGACCAAACTTGCTGGGAAGTAGGAACTAGTGTTTCATTTATGCCTTTTGAGTATCAGCGTCCCATTTGCTGTTATTCAGAACTCAGTGTGCTACTCAATTTAAATTCTAAAGGGGAGAAAGAAGACTGAAAAATATGTTTGGGTCTTCGGACAGTTATAAAGAACCAGTGTTTTTGCAAAAGGAAATTGGAATACAAGACACAGCAAAATCAATTTTGGTACGAAGAGCTGTGCTAGCCAACTATTTCTGCAAGTAAGAAAAGAGCGTATGGAAAAGGAAACTTCAAAATATCTTGAGAGGTAAAAAAAGGTTGAAGAAAACGGTTGGACAAATCAATAGAATTTACTTAGCTTGAGTGGGTGGGGTTTAAATTGTAATTACGTATTGAGCCTTAAGAATGGCACCGGAAATGCTCACTTTAGCAAAATCAAAATGTCAATCCAATGACTCTTGACTCTTCCGCTCAACGCTGTTACGGTTGAAAGGCTGTTCAGCGTGTTAAAGAACATTAAAATTAATTGTCAGTCATTATCTTGAGCAGTATAAAAGTGCTGTTCTTTTGCAGAGTGAATAGGAATTAAAAAGGGCCAGCAGCATTGCCATATTTATTAATTTGAAGAGGCGGCTATACTGACACCAAAGTATTGGTTTTCTCTTGAAAGTTTTAATTTGCTAAAAAGGTGGCATGTAAATTCTGGTTCAGGTAAAATTTAATCTAACTTGTTATTTGTTTGTGTTGGTCGACGTTAGTCCAGACCACCTGCAGTAAACTGTGAAGACAGTACAAAAACTTATTTAGAAAATTGCTTATTTAGTCTGTCTAAAAATGCTCAGTCAGGTCAATAACCAATTTAACTACATCAAGGAACTAATTTAAACGGTCAGTCATGTCTGACGAATAGGCTTACTACTCCATTGAATTTTGAAGATATAACACTCACCTACCAATCAATTTTTATTTTTGCTAGAGCTATATTAAAATGTGCTGTCCTAGCCGAGTGGTTAGCGCTGCGGACATGAAACCCTGGAGTTCGAGTCCTGGTGTCGCTGTTTATTTGGTTCGGAACGGGGTCAATGGTGTGACTCTTTAAGCTCAACCAGAGTCATCCCAGCTCTAAATGGGTACCTGGAGAAATATGGGGGGAAAACACGGAAAGCGTCGGATGATTTGCGCCCAACCACGCATTGTATTCCCGGCCGAAAGCATCGAATCAAGAGATCTGTACCTGCGCAACGCAGACCATTGGTCAGCATGCGAAGAAGAGCTAT
Source organism: Artemia sp. Qi Xiang Cuo (assembly GCF_049724085.1). Lineage (NCBI taxonomy): Eukaryota > Metazoa > Arthropoda > Branchiopoda > Anostraca > Artemiidae > Artemia > Artemia sp. Qi Xiang Cuo. The sequence goes on from NC_142806.1 coordinate 24,539,658, forward strand.
TTTAAAATGACAAAATTAAATGCACAAAACAAGTATTTAAATGCTCGCTCAAGAACAAACAAATTACAGTTTAAAGGAATCAGCAGGAAAATGCTGCCAAACAGGGAGGCAGAGAAAATAATTTTAAAAACCCGAAAAAGTAACAGACTCATTCTCAGACTCACAGATTCTTCTAAAGTGGAAAACCTGGGTAGAATGGTGAACTTCAGCAAAAGTTAGACAACTACTAGCGACTTGATTTGCTGTAATGCTACAAATCCAAGATTCGTTAGAACGGCAGAGTATAGCTAAAACGTGAGTGGTCTTAATCATACGCGTCCTTTCACTCTTATCGAATTTGCCATTTATTTTATAGTTAATTATGGATCAACTCTCTTTAGGTAAGCTTCGTCTGTTTTTAGGGTGTAGAAGCAGTGGATTTTTGTAGTATTCACCATTACGTAAGCCTTGTAAGGAAATATAATGAAAATCATGAGGGTTATACAGATGCTGTATTATTAAGTTGACTAAAGTCAATTGCTCCAGCTATAGCAGTTTTGGCCACGTTTCTATCCTGTATTTGAGCTGGGGAGGGGGGGGGGGTTAAATTATCAATAAGGTCTGTGTATGTACTTAAAAAAAATTAGTATGTCTGAAGAAGTAAAAACTACCAGAAGAAGCTTAACCTTAACGGGGTGCTGGGATGCCAAATGGACACTTTTAGTGGCTTTTGGACAATTTTTCACTCTGAGGGACAACCAGGACACTAATGGGTAAAAAAATGCAACTTTTTGAAAAAAAGGACCCTTTTTGGACATTTTTCCAAATCATAAACCAAATGTACTTATTTTCTTCTTTTTTTATAAATACGACTGCTTTTTATTTTTACTTTACTTTTAAGCTTTGGTAACGGCTTGGGGATTTTTCTTAGATGTTTTTGCGCCCTGCGTGAACACCGGATCGGAACACGACGAAAGAAATAAAGCGAAGCTTATTATTCGAAAGAAGAATAGTCAATAATGTTTGCTTTTATCCATTTGAATCAATGGACAGTGTTTACACCCCAATTGATTTTTATACTTTATACTGGAAAAGTAACAACGTAAATCCGGCCCTGGAGTTGCGAGAAAATCATTTAAAGCCTTTTTTGTCAACAGACCTTTCCAAATCAATCAAGTCCATTTCTGCAGTCAGGGAGAGAATTCCAATTGTCTACAGCTTGAATACTCCAAATGTTTGCTCTGATGTTACTCTTCTATTTTCTTATTTCTTTTTTTTACTATTTGTTTCTGACACTCTTTCTATTAAATCTGATGTTACCCTTCTAGTTTCTTTCTCTCGTTTTTCTTTGATTCTCCTCCTCCCTCTTTCTTGTATCCTATTAGTTCATTTTGTCCACAAAGAAAGCATATCTTCATTTCGAACTACCTTTTCCACATCTCAATCCTGAAATGAGATCTTCCATTCAAAATTTTTCTTCATGGATCATCTTCTCCTAGGCTCGTTTCGAGGAAATCAAGAAAGAAGTTTCCGCCTACATCAAGAAGATCGGTTACAACCTAGCATCCGTTGCCTTCGTCCCAACTTCTGGTTGGCACGGAGACTACATGTTGGACCCATCTGACAGACTTCCATGGTACAATGGGTGGGCCATTGAGTGCAAAGAAGGCAAGGCTGGCAGCAAGACCTTCCTAGAGGCTCTTGATGCCACCCAACTGAAAACCCCTTCGTCTTCCCCTTCAGGTGAGTTGAAATCGATAACGGCCTTCGCTTGTCTCTTGGAACTGATCTGAGACTTTTCAACCGCTTTCAGAGAATGCACTGGTAATATTTTCAGAGTACTTCCATTTATCGACCGAGTAGGAATAGGACCTAAAGTCTTAACCAATGTGGTATGCTAAAACTATCGAATCCATCTTTTTCTTCTATCTTACGGTTGAAGTTTGTCATCAAGTCGATCAACTTCAAGGACCCACCTGCTGCTGGTGGCAAAGTCACCCAAGGCCGCTGAGAAGGCTGGAAAGAAAAAGTAAATGGCCATTCCTTGCTGGCGCGTTCCGTGTAAATCCCTGTGGCGTCTAGCCGTGTGCATATGGCTGTTGTTACACTGCTGTCATAGAAAGAAAGGAGTTTCGCAAAAAAGCTGGGTTGGGGCTCAATTTTATTTATAGTCGCTAGCGAATGTTTCTGTCTTATATTCTATAATTTCAGCTGTGATTTTTTGTCAAACGCTGGTTTCCAGTTTCTATCGAGTATAGCTCAAGCGAATTTATTTCAATCGACCTTGTCTTCTCACTTTTTCAGTTCTCGAAAACGTCATTTTTGCTCAGGGGTACTTCTAAATGTTCAGAAAACGGCAAGATAGAGGAGTTGTTAAACGATTTTAACCACTTGACCAACCAGTTGGCTCAGTGGTTAAGGTGATCGACGTCTTTTGTTTAACTTTAAAACCATGCAGGTTAAGATACACTTTTCATTGCTACAGCCGTTCGAACCCTGTCGCACCCAAAGATCCTTAATACCTACCGAAGATGAATGACTCGCATCTTTTTCACATAGCTTAAGAAAATGCCGAAGTGAAAATGAATCTCTATGATTGGTTCTTTATTTTTCGACTAAGATAGGTAGCGGTATCAATAATCGATGTAAAATTTCGCTCTGTTGACATTCTCATGACGATTTTTTTCTGCCAGCTCTTCAAATTGAACTAGCACTAAACTTAATTTATAGGTAACGTTAATGTCTAAGCTGGAAATACCTGCAGAACTCATGCAGGTAACAGCAATTTTTTCACAGGTTTTGAAAATTTATAGTGGCAACCCTGTATATTGGCTAATTTTCTAGAGGGGCACTTCTTAAGTGTCCTTGTTTGGTATATTTGGACACTTTGTCCCTAAACGTTTTGGCAACCATGACGTGTTGTTCAAAGTAAACCCTATCATTTTTCTGCCATCCACTGCGTCATCTATAATTTACTTCTATGGAAAATGGTTACGGGAAAGATCAAAAACAAAGTCCTCAAAAAGGATTTCCAAGGCTGGCAAACTGGCTTTCACCTTTTAAGGCATACTCAGTGTAAAGCGTCTAGCTCCATTGTCAGGTTCGAAAATACCACCCAAATATAATGCTAGGCAGCAGTTAGATCGAAATGATCAAGGAAGTACAAAGCTATTTCGGGTCTTCAATCACAACCACTTCAAATTTAGACAACGTTTTTATCCAGTTAGTTACGTAATAATGATTCTATTAATGTAAGGTAAAATATGCGTGTAATTCTAGAAAATTTAGCTTAAGGAAGAGAGAAGTAAACTCAGCAGGATGATCCAATATCCCTCAATGATTCGGGGAATTATTCCCTCTCCTCCTTTATATTTACCTGCTAAAAAGATCTTGGATTACGAAAATTGACATTGGGATCTATGACATTATTTTTTGTTTACTTTTGTAATTTCATTATGTGAAATTTTTCACGTTTATGACAGCAAAACAAGCTTAACTAGAATACTACAATGGATTTCAGTGACATTTTCCCCATGGATATGGGTTGAACACCTCTATATCGTAAATCCTATCTTAAATAGATATCTTTCTTAAATAATATATTAAGCAGTGGCGTCAAATCATGAAAATTTATTTGGGGGGGGGGGGAGATTTAGCATTTTTCAATGAAAGTGAATCCCCAAAAAGGGGCATTTTTCAAGATCTTAGATTGGAGCGAAAAAATATAGGGAGCAGATACCCTCCCCCTCCCCCAATTGACACAATTGTTAGTAAGCTATTTCACTATTGATTTTTTTTTCATTTATTCGTGTCCATATACAAATGTGAATTAATATAAAGATGCAACTGATATATATTCTCGTTAATATAGAGCTATTTCACTATTAAATCTTTTTTTTTAACTCTACATGCAATAAATTTAATATAGTAGTCGGATATACTTCTTACTGACCATGGATGGATTTAAACCCTCGCCCATCAAAATTTTTATCAGACTCATAAAAATGTAACAAAATTGTATTTAAACAATATTTGGTACCTTTTTTAAAGTGTTGGTGTGTAGCCCCTCCTGCCCCTAAAAAAATTCTCCTCTGACAAAAATCCTGGATATGCCCCTGCTGACCACTAATATATAATTAAGTAATTGGGACAAGACAATAGATTAAGCTACCGGTTTAACCTGCTAAGCAAGCTGTTAAGCACCCATCCCAAAACGCTGTCAGGGCTTGACAGTCTTCGGTTTCCACCACCCAAATTGTAAACAACAAAAAATCTTTCTATCAATTAGTCCAGTAATGGGTAGTAATATCTATGCAAGATATAAGAGCAATATGGCGATATCTACATAACCATCGGACACAAGGAACAGAGATTCTAGTTTAATGCATAAGTGTGTTCTCAAATACCGGTGATTACCGTATATGGTGTCTTGCAAATATAGACACCAAAATGCTGAGCCACGAAAACTTGTAATCTCGTTGAAAAAAAGTGTATTTCTAACACATTTACGCGGAATTTCTGTTTTACAAGGATCACGCAAATTTGTGATTAGTATTTGGAAGTTTTGCGCTAAAAATTTGAATAAAAAACATTGTTTAATCAAGCGAGGTGCTTCTTTATGGGTCATTACACGCAGGAGTTGGGCCAATGAGGATCCTTGAAGATTGGGTCGAAAGATAACTTTAATTTGAACAAAGAAATACGTTTACTATGTTTTTTTTTTTATCTTCACTATCAATTTGTGAAGGCTGCGAAAATGCTAGATTTCCTTTTTTATTTATTCTTGTTCAGAACATATTTTTTGATGTTATTTCCCTTGCAATCTTATTATTTTCCATGCAAAATTCTAATTGGAGTTGCTCAAAAATTGTTTTGTGTAAGAGATGTGCTTTTTGTGCGGTCAAAATGGCAGAGGGAGTGCATAGGTGCGATTCCTCTGACAATTGGAGGGCGCAACCAAATTGAGTTTTAATTGGTGCTGAGTTCTTTGTAAATACACTTTATAGTAGAGATTCTACATTATATATAACCTTTTAAGTTGATCAATATTATTACATTATGAAATGAACAGTTGGCAGAGAATTCTAACAGTAGGTGATATATATATATATATATATATATATATATATATATATATATATATATATATATATATATATATATATATATATATATATATATATATATATATATATATATATATATATATATATATATATATATATATATATTTATATACCGTATATATACAGTTCGCAACATATGACCGACGCTATTACACATGTAAGAGAATTCTTGCAATTGGAAGCTGTGAAAAAGAAACTGTTTGTCAAGACGAAACTTAGTATGTCTGCTAAGAAGCCTTGATTTAAAATATTCTGAATTTCTAATCTGAAAAGGTCTTGCCTTGTCACGCAAGCCATATTTGCCTTTCGGGAAAAGATTTGGAAACATATGGAACATATGGACAATATCAGTCTTTTTCAGTTATTGTCTTGGTACGAACGGGAACATAGTGGTTTTGATGATAATACGTTGTTAAGTGAAGGGTCCTTCTACCTCTGAAAAGGGCTTTATAAACCGTATATCATGCAGCACAGAAAGGTATACCCATTTGAATCTGACGAGAAGAAGAATGCTTACTATGGAGATCTTTTAAAATTGTTTAAACCTTGGCGAAATGAAAATGAACTAGTAGTCAGTGGAAATAGCAGCTACGAAACCTACTGTGTTGAAAGTGTAAACTATCCCGACATGGTAGCTTACCACGAAAAATTTGTTGTTAAGAGGAAAAGCGATATTGAATTTGAAGAAAGGGTCTGAGAGCCTGCAAAAGAAATTCTGAAGGCTGAAAATATCGATGAAAACATTGAAGATGACCCTGAAAATACAATTCAGGGAGGAGTCATTGACAAAGCAGCAGATGCTATGGAGGATTTGTTAGACGCAAACAAACAGATTTTAAATGGTGACACCGAAGACAGGTTGAAAAATGATTATGAGTCGTTCAATATTGATCAAAAGAGAGTTTTTGACAAAATTTTAGACTCAGTTACCAAGCACAATGGTGCAACATCTTTGAAGTTGATTGTATCTGGATGTGGGGGTACAGGAAAATCTAGGGTTATCAGTGTCGTGAGAAGACTACTTTGCAACAAGTTCAAGAATGAAGATTGTCCCGTTGTAGTTATGGCACCTACTGGTATTGCTGCACATAGCATAAATGGTTTAAATATACATAGTTGTTTAAGTTTAGCTATTGATCAGGAAAACACCACAAAATACACACCTGTCTCCACTGAAAAACTTCTTACTTTGAGAAAGACACTTAAGGGGACATGACTTTTTATTATTGATGAAATGAGTATGGTTTCGTCTCTTCTTTTAACCTACATTCACTTAAGACTATCGGAAATAATGGCAGTTGATTTGCAAATGGGTAAGGCTAACTGCGTATTTTTGGGAGATTTTCTTCAATTAAGACCAGTAGGTGGTAATCCTCCTTATATACCTCTGACACGACTAGAAGTAAAAAATAGAATCGGATCAGTCGGTACTTTCAACCTCTGGCATCTATTTGAGTATAAGGAACTAAGCATAAATGTGAGACAAAAGATGGATAAGAGTTATGCTCATACACTGGCTGAAATTAGACAGGGGTTTTGCATTGGTAAAAATTTGAATAGTCTTCACAAGAGAAAAATTGGGATCTCCTACAGAGCTTCAAATGACGAAATTATAGATCTTTACTCAAAATTGTATGCAGAGGGAAATAGACCTGTCATTCTTATGCCCACCAATGAAAATTGTATGGTAGTTAACGAGTTGCTTCTTAAAAAAAAGCTGCTCAGACGACGTTAAACCTTCTGCAGTTGATCGACTCTCTTCAGTTGTTGACGACAAACGAATCGAACAGAAAGCAGCAAACACTGTTTTAAACTTTGGCAACGACAAAAAAGAACAGCCGGTGCTTTCATGAGCTTGTTACTTGCATTAGGTGCACATGTAATGCTCCAAAGAAATATTTGTGTTTCTATGGGGCTAGTAAATGGATCAATGGGTACAGTAACAAGCTTCAAGTTGCTACCAAACGGAGAAATAAATGGAGTTCTTGTAAAATTTGACGGACTGGAACTTCCGGTTAAAATTGGCAGAGAAACTGTGCGCTTTGAATACAGTAAAGAACGATCTCTCGCCCATAGTAACTGATATATGGTGGTTCCAGTTACAGTAAAGAACAAACTTGCGGCCCATAGTAACTAAAATGATATTATAATTTCATGTTAAAGATAATAGTAAAGAACGATATGAAGCCTATGTTATAGTAAAGAATTATCTGGGTTGCAGCGGTAACTAGCAATCCGGGTTGCAGTGGTAGCTAGTTGTAATGAAGAACGAATATAAAGTTGTAAAGATACAAAGGGATTAAATTTTCTCGTATCATATTATAATATATAACATAAAAAGTAAGTTGAATATTTATACACGTTTATCTTTCGACAAGAATAACTGACGTAATCAGTGACTTGACGTATTACAATAAAAATTACAATAAAGAATGAACTGTAACCCATTGTAACTTAAGTATTAAATCAAACAGTTCGTGGTCATAATAAAGAGCTGTGTAATGGCTCAATTTACAGGAAACTGCTGTATATAAAAACCTTTTGTAATTAACAAAATTCATTATTATTATAAAACAAATTGTTACGATATGGTAAAGAACTAACTCTAGGTGATAGAAACTAATTTAATTTTTTATAATAAAGAACAAGCTCTTGTCTATACTAACTTGCATAGGCAACTTTACTATAGTTAAGATTAGGCCTACAGTATTTATATCCGGGTTGCAGCGGTAGCTAGCAACCTAGTAAGAGACGATCACGTCCAATGTTAAGAAATGTATTGAAAAACGGTCATTAGAAGAACAAGCCGTTGCATATATTGGACTGATTTAGATGCCTGATACTTTGAGGCTTGTCTCTCATCCGGGTTGCAGCGGTAGCTTGCAACCTAGTAAGAGACGATCACGTCCAATGTTAAGAAATATAAAAAAAAAAAGTCAAATCAAAACAAAAAGTACACCATTAGAACTGCCTTGTCCAAAACCCCTGTATAGGGAACTTTTTGTCCCTTGGCTTGAACAGCAAGGGAAATATATTGGCTTGAAAATGAAGAAAAGAGGCGGCTACTACAACATTCTGCCTAAACAGCATATTTATTTCTTTCTTCTTTTCCACAGATAGCTTGGTATACATAAAGGATCGAAATAGTTCATTATAAATGGGAAGTGTGTAAGTTTCATCGGAAATTGCTGCCATATAATAAGGCTTTGAAATTATCTTTAATTTATCTTTTAATTCATTTACAATGACAGGGTTTTTTCATTTATTCTATATGAGCCCTCCTGTAAAAATTGGCTTGTGATGGATTCGAACCCACGCCCCTCGCGCTTTAAATCACTCTTCTCTAGCCAACTAAACTAACAAGCCTTGACAATAGAAACGAATGCTACGATTTATCATGAATAATAGCTACAATTTGGATTTTTGCTCTTCTTTGCAAATCTGCAATTTACATAAATTAGAATATTTAAAGACAAAAAACAGAAAAATGAGATTGGGAAAAAACTATAGTAAACATTATTATATTGAAAGACGGTCACTAGAAGAACAAGCCGTTGCATATATTGGACTGATTTAGATGCCTGATACTTTGTGGCTTGTCGCTCATCCGGGTTGCAGCGGTAGCTAACAATCTAGTAAGAGACGATCATGTCCAATGTTAAGAAATATAAAAAGCCATAACTCCTAAAAACAAGTCGATCAAAACAAAAAGTACACCATTAGAACCGCCTTGTCCGAAACCCCTGTATAGGAAATTTTCTGTCTCTTGGCTTGAACAGCAAGGGAAATATTTTGGCTTGAAAATCAAGAAAAGTGGCAGCTACTAAAACATTCTGCCTAAACGGCATTTTTTTTTTTCTTTCTTATCCACAGATAGCTTGGCACTGGAACATTGTAGAGAGTTGTTCAATGACTCATTTTAAAGGAAACTGATTGGGTTAAAAATCTTTTGTAACTAAAATAAATTATTTCTAAAACAGAATAAATTTTTCCACTAAATTACAGTAAAGAACAAACTTCCAGCCCATAGTAACTAAAATAAGATTATAATTAATATTAAAGATTGATCATTGATGTCATAATAGTAGGTTGTAGCCAGGTCGTCTCTTACTATTCCAAAAAAGAAAAAGCCATAGGCTTTTTCCTGTTTGTAATATCCGGGTTGCAGCGGTAGCTAGCAACCTAGTAAGAGACGATCACGTCTAATGTTAAGAAATATAAAAACCCCTAACTCCTAAAAAAAGAGTCAGATCAAAACAAAAAGTACACCATTAGAACCGCCTTGTCCGAAACCCCTATATAAGAAAGTTACCGTCCTTTGGCTTGAATAACAAAGAAAATATATTGGCTTGAAAATCAAGAAAATTTACTTTAACCACGTTATTCTCCAAAAATGGCATATTTTATTTCTTTTTTCTTCTTCTTTTCCACAGATAGCTTGGCACTGGAACATCTTAGAGAGTTGTTCAATGGCTCATTTTAAAGGAAATCTCTAGATCTAGTGTTATTTGTACATAATTATTTTTAAATTAATTACTTTTTACGAAAAACTTAATTTTTTATATACAATATTGATTAATGACGTCATAGTCGTTGGATGTAGTTAGTATTACATAAAGGCTCGATCATAAATTTAAGCTGAAACTAAGTAAAGGACAATTATGCCTCCATATATTCACAGTGATGTATAATATTCCCCATTACATCTGTAAACTGTTCCACAGTTGCCGGTCCATACCTTGGAAGCTTTTCACTAAACATGCAACATTTCTTTTGGATATTACTATGAAGTTTTGCGAAAGCATCTCTAGCTGTCTTATAATAAAGAACGACCTCTTGCCTATACTAAATTTTATAGGCCACTCAACTATAGTATAGTTTAGTAAAGTTTACAATATATTAAAAGACAATCATCAGGAGACTATAATAAAGAACGGACTGTAACCCATAGAAACTGAAGTATTAAATCAAACAGTTCGTGGTCATAATTAAGAGCTGTGTAATGGCTTTTTTAAAGTAAATTGCTTTATATAGAAACCTTTTTTAATTAACAAAAATAATTATTATTATAAAATAAATTTTTGTGATATGGTAAAGAACTAACTCTAGGCCATAGTAACTAATTTAATTTTGTTACATAAAGGACCGATATAGTTCATCATATATGGTATTTGTCAACAAGATTTTCTTATATAATTATCCATTTTTATGTAAAATGCAGTAATTTTGGGGGGTTTTAACATCATATACAAGACCGTGGTTACAGCGATAGCTGCAAACTAGTAAAAAACAAACTCGGCCAATTATAAATGACATTATGACCAATTATAAATAAGTTTTTTCCTGTCATAAATGACAGGAAAAAACTTGATTTTTCTTGACTCCTCTAAAACTGAATTCCCACTTAACTCCCCAACAATGAAAATTATATATAATTTTTAAGTGTATAAAATTTCAATTTTCGGTTTTTGGGGTTATGAAGTTTTAATTAAGAACAATATTCACAACACAGTGAGTATACGGAGGCTTACTTCTTAGAAAACTGGAAAATTGTAGAGAGTTGTTCAATGGCTCATTTTAAAGGAAATTAATGGGGTTTAAAATTTTATAAGGAACGAACTCTATCCTATAGTAACTGCAATATATAAATAAATAATTACGTAAAAGTTTGATCTAACTCATTAAAACTAGGGATTATGTATCCGGGCTGCAGTGGTAGCTAGCAACCTAGTAAGAGACGATCACGTCCAAGGTTAAGAAACAAAAAAACCCATAACTCCTAAAAAAAAGAGTCTGACCAAAACAAGAAGTACACCACTAGAACCGCCTTGTTCGAAACCCCTAAATAGAAAACATTCTGTCCCTTGGCTTGAACAGCCAGGGAAATATATTGGCTTGAAAATCAAGAAAAGTGGCAGCTACTACAACATTCTGCCTCAACGGGATATTTTTTTTCTTTCTTCCTTCTTTTCCACAGATAGCTTGGCACTGGAACATCGTAGAGAGTTGTTCAATGGGTCATTTTAAAGGAAATTAATTGGGTTAAAAATCTTTTGTAACTAAAATAAATTATTTCGAAAAGAGAATAAATTTTTCCACTAAAAACTGCATTTTTGATGTCATTTCATACTGCAGTCTTTTCAAAGATATTTGATTTTTGTACATAAATCATAATCGTATACCAGCGGTAAGATTTGAACCCATGCCTCCGAAGGGACTGGTGGCTAACACCAGCGCCTTAGACCACTCGGCCACGCTGCATCTCATAACTACATATGTGAATCCGGGATGCAGCAGTAGCTATCAACCTAGTAAGAGACGATCAGTCCGATGCTAAGAAATATAAAAACCCAGAACTCCTAAAAATAGAGTCAGATCAAAACAAAAGTACATCATTAGAACCACCTTGTCTGAAACCCTGCTAGATAAATTATGAATGTCGTCATAGTTTTATTAGAGCTATGACGTGAATAGAAAAACACGACATTAAGTTGTTTTTTCTGAAGACGTCGTAAAATAATATCATTACACCATGACGTCATTACATAAAATCATTACGCCATGACATCATAATTACTATATAAAAAGAGACAAAAATGTAAATGGTCTCATTCATGATAACATAATGGTTAGATCAAAGCAAGCTACCCCCAAGTTAAAAAACAGTACTACACAAAAAACAGAGATAGCATCTTGAAAAGAGAAAAGAAAAGGTATTCAACCGACCAGGCATATCGAGATGTAAAAATTTAGAGAGCCAAACAAAACATCAAGGAGTGTTATCAAAATGATGAACTTTATAGAGAAGCAAAAATTAAGCAAGCTAAACAAAAGATCAAGGAACGATATGATAATGATGAAGAGTACAGAGAAGCAAAAATTGAGCAGGATAGACAAAATATCAAGGGGTGTTACTAAACTTATGAATATTGCTGAATAAAATATAATAAAAAATAATAGCGAAGGTATTCAACCTACCAGATGTATAAATAAGTAACAATAGAGATAGCCAAACAAAAGATCAAGGAGCGTTACTGGGGTGACAAAAACTATAATGAAAAATTAAATTCTCTGCGAGGTTGTACCGAAGAACGTATAAGGACAAAGGGAAAAATTACATTCAGAAATACAAGAAGATGGCAAAAATGCAGGCTTATCTTCGTAAATTGAGAAACATTTTACGCTTGTTTAACTAGGATCACAAAAAGCATTCAAATTACAGATTAAAATTCTCTTTGAAAGAGCGGATGCTGTTGAATATTCGGCTAGAAATGCTCTGGCAAAAGTTCATGGTAATATCCAAAAGAAATGTTGTCAGTTTAATGAAAAGCTTCCAAGTTATGGATTGGCAACTGCAGAACAGTTTATAGATGCAATGGGAAATATTCGACAACAAAGTGAATATACGGAGGCGTACTTCTTAGAAAATTCGTTTATTAATTTTGGAAGGAGCAATTGCAGATTATGTAGCAGTAATAAAAATATATAAACAAGCATACCTATCAACAGCGAAGGAAAAGCAATGTTTTCCATTATGGCGAAAACGACCCTGTTAGGGTTATTAGTATATGTCTTTGTGAGACACTAATTCCTGGAACACCTCCTCAAGAAAAAAGTATTTCTAACTGTTAACTCCTAAAAATAGAGTCAGATTAAAACAAGAAGTACATTATTAGAAGCACCTTGTCTGAAACCCCTATTTAAGAAAACTACTGTCCCTTGACTTGAACAACAAGGGAAGTATATTGGCTTGAAAATCAAGAAAATTACATTAAAAGACAATCATTGCAATAACAAGCCATTGCATACGGTGTTCTTAGTTAGCTTCTTGATTGTTTGATACATAAGTTACAGTAAAGAACAAACTTCCAGCCCATAGTAATTAAAATAAGACGTTTGCTTTGTTATAAAATACTACCAGCGGTAAGATTTGAGCCCGCACCTCCAAAGAGACTGGTAGAAAACACCAGTGCCTTGGACCACTTGGCGACGCTGCCTTTCATAACTATGTGAATCCGGGTTGCAGCAGTAGCTAGCAACCTAGTAAGAGACGATCAAATCCAATGCTAAAAAATATAAAAAATCTAGAACTCCTAAAAATAGAGTCAGATCGAAACAAAAGTACATCTTCAGAACCACCTAGTCTAAAACTCTACTAGATAAATGATGAATGTCGTCATAGTTTTATTAGAACTAAGCTCCAGGTTACAGTGGTAACTAGCAACCTAGTAAGAGACGATCACGTCCCATAGTAAAAACTAATGCAATCATAACTCCCGAAAAAAGATTCAGATCAAAATAAAAAGTCCACTATTAGAACCGACTTGTCCGAAACCTCAGTACAGCAAACTTACCGTCCCTTGGCTGGAATAAAAAGGAAAATATATTGGCTTGAAAATCAAGTAAATTTACTTTCACCACGATTTTCTCCACATACGGCATCTTTTTCTCTTTCCGTCTGATTTTTCTCCTCAGCTAGCTGGGCACTGGAAAACCATAGAGAGCTGTATAATGGCTCATTCTAAAGGAAATTGCTACATCTAGTCACTTTTGTAATTAAAAATAAAATAGTTTTTAAAGTAGAATCAATTTAAACTCTAAAGAATAAAATAGTTTTTAAAGTAGAATCAATTTTGTCAAAAAAACTGCATTTTCATGCAATAAAGCTTGATGAATGACATTATAATCGTATATTGGTTATAACCATATATGACGTTATAATTGAATGCAAAATTTATACACCTTATCTTTCGACAAGATAATTTTATTTTTTTTTAGTTCTAAGTTCAGGATCGCTCAAATCATTATGTAAACTACAAAAATATTTATGGTGTCTGAGCAATAATTTTAATTCTTTAATTAAAACTAGGAAATACCTGAAAATTTTAAAATTAGTTTTTATTTTTTGTTGGTTTTTATAATAAGAAATACAAATTAAAAGACGATCATTCAAAGGACATTCTATTGCATATATTGGACTTAGTTAGCTGCTCGATTTCTTGAAAAAAACATCTCATTGGTCAACTGAAACTAGAATAATTCCTGAAAATTTTAAGTGAAATAATTCTATATAGCTGTGACGTGCAAAAATACTTATGGTGTTTGATCAATAATTTCCATTTTTAATTTAAACCAGAAAGAAACCTGAAATTTTTTAAGTTAGTTTGGTTTTCATTTTGCTTCAAATGAAGCAATCAAACAGTTCATGGTAATGAACTATATAGTAATAGCTACTTGTCTAAATAGTAACCAAAACTCTAAAGAACGAAATTTTGATACCAATAGATACATCGAAGCAAACAGTTCATGATAACGATTTGTATGTTTAGTAAGAGTGACTCGTCTCAACAGTAACTTGCTACATCTAGTTCCTTCTGTAATTAAAGATAAATATTTTTAACATAGTTCCGGGTCGCAGCGGTAGCTAGCAACCTAATTAAAAGACGATCATTCGAAGAGCATACCATTGCATATATTGGACTTAGTTAGCTGCTCGATTCCTTGAAAAAAAAATCTTATTTGTCAACTGAATCTGGCATAATTCCTGAAAATTTCGAATAAAATAATTTTATTTAACTGCAAAGTGTAAAAATATTTATGGTGTCTTATCCATAATTTCCATTTTTTTAATTCAAACCAGAAAAAACCCTGACAATTTTAAAATTAGTTTAGTTTTTCTTTTACTTCAGTTGACTCGCTATGCCATTTGTTTACACCATTAAATTTATACCACCTTAGTTCAAAGTTATTATTGTATCCTGGAACCAAACTTTTTTGGCTTGACCGTAAAGTACGTATCTCTATATTGTTGTCCTATATATCGAATGAAAAATATTCAATTTTTTCATTTTATTTTTCCGGGTTGCAGCGGTAGCTAGCAACCTAGTAAGAGACGATCACGTCCAATGTTAAGAAATATAAAAACCCATAGTTCCTAACAAAGGAGTCAGATCAAAACAAAAAGTACACCATTAGAACCGCCTTGTCCGAAACCCCTGTATAGGAAACTTTCTGTCCCTTGGCTTGAACAGCAAGGGAAATATATTGGCTTGAAAATCAAGAAAATTGACTTTAACCACGTTATTCTCCCCAAACGGGATATTTTTTTCTTTTTTCTTTTTTTTTCTTTTCCACAGATAGCTTGGCACTGGAACATCGTAGAGGGTTGTTCAATAGCTCATTTTAAAGTAAATTAATTGGGTTAAAAACCTTTTGTAACTAAAATAAATTATTTCTAAAAGAGAATAAATTTTTCCACCAAAAACTGCATTTTCGATGTCTTTTCACATTATAATAAAGATCGAACTCTTCCCTATACTAACTTGCATACGCAACTTCACTATAGTTAATACATAAAGGACCGATATAGCTCATCATAAATGGTGTTTGTCAATTAGGTTTATTTTATATAATCATCCACTATCCGGGTTGCAGTGGTAGCAAGCAACCTACTAAGAGACAATCACGTATTGTCTTGAAAATCACATATTGGCTTGAAAATCAAGAAAATTGACTTTAACAGCGATATTCTCCACATACGGTTTCTTTTTTTTCGATGCGTTTGATTTTACTCCTCAGCCATCTGTATAAAGGCCTAATATGAACGATGTTCAATTAGTATGTCAAGAAAGCAATATCACGGTTTTTGATTTCTTTGTTAATCTGGTTCAAAAAATTGGCTGGCGAGGGGATTGAACCCACGACATTCGCACTAATGAGCACGACGCTCTAACCAGCTGAGTTAGTTGCAGCGGTAGCTAGCAATCTAGTAAGAAACGATGACGCCCAATAGTAAAAACTAATGTAAGCCATAAATCCTGAAAAAAGATTCAGGTCAAAACAAAAAGTACACTATTAGAACCACCTTGTTCAAAACTTCTATATCGCAAACTTACCGTCCATTGGCTTGAGTAAAAAGAAAATATATTGGCTTGAAAATCAAAAAAATTTACTTTAACCAAGATATTCTCCACATACGGAATCTTTTTTTCTTTCCGCTTGATTTTACTCCTCAGCTAGCTGGGCACTGGAAAATCATAGAGAGCTGTATAATGGCTCATTTTAAAGGAAATCGCTACATCTAGTAGCTTTTGTAATGAAAAATAAAACAGTTGTTAAAGTAGAATCACTTTGTTAAAAAACTGCATTTTTGATGTATTTCATACTGCAGTCTTTTCAAAGATATTTGAATTTTGAAGCAATCAAACAGTTCATGATAATGAACTCTATAGTAATAGCAACTTGTCTCAATAGTAACCGTAACTCTAAAGAACGAAATTTTGATACCAATAGATACATCAAAGCAAACAGTTCGTGATAACGAACTGTATACAGCTTACAGCGTTAGCTAGTATCCGGGTTGCAGCGATAGCTAGCAACCTAGTAAGAGACGATAACGTCCAATGTTGAGAAATATAAAAACCCATAACTCCTTAAAAAAAAGTCAGATAAAAAGTCTGATCTTTTTTCTGTTTGTAATTTGGAGTTCTAAAGTAGAGTAATACGATAGTTAGTTTAATCCAACAGTTCGTGGTAACAAACTGTATAGTAAGAGCGACTAGTCTCAATAGTAACCTAAACTGTAAAAAATGAAGTTTTAATGTCAATAGATACATCAAAAGAATCGGATTTTTGCGCTGATTTTGAGTATATAAGTTTAATCAAGTTTACTCATATCCATAAAAAGTTGCAAGCCTGAGAAAATTTGGCTTATTTTCCAAAAAGGGAAAAACACCATCAGATTCAGCGTATTAGAGAAAGTTACTGTAGAGGTTTCAAGCTCCTATCTGCAAAAACGTGGAATTTTGTATTTTTTTATCAGAAGATAGATCATGGATGCGTGTTTATTTGCCCTTTTTTTTCTTTTTTCCAGGGGTGATCGTATCGACCCAGAGGTCTTAGAAAATACGAGAAGGCTTATCTGAACAGAGATCAAAAGTTCTAGTGCGTTATTTAATCAATTTTACAGTAAGAACCGAAGTCTATCTCATACTAACTGATGCAAGAGGGAAAAGGAAAAGAGGTCTGTGGTATATATGACGTCTTATGGGGTTATATTTAATTACAAATATTATAATTCTGTTTGCAGCGGTAGTTTGCGTAAAGAACGAATAGTAAAGTCTATAATAACTGAATATTACTAGGAGACTAAAAGTTTGTAATAGAAGCTTGCTTTCCTAGAAACCAGCATCATCCATTTATAATTAACAGAAAAATTTGGGTGAGATTCGAACTCGAGACACTAGGATCACAAAGCGTACGCTCTACTGAATGAGTCACTAATGCTTGCATATTAAAAAAGAATATATATTTTGAGACAATATTGAAAAAGAGTTACTTACATAAAGGACTGATACAGTTCACTGTAAATTTGTACATTAAAATACGATCATTGGAATAACAAACCATTGCATACATTGGATTTAGGTAGCTACTTGATTGTTTGAGGTTCGTTTCTTAGGCTACTATTTCAAAGAAGAAAAATCCGTAGGCTTTTTTCTGTTTGTATACAGTAAGGACCGAAGTCTATCTCATAGTAACTGATGCAACAGGGAAAAGAAAAAAAGGTCTATGGTGTATATGACGTCATTATAATGATAAACTAACTCTTGCTTGTACTACCTTGCATAGGCAACTTACCTATAGTTAGGACTAGAGTATTTATATTATGATAAAACAAAAGTTATGAGAAGAAACTACAAAACTTTGTACACTGTAAAAATATTTAGGATGTTTTAGTAACGATTTCAGTGTATGAAAATAAATTAGATACATTCCTAATTAATCTAGTGAGAGGTGCCCATGTCCAATACTAGAAAATGTAATAGCCAATAACTCGTGAAAATAGTGTTAGATCAAATCCGGGTCGCAATGGTAGCTAGCAAATTAGTAAGAGACGATCACGCCCTTTAGTAAAAATGAAATAGGTCATAACTCCTAAAACTAGAATCAGATCAAAAACAATAGTACACTATTAGAACCACATTGTCCGAAACCCCTATATAGGAAACTTACCATCCCTTGGCTTAGAAAACAAGGGAAATATACTGGCTTGTAAATCAAGAAAAGTGGTTGAAACCACGAAATTCTGCATTTACGGCATCTTTTTTTTCTCCTTCTTCTTCTTTTTCTCAGATAGCGGGGCACTGGAACATTGTAGAGAGCAGTTGTATGGCTCATTTTAAAAGAAATCTAAAACTAAGCCAATATCTTAGACAGTTAAGGCAACAGTTGCAAGAAAAACTTCAAAAGAGGCTCATTCGATTGGAAGTTCAAAGGGCTAGTGCCCTTTTTAATAGTGCAAAGTGGTTGGAGGGCAACTAGCCCCCTCCCACGCCCATCAATCCCCCAAACACATCCAATCAAAGTTTTGAGTTAGCCGTTTTTTTCAGTGTATTTGATTTCCAGATGTTTTTGAGGAGGACACTCCCCCACAACCACAGGGCAAGGGTTTTAAGTTATTCCCTGGGGGCATATAAGATTTTTATAGAAGGCGTTGTCGTAAAAACTTCAAAAAATGTTCATTTGATTGGAATTGAAAGAGCTACTGCCCTTTTTAATAGTCGAAAGTGATTGGAGGTCAACTAGCCCCCCACCCACTCCCATCATTCCTCCAAACACATCCAATCAAAATTTTGAGATAGCCTTTTTTTCAGCTTAGTTGATTACGCATAATAGATATGTTTTTGAGGAGGACACTCCTCCAAAACCCTCAGGGCAAGGGTTTTAATTTATGCCCTGGGGGAATATAAGATTTTTATAGAAGGCGTTGTCGTAGAAACTTCAAAAAAGGCTCATTGACTGGAAATTCAAAAGGGCAAGTGCCCTTTTTCATAGTCAAAAGTGATTGGAGGGCAACTCCCCCCCCCCACACCCATCTTTCCCCCAAACACATCCAATCAAAATTGTGAGAAAGTCATTTTGTTCAACGTAGTTGATTTCCAGATAGAAAATAGGTTTTTGAGGAGGACAACCCCCAAAACCCTCAGGCAATGGGTTTTAAGTTATGCCCTGGGGGCGTATAAGGCTTTTATAGAAGACGTTGTCGTAGAAACTTCAAAACAGGCTCATTTGATTGGAAATTCAAAGGGCTAGTGCCCTTTTTAATAGTCGAAAGTGATTGGAGGGTAACTAGCCCACCCCCATGCCCATCATTCCCCCAAACACATCCAATCAAAATTTTGAGATCGGCATTTTGTCAGGTAGCTGATTTCCAGATATAAAATGTCTTTTTGAGGAGGACACTCCCCCACAACCCTCAGGGCAAGGGTTTTAAGTTATGCCCTGGGGATATATAAGGTTTTTATAGAAGGTGTTGTCATAGAAAATTCATAAGGGGCTCATTTGATTGGAAATTCAAAGGGCTAGTCCCCTTTTTAATAGTCGAAAGCGATTGGAGGGCAACTAGCCCTCAAATCGCTTAGCTGGCCCGATTGGTTCTTATAGAGGGCGTTGTCGTAGAAACTTCAAAAAAACTTTATTTGATTGGAAATTCAAAGGGCTAGTGCCCTTATTAATAGTCAAAAGTAGTTGGAGGGCACCTTGACCCCCCGCACGCCCATCATTACCCAAAACACATCCAATCAAAATTTTGAGATACCCATTTTCTTCAGCGTAGGCTAGTTGATTTCCAAATAGAAAATATGTTTTTTAGGAGGACAGTCCCCCATAACCCTCAGGGCAAGGGTTTTATATTATGCCCTGGGGGCATATAAGGTTTTATAAGAAGGTTTTGTCGTAGAAACTTCAAAACAGGCTTATTCGATTGGAAATTCAAAGGCCTAGTTCCTTTCTTAATAGACGAAAGTTATCGGAGGGGAATGAGCCCCTCCCCCACGCAAATCATTCCCCCAATTACATCCAATCAAAATTTTGAGATAGCCATTTTGGATCAGCGTAGCTGATTTCCAGATAGAAATTATGTTTTTGAGGAGGACACTCCCCAACAACCCTCAGGGCAAAGGTTTTAAGTTATTGCGTATATAAGGTTTTTATAGAAGGTGTTGTCATAGAAAATTCATAAGGGGCTCATTTAATTGGAAATTCAAAGGGCTAGTCCCCTTTTTAATAGTCGAAAGCGATTGGAGGGCAACTAGCCCTCCCCCACTTCCATCATTAACCAAAACACATTCAATTAAAATTTTCAGATAGCCATTTTGTTTAGCGTAGGCTAGTTAATTTCCAGATAGAAAATAGGTTTTGAGAAGGACACTCCCCCACAGCCCTCAGGGCAGGGGTTTTAAGTTATGGGCAGGGGGCATATAATGTTTTTACAGAAGGCGTTGTCGTAGAAACTTCAAAAAAGCTCATTCGATTGGAAATTCAAAGGGCTAGTCCCTTTTTTAATAGTCGAAAGCAATAGGAGGGCAACTAGCCCTCTCCCACGTAAACCATTAACCCAAACAAATCCAATCAAAAATTTTAGATAGCCATTTTGTTTAGTGTAGGCTAGTTCATTTCCAGATAGAAAATATGTTTTTGAGAAGGACACTTCCCCACAACCCTCAGGGCACGGGTTTTAAGTTATGCCCTGGGGGCATATAAGGTTTTTATAGAAGGCGTTGTCATAGAAACTTCAAAAAAGCTCATTCGATTGGAAATTCAAAGGGCTAGTGCCCTTTTTAATAGTTGAAAGTGATTGGAGGGCAACAAGCTCCCCCCCCCTCGCCCATCATTCCCCAAATCACATCCAACAAAAATTTTGAGATAGCCGTTTTGTTCAGCGTAGTGGATTTACAGATATAAAACATGTTTTTGGGGAGGACACTCCCCCACAACCCTCAGAGCAAGGGTTTTAAGTTATGCCCTGGGGGCATATAAGGTTTTTATAGAAGGCGTTGTCGTAGAAACATCAAAAAAGGCTCATTCTATTGGAAATTCAAAGGGCTAGTACCCTTTTTAATAGTTGAAAGTAATTGGAGGGCAACAATCCCCCCCCCCCTCGCCCATCATTCCCCAAATCACATCAAATAAAAATTTTGAGATATCCGTTATGTTCATCTTAGTTGATTTACAGATAGAAAACATGTTTTTGAGGAGGATACTTCGCCACAGCTTTCAGGGCAAGGGTTTTTAAGTTATACCCTGGGGTCATATACGGTTTTTATAGAAGACATTGTCGTAGAAACTTCAGAAAAGGGCTCATTTGATTTGAAATTCAAAGGACTAGTGCCCTTTTTAATAGTCGAAAGTGATTAGTAATACTTGTTGTTGTTGTTTAGACCAGGGCACTTCGTATCGAAGGATTTGTCGTGGGAACTTCGAAAGAGGCTCATTCGATTGAAAATAGAAAGGACTGATGCCCTTTTTAATTGTCGAAACTGACTGGAGGGAAACTAATCCCCCTCCCACGCCCACCTTCCTATTTGCCTTTATGTTTAAAAACTAAATGTTGCCTTAAGATTAAATCAAATGCACTGTGTTAATACTAATTCCCAATAAGGCATCTCAGCAGTATCCCAAGAACGACTGAGGGTATTATGTTCAAACTTTCGAGGCTACTTCTGCTCTTAAAATTTAACCAAATCAAAATAGTGTAAGTGTATCCAAGCTATCATAGAAAGTAATGGTGTCAAGTTTTTTACGAATGGTGTCAAGTTTTCCATTTCAGGTCAACTAGAGGAGGTATGAAACTAAGTTAAACAGTACTATTTGTGTCCAGATTTTTAAAATGGTGTATGTTGTTAAAAATTGCTGAAAATTTTTCTCCAGCATACACTTAGCAGGCCAAACTATAAAGTCTTAAAAAACGAAAAGATTTAAAGTGTTATTTTCTTTTTCCCTGAAAAGACTATGTCAATATAAAACGAAAAAAAATAATTAAAAAAACTTTTTTCCACAAAATAAGATTTTCCATAAAACAATGCTTTTACCACAAAACAATGCTTGAGCCCACATGGTTACAGTGGTAACTGCAACTTTTTAAAAGAAGAATCATAGCCTATTTTAAATAAAATAAAGAGAAAACCTCTTAGAAAAACAGTGAGAAAACATTTGTAATTTTCGGTGGATTCTAGGCTAGTAACTATTAATTTGATTAGTCGCAACAGTAAGCTGTTATTTTGAAAACCAGTTATTGGTATTTTGAAAATAGCCTGGAAGTACACAATTGAAATTATCCTAGCCGAAAACCCTTTACAGGAAGCTTTCTTCGGCTCCTTGGCTTGACAACAGGGCGATTAGATTAAGCATTACTGAACTTTTAAAATATCCAACAGATTATCATGCAAAAGTTCAGTTGTTACATCTGCAAAATTTTTAATATAACGAAAAAAGATTATTGAAGTGGTTCAAGATTAATTTCAGGTTGAGCCTATTCGCTTCTGGTAGGACCTCAACCATCCGCAGTATCTAATAGAGAAAAGTAAGGTTTCTGCAAGAAATTAGCTATTAAAATGTTGCGGAGAAAATCTTTTCCATTTTACCCTCCCCCCTAATGAGACGAATTCAACTATAAAAACTGTAACAGTTATTTTTAAGTCACTTAAATTTCAAGCATTTAGTCAACTCTGTCATACACTTATATTCATTAAAGTGGAAGTGCCTCAGAAATAAATCTTAGCTTTATCCCTAGCAGACTGTCCTGAACTTCTTCTAATACTCCAAGAATATCTAGCTTGGTTCATTTTCAATTTTAACTGCGTTTATTACTAAAACTGAACTAAATTCAAAATACAAAAAACATTTTGTAACGACTGAAAACTTCATATTCTAGTTTGGAATTTATCTTGTCCACTGCTATAAAAAAAATTTAATGGGATTTTCTTTCTAATGTTCATGGTTTTATTGAGACTTTTTTCAAATCTATTAGTGCAGTTCAAACATTCTTGTTATAAGTAGGCTGACCATTGACAATGACTACAAAACTATCAATGTTAAGAAGTTTTTCAGACTGAATATCTGCATTTGCTTGCGCATCAACAGGTAGATATACTATTCTACCCTTAAGAGCGTCAACAAGTTCTGTTCTAGGTTTCTTCAACGCTGTTACTTGCCCTAATCTGACGATCGTAAGACAAGGCATTAAAAATTGAATGATTGACATTTCAAAATTATTTAGACACTTTATACATTCCTGTGTACAGTCGATATGAAGGTTATTTAATAGTGATCGGACATTCTCCTGACTTTTCAACATTTTCCCAGCACAGTAATCACAGACAGAAAATGAATCTATGACATCCTCTTTCCAACCTGTACAATGAATCAGCTGTTCTCTGTCATCTTTGGGTATGTCCTGTTGGAGGTGTTCTAAAATCGTGGCCATCATTAAATCAAAACCTTTCCTATTTGGTGGGGATCTTAAACTCTTCAGTTGGCATTTTGTCTTTATCTGCTCGCAACTGTCACAATGCATTGTAGGGTATACATCCTTGATGTTAGCTACCTTATCAAGGCTCTCACCAAATAAGTTAATTATTGTATTTTCATCTACAGAAACTCTAATATTTCTATCACCGTATATGCCATCTTGACTATTACGATAGAGTTTACTTGACACTTCTTCTAAATAATGACTTAGTTGCTTTTACGAACCCTCGACTTTTAGTAGATTAATGTGTTGTATAATCTTAAATTTTGATACTGCCTTATATACACTATTAATGAAACAGGTCAAGACAGGAAAATGCGGAGCTAGTGCCGTTAGAGAATGCAAATACCTCTGACATCCCTCATTTGGGCTACAGTACAACGAATGCCCATGCTTTCTTGTGTCCCTGTAATTGATTTCACAATAATCAAAGCCGCCAAGTTAGAAATTAACCTTTTTGTCAGTTGAAAATTTTAATATTATATTATTTTCAAGGATTTCAAAAAGGATTTGACACATTTCAATATCCGTCTGATAGAGCTTGCAGATATCAGGATGACATTGCCATGTAACCTGCTGCCCAATTTTTGTTTTTGAATGTTTACTCAGATTGTTATAGGTGACTTCAGCCATCATAATTTCCTTTTCAGATCTAGTTTAAATATAAATATTGCATTCACTTATTACTTCATATATGCTTACTACCTACGATTATGATGTTAAGATTGGCCATAAAAATGCAATTTATAGTGGAAAAATTGATTCTATATAAAATAAAACCAATTAATTACAAATGACGCTAGATCTAGTTATTTCCTTTAAAATGAGGCATTGAACAACTCTTTACGATGTTCCAGTACCAAGCTATCTGTAGAAAAGAAAAAAGGAAAATAGTAGCTGTAGTAGCTGCCACTTTTCTTGATTTTCAAGCCAATATATTTCCCATGTTGTTCAAGCCAAGGGAAAGTAAGTTCCCTATATAAGGGTTTTGAACAAGGCGGCTCTAAAGGTGTTGTTTTTGTTTTGATCTGAGCTGATTTTTGGAGTTATGGGCTATTCTACTTCTTAAGATTGGACGTGATTGTCTCTTACTATATTGCTAGCTACCGCTGCAACAAGGATCCTTAATGTAAAAAAATTTAAACTAACTAATGCATGGCTCTTTCTTAGAAACCTAGATTACAAACAGGAAGAAGCCTATGGCTTTTTCTTAGTTGGGATAGCAAGACACGATCCTCAGTCTTGAGAGCAAACACCATTTATGGTGAATAATATCGGTACTTTATGAAATAAAAGATTAAAATTATTAATCATATACTATAAATATTTTTGTAGTTTATAAGTTTAGCAATTCTGAACTGAAAACTAAAAGAAAAGATTTTTTTAATGTTTACGTAACGTCGCTCATTGAGATAAGATAAGATAAGATAAGATATTTATTTCTAGAAATTGCTATCACAAGCCCTGAAGGGCCGAATTTAAATTTCGAAGTCCATAAAAAACAAACAAGCAAGAAAATCATAACAAACTCACAACAACTTAAAGATTGGCAACTAATTAAAAAAAAAATTTAAATAAATAAATAATCAAATATCGTAATGCTGTATGGTTCCTTTGTCACTTATATTAAAAACTTCAAAATAGCAACTAGTTAATAAGGTAAAGACTAAAATAACTGAAAAAAATAAATAATATACACATTAACAAATGTTTAAAAAACAACATAAAAAGGGGATAGGAAAAAAAAAAAGAGTATAGAGGAAACCGAGCTGTTTCTTATATTATATAAGAGAAAAGACAAAATTTATGTTCAAATTAACCACTATTTATTAAATCAGTAAAAAAAGGCATAAAAGATTTTTTATACCGCAAGGTAGTACAAAGACTGGGAGATAAGGTGGGGATAGGCTGGGACACAGTTCGTGGAGGACCATTTCTATCAGGTACATGGTATGCAGGGAAAAGGTTCGCAGAACGGGGGTTCAAAAGTGCCAACTTACCAAAACGGAGGCACAAATTAATTTTTCGTGTTTCGAGGCTCTCTAGGTTTGAAATATTTAACAAATACAAAGACGGTATCTTGCCCTCTTTAAAAATAATTCTTAGAGCTCTGTTTTGGACATTTTCAATTTTTCGTGTTGCTTCATTAGAGAGGCCAAGGTGCCACACAGGACAAGCGTACTCTAATATGGGACGCACAAAAGAAATGTTTACTTGCAGTAAATGTGATTGAGAGCAACTGAATTTATTTAGAACTTTAAGGAGGGAAATCGAGAAGTTTGCTTGTCGTAGGATATTATTTATATGGGCATCCCATTTTAAATTGGAAGAAATTGTAACACCAAGGCGTTTAAGAGATGTGACAGAGGTTTCAGGAGGTATAGGAGCAAGAAAAAGGGAGGGGATTTAAGGAAACTTACTGAAACTATTGCAGATTTACAAGGGTTAACAGTCATGTCAAGGGAAGAGGCCTGACAGGCCATAGCTTGGAGTATGCCCATCGAGTTGCTAAAGATGTTTTTATGAGATATCTCTAAAACTGTCAAGTCATCGACAAATTTCCATCTATTGTCGTAAAAGGTTGAAAGGCTATTAATCATAAGAGAAAAAAGGAGAGGGCCTAGAATAGTCCCCTGAGGAATGCCATTAAATATGGGGAGATGATCTGAGAAACAATTTAGATATTTAACTGCTTGAGATCTATTAGAAAAAAAGAGGCAACGAGCTTAACAAGGAAAGTTTCAATGTGAAATTCATTTATAAGTTTATCTATGAGTAAATTGTGGTTAATCAAATCAAAAGCTTTTTGAAGATCAATAGAAATTAGATTAAGCCAAGTGTTAGGTTTTTCAAGTAATATACCCATGGTATCAACAAGAGGCATCAGGTAACGACAGGTTGACGTGGATTTGAGATTACCCAACTGTCTAAGATCAATGAGGGGGAGGACTCTAATCTTAAGCCAGTCTGCGAGAAAACTTTCATACAGTTTTGAAAAAATCGAGGTGAGGGTAATATGACGAGTGCCATCAAAGCCAGGCTTCCCATTTTTCTTTTTGATTGGGGTAATAAAACCTTGTTTCCAATATTGAGGGAACTGTCCAGATTCGGTAATTTCAGTAAACAGGGTGGATAGGGGTTTTGACAGGTAATCACTGAATGCTTTAATCAGAGGAACAGGAATATTTAAAGGGCAAATGCTTGATCGTTTTACTTTTTCAATTTTTTTTAAAACATCAAGTGGAGAAATATGTAGGAGTGAAAAAGGATCAGGAATATCTGGAAATGCGTAAAATAGTGGTGGGAGACTTTGGACAATAGAAGCCAAGAACTTATTGAGGTTATTAGCTGTGGTCTTTGGAGGTTCATTTATATTAAAATTCAGTTGTTCTTGACTCTTGCCGGTAAGTTTTTTAATTTCAGAGTACCAGTTCTTTGGTTTATCATGGCAAAACTATTTAATTTTATTTTTATAATAGGCTCGGGCAGCTTTTCTAATTTGACTTTTTAATTCCTTTCTTAACTTATTTGCTTCAGCTAAATTACCCCTCTTAAATAAGCTTATTTTCGTGCGGATTAATATTTTTATGTGATTATTTATGTGAGGTTTATCACTGGAGCACTTTCTGATTTTTTTTTCCATGAAACATAATGAGTAGGAATCAATTAGTTTTTTGTGAAAAATCAAAATTTTGTCATCAAGGTTATTAGAATTATAAAGGTCTGACCAACTTTTACTGGTCAGCCATGATCCAAAAGAAAAAAGTCCTGCGTCACTGAGGGGACGGCAAACCCCAATGGAGGTAATAAAGGAATGTTCAATGGCTGAGGAGGGAGAAAAAAGAAGACAATAGTGGTAACTGCCTCCTAGTGGTGGCAGTGCTTGCGGGGAGTTGTAATACTTACTCATGTTTGAACAAATAACATCCAGAGAGGTGTTACCTTTTGTTGTAGATATTTTAACCAGTTGTTTAATATTAAGAGAGGTGTAGATAGAGTCTATCCTCAGGTCATTCGCATCGCCAAGTAAGCAAATACCAGCGTTCGGATATTTTGATAACACAAAGTCAGCACTTATAAGAAATTGTTGGATAAATTTGCGTTTCTGGTCAATACTTTGGTTAGGGGAATGATAAAAGACGGTGGTTACAATTAAATTGAAAGGGCGGGGTAGTACTTTCGGTCGAAGGCTCAGCCATAGAATTTCATCATAATCTGATAAGTTGGGGGTGGGGATGAGTTTAGGTTGGAGGTTATCTCGGACAAAAAATAATATACCACCCTCTTTTTTCCCGAGAGGGTGATCGGGAGGGCGAAGTTTTATAAACTGAGCATAATTGCTAATTTTTAGGAAATCTGGGTTCTGGGACTGGACCTCTGTCACAGCAATAATATTAATTTTATGAATTTCAGAGATACCCTCGAGTTCGGTAATTTTGTCAAAATTCAGGCTCTCAGCATTGGTAAGTAGGAAAGTTGGAAATTTTAACCGATTTGGGTATTAGGATTTTTTCTCAATTCAGGATGGAGTTATTGGGGATTGAAGTTTATGAGAAGGGTGGTGTGGGCAAGGGTGTGGTTTTGAGGCATTATTAAAAGACGGGACTGGACTGGGCTTGAGAGAAAAGGAGGACAGCGAACAAATTATGGGAATATTATTAAGTTAGGATGGAACTACGGTTGAAATCGTCTTACTATTTGAAGTTTTAGAAATTTTGCATGGATGTGTTACCTGTGGATCATTCTGCCTGCTTACTCTTAAACCAGAGTCATACTGGTAGGGTAGCCAGGAGGGATAAAGTGCAAGGGAAGGGAGAAAGGTTTCCTGGTGATCTGGGAATAAGTCAAATTGGGAGTGATCTTTATATGGGGTTTGGGGGGGGGGCAAGATGATGCTGAGGGAGGGAAGTAAGGTGGGGGTGTCTGAGAGGGGAGGGGTTGGGTTGGTTTTGGCAAATAACGGGTGGAGTCCAGAACCGGTCGGTAACTTCTTGGACGCACGGAGAAGAACGGAGTCAAAAGGAAGGGGATTTTTGGGAGGAAAATGAGTAAGGGGGGGTTTGGGGCTGGTCCGAATTGAGTAAAGTGATTGTGGGGGTTGGACTGACTGGGCAGGCGTAAGTACATGGGGTGGAGGATTGTTTCGAGGGATGAGTTCCTGAGGTATACTGCGCTGTATCGGGTATGCAGGGGGATAAGACTGAAAGTCGAATGGAACACGAACTAGGGGAGGGGGGGGGGGTCGTGAATACTTTCGGCGTCGCCCTAAAAAACGTTGGGTTACCTTGTTACCCAGTTTTGACTGGTAACTTAGCTAGGACTGCCTAAGTTGGTGCAACTTGATTTGTTGTTTGCAAGCTCGATTTATCTTCGTGAAAAGGAAGGCAGGATATCAACATGCAGGGTATCACACCCAAAACAACGCCCACTTGATGCTAACTGGCATAAAGGAACGTGGTCAAAATTACACTTTGTCTTCGTACACTTGCCATTGATGTAAAAACGACATAAATGCAATAACGAGCACTTCTTTTGGTCGCACTTGTTAAATAAAAATTGCGAACAAACTCTTGGACTGGCTGCATTCCAATATGATTGCATTATACTATATGATTGCATTGGGTGAGAATTTCCGCTTGTAAGTCCGACATCACTGTCAATTTTTAAAGATGTGTCATTACCACTGGATTTCAAGAATAAATTATATTCAGTTAAAACAAGTTCAGAAGGATTAGTTGGCGTAACCTTTTTAATCCCCTGAAAAAACTTGACGAAGGAAGTTGATTACACTTGCTTGATTACATATAGTGACGTTTTCAGGTTCAAAGGGTTTTATAGTTGTTACGCAACTGGAAGAACTTGGATAATTCATATTTGGATTAGAAGTATCAGCTGAAGGAGAAACACTGGGCGATGTAGGGGATTTTAATGCATGTATAGCATCAACAATTGCTAGCTGAAAACCGACTTTTAACATTTTGATCTCATTGTCCTTGAAAAGATCACTTTTCTGACGTTCGTAAAGATCGGATAAACTATCATAAAGAAATTCAAGATTAGTAATCCGTTTCCTGAGATTGACGATTTCCGCGTCTTTTTTTATGCAATCTTCACAGGTATGGGGCTCTAAGACACTAGTCGTTTCTGCAATGCTTGCCGATTCACCTTTACTGGAACCATAGATTTGGGGGGAAATTTGGGATTGATGGGTTGTGGTTATTTTTGTAGAATCAATCGATCCATCAGAACTATTGTTGACATTACTCGAAGCACGAGGTATAGTAGGGGAATTTGTAATACCACTTTGAGCGATCACTTCAAGTTGATTTTCGTTAGAGATAGATGAATTTTCTTCATCTGAAATAACAGGGGATTTTACAGCCTCGATTGGTTGAACCACTTCTGGTTTATTATCAATGTTATTAATCACATCATTTTCAACCATCGACGCTCGGCATTGAACGCATAACCAATTAGGGTTTTTAAGGCGATTACTTTTTGTTATGCCAGCACAAGCAGGGTGCAACCAAGCATTGCACTTAGAACATTGGAAAGACCCAGTTCCACATTTTCTGTAGCATTCATTACAAGGATGGGACATTCTAGGCTAAGGAAGAAAAACAAGACAGACCTTGAATTGGAAGCTATATCTTCAACTAAAACCTGGTCGCCTAAGCCAGGATTAGCACTGGTACTTGCTAAAGAAAAGTTCACAAAGCTGATCTCACGTCTTCACTTAAAAATCACAAGCGTCATTTATCTCAAAACAAGACATCTTGACACGTCGAGATCTAATGGAAGACATTGCATCATAAATATATGGTTATTAGAACACAATCGGTGTTAGGTATTACGTCACGTCATTTTTTACTTTGCATGGTTATGATAGCTTAAAAAGTCAAATATCTTTGAAAAGACTCAGTATGAAAAGACATCAAAAGCGCAGTTTTTCGTAAAACGTGATTCCAATTTTTTTTTTTCGATTAAAAAAGCACTAAAACTTTAGTTCAAATAAGCCCTCTTGCAAAATTCTAAGACCTCTGGGTCGGTACGAACACCCCTGGGAAAAAAAGACAAACAAATAAACACGCATCTTTGACCTTTCTTCTGGCAAAAAATACAAAATTCGACATTTTTGCAGATAGGAGCTTGAAACCTCTTTAGTAAGGTTCTCTGATACGCTGAATCTGCTGGTATGATTTTCATTAAGATTCTATGACTTTTAGGGGGTGTTTTTCTCTTTTTTGAAAATAAGGCACATTTTCTCAGACTCGTAACTTCTGGTAGGCAGAAGTAAACTTAGTGAAACTTATATATTTAAAATCAGCATAAAAATCCAATTCTTTTGATGTATCTATTGATATTAAAATTCCATTTCTTAGAGTTTTGGTTACTATGGAGACGGGTTTCTCTTACTATACAGTTTGTTACCACGAACTGTTTGATACCACTGCTGCTCGGATTAATCTTAAATAATAATCTTACTTAAGTTATATTATAGTAGACTAGAGTTTATTCTTTGTTATAAATGTAACTTGGATTGCTAGGTACCACTGCAACCTGGTACAAAAACAGGAAAACGCCTTTGTTTTTTTCTTAATTGGAATAGTAAGATTGGACAACCTACGATTATGACGTCATTGATGAATCTTGTACAAGAAACCTAACAAAAAATACAACTAATTTTAAAATTTTAATGCATTTTTCTAGTTTGAATTAAAAGACTCAAATTATTTCTCACATACCATAAATATTTTTGTAGTTTACATAATTACTTTAGCGATCCTGAACTGAGAAGAAAAATAGAATAAAAATTTATTCTCGAAAGATATACGTGTATAAATATTGAATTCTCTTATTACGTCATACATGGCTATACGAGAAAAAGCAATCCCTTTATATTTTTTCAATGTATTTTAAACAGTAACCTTTTCAATGTGGTTATAATAAATTCATATTTGTTCTTTATTATAATGTATGCAGGACGATAATAAGAACATTTTCTACTAGAGAGCTATAGAAAAATGTAGTTTTTTATAAAAAAAGGAATTTGTTTTTAAATTAAATTAGTTAGTTATTAAGTTTTTTTAAATACATCAATTTCCTTTCAAATGAGCTATTAAACAGCTCTCTATGATTCACGAGTGCCGAGCTAGCTGAGGCGAAAAAAAAAGGAAAAACAAACCTGCTGTCGATGCGGAATATTGTGGTTGAAGCCCCTTTTTTGATTTTCAAACCAATATATTTTCCTTGTTTTTCAAGCCAAGGTACAGTTAGTTTCTTATATAAGTGCATTGGACAATATGGTTCTAATAGTGTGTTATGTTTTTTTATCTGATTCTAGTTACAAACCTATGGGCTATTTTATTTTTTAGAATGGGGCGTTATCGTCTCTTGCTAGGTGTCTAGGCACCGCTGATACCCGGATTAACTAATATGATTAAAGTAATCGTTGAAATAATTTCTTATATTACTTCAGTCACTATGGGCTACAGTTCGTTCCTCAATATAACAACCCGGATTAGCGAATTTATTATCATATCTTATGCGTAGCTTATTTTTCATAAGTCTCCGATGGCACAATGGTAAGCATACTAGTTGTTATGATAGCTGGTATTCATCAAGATTGGCCATAAAAATGCAGACTTTAGTGGAAAAATCGATTCTATTTTTAGAAATATTTTTTTAATTACAAATAGCACTAGACCTAGCAATTTACTTCAAAATGAGCTATTGAACAATTCTCTACAATGTTCCATTGCCAATCTATCTGTGGAAAAGAAAAAGGAAAAAAAGAAGCTGTTTAGGCAGAATGCTGTAGTAGCTGCCACTTTTCTTGATTTTCAAGCCAATATATTTCCCTTGCTGTTCAGGCCAAGGGACAGAAAGTTTTCTATAAAGGGGTTTCGGACAAGGCGGTTCGAATAGTGTACGTTTTGTTTTGATCTGACTCTATTTGCATGAGTTATGGGTTATTATATTTTTTAGCATTGGACGTGATCATCCTAATACCATTTCAAATTTCTCTTTAAATTATTTCTCTTTAAATCAAATACATGAAAGCTTATTGAAGAATAGTGTGGTCAAAATGAAGCTTGGTATTTTTTATGTATACTTTTGTTCCAGTTTTATCCTTATGGTATATTATGGATATATTATCTATGGAATGTTTCTAAGTTTATATATTTTGCCTTGAATATCTGTTTTTGTGCATATTATATAAAAGAACGGATGCCAGAAATTTTGTCAGAGGACAAAAGTACTATGTCATGGAACATGATTGCTTATATAGACTTTGCTAACACAATAATAGTGATAATTATACCTTACATAATACCGGTAAGGCACCACAAAAACTATAAATCACTAATACGACAAATAGAGGCTTTACGATTGGAAAGAGAAATTGATTGCAAAAGACATATTTCGTATTTTTCCGTAATAACCATTGTGGTAAATTTCGTAGCGATTTTAATTAATATTATTGCAATAATTTTCATTGACTCTCAACAGAATAACCACCTCTATAAAAAATCTCATGATATAAGTTCAACGAAATAGCGACTGTATATTACTGGAAAAGTAACTGATTCTATTGCAACACTACCATTCACAGGGGTTTCAATCTTCATAAGTATTGTGTTTCAGCAGCTCAAAGAAATACTTCATCAAAAGAGATCAAGCATTAATCTTTTGGAAGTGAAAGCCAGTGGAATATTCAAAATAACCAGAAAAGTCTGCGACTTGTTTGGCTCTTTGCTATTGATTCTAGTAACCACACATGCATTACTATTTTTAAAACATTTTGTCTACATTGGGGAGAAATCATTTAGACGCCCAGAAGTAACACAAAGATCAATTTTTAGAATTACTACTTTGCTATTGATTTCATCCATGAACGTAATGCTAC
Source organism: Artemia sp. Qi Xiang Cuo (assembly GCF_049724085.1). Classification (NCBI taxonomy): domain Eukaryota; kingdom Metazoa; phylum Arthropoda; class Branchiopoda; order Anostraca; family Artemiidae; genus Artemia; species Artemia sp. Qi Xiang Cuo. The sequence goes on from NC_142806.1 coordinate 24,572,983, forward strand.
CCTGTTATTCAGCTAGTCAGTTGTCAAATGAGTTAAGATATTCAATCGAAAATTTTTCCAAAACCACTAACATTGAAGGCACTCTATGCTCAAAAGGTTATTGCTTACTCGGAATTTTTCTTTTGGAGAAAATGGAGCCAAAACTAAGTGTAAAAAACTTGTTTTACTTAAATAACCAGTTTGTCATAAAATTTTATGGTTTTTGTTGACATTTATGATAGCTTATTATCAATTTAAATTAAGTGTTTTATAAGACACAAAAATATTCACAAGGGACCTAGCAAACATATCGGACTATACAATTTTGCCCAATTATATTGAATCGAGTGGTAAAGTTTATTAGTTGACTGAACAATCCATTTATCCATCTACCATATGTCACACGTGTTTCAAATATTTGGCTAAGCGATACCAGTTGTAGTAGCCACAGATGCACAGCGGTTTTAAGCCATAGCTTCTTAATATATCTTGAATGCTCTTCTTCAAAACAGTAAAATTCAAATCTAATATTTTAGCATTCTATCGCCAAATATAGTTATCTGTCAAAGAATTCCTAATGATATTAGGATCCTGGATCTACAGTTCAAAACAGAACAATCCCCAGCTGCATTTTTAGCATAATAACTTCCATATATCTTTCTGTTGGGAGTAATGAATGCAAGTCCGTTTTCAAGACATCCAAACCTTACCTTAGACCTTAGATCCACCTGTTCCTCCAAAGGCACTCAGGGTATCAAGAAGGAGCCGCCAATCTTCCCGCAGGTTTGCTGCTGCAAGTATGTCTCCCACTGAGGTTGGATTGGTGTGTGCAGGTTATAGAGATCTGTTTGGTACGTTCAACGCAGGGTGTTTCTGGGTCTGCCCCTACGGCGTGGACCCAATGGCTGCCAATGAAGCGCTGCATTTGGTAGTCGGAGATTGTCCATACGTAGTACGTGGAAAAGGTATCTCCATCGGCGGACTCTTATGATATTTGTCACAAGAGGCTTGCCAGTCTTGTCACGGATGAATTTGTTTGTTATTCTCAGCTGCCAACGGATGTTGAGAATTCTTCTGAGACATGTGTTTTCGAAAGCAAGTATTCTTCTCTCTTGTTCCTGGTTAAGGTGCCAGGTTTCGGCTGCGTAAAGCAGCACAGGCATAACATTGCTATTGAAGACTAGTAGCTTTAGCCGTATAGAGAAGCTTTGGGACCGTCATACTTTATGTAATCTATTGAAGGCCCCATTGGCTTGGCCGATTCTTCTGAGTACTTCTTTTGTGGTCGATACGGTACTTTCTATTATGCTTCCCAAATATTTGAAATGGATGACTTGCTCTATGTGTGGGTCTCCGCATGTAATCCTCACTGGTGAATCTGTGGTAGCCATGCATTTTGTTTTCTCATTATTTACTTTCAGGCTGACATGGCCACCTTTCTCCCTCACTTTGTCAAGGAGTTCTTGGAGTCTTTGCTTGCATGATTCTAGGACGGCGATGTCGTCAGCGAAGTTTACCTCACTGAGGCGTGTTTCTGGATTTAGCTGGATTCCGTCTGTGCTTGTACTTCGCTGTATGTAATCAATGACGATTACGAAAAGTAGCGGTGACAAGACGCAACCTTGCTTAACTCCTGACAGAATGCGGAAGAAACGAGTTTGGCCATTTGGTGTCCTTACACAGAACTCACTATGTTCATAGAGAACAACACTAAGTGAAAGTATCTTTACAGGAATTCTTTAGTGCAGTAAGATCTTCCACAGACTTTGGCAGTCTACTGAGTCAAATGCCTTCTCAAAATCGATGAATATCATATAGATTTTGGAGCGCCTTTCTCTACTTTCTTCCGTCAGTAGCCGTAGGGTAAATATCTATTCTGCACATGAACGGTTCGGTCTGAATCCATGTTGCTCGTCGCGAAGGTATCTGTCGAGCCGCGAGCTGATTCTCTGCAGTAAAATGTGCGTCAGCAATTTGCTAGGTATTGAAAGCATGCTGATTTCTCACCAGTTGCCTGGGAAGGACGCATCGCCTTTCTTAAAAATCCTCACGAGGGTGCCGCGTTTTCAATCCGAAGGTATTTTGGCGGTCCAGATTACAGCGAACAACGCTGTCCAGAACTTGAGGCAGGTTATAACAGTCGCTTTGATCATTTTTGCGGATATCCTGTCTTCGCCAGGGATATCCCATTTTTCAGCTTCTTTGGTGTTGCTATAATTTCAGTGGATGACGGCGGATCCGTGCTGATATCTAAGGAAAACAGTGTTTTTGCTGGGATCTCCGGAGGATCGTCTGGTGGAGGTCTATTCAACAGCTTCTCGAAGTGACTGGCCCAAACTTCGTTTACGTCAGACTGCTGTGTTACCAGGATGCTCGAGGGGTTTTTTACTGGTCCATGTTGAATAGCGGATTTCTTTCCAATAATCTCATTAGTGATTTTATAGACGGCTCTTGAATCACCTCTCTCCGCTGCCTCTTGTACCTGCGCTGCTTTTCGCTCCAGCAGGTTTCTCTGGTCTTTTCTGGCACTCTTCTTTACCTCTTTATCCGCGGCTCTGTATTCATCGTTTCTGAGGATCTGTTGGTCGGGGGTTTGTGTTTGGATAAGTGATGCTTTTACTTTTTTCCTTGTCTCTAAGAGCTCTCATGTTTGGTCAGATAGCCACTGGTCTTTCGGGCTCTTACGGTACCCGATGGTGGCTTTCGCGGCATCGTGAAAGCACAACTTTATGCTTTCCCAGTATTGATTGCTATCAGCATCAGCTGGTAAAGACAAGGCTTCAAATCTATTCCGCATCTCTAGTTTAAAGGCTTGGTTGAATTCTCTCAACCTCAGTTTCTCCAAGTCAAAGACTGGGTTTAAGGGAGCCTTATTTGCGTTTCTATTTCTTTTCAATTTTAGGCGGATTTTTGCTGCCATCAGATTATGATCTGAGCCAACGTCAGCTCCTCTATATCCCATTATATCAAGTAGGCTTGATCTCCACTTCCTGCTCCAAAGACAATGGTCAATCTGATTTCAGGTTTGGCCATCCGGAGACATCCAAGAATATTTGTGTATATCCCGATGAGAAAATAGGGTACCTCTGATTACTAGGTTGTTAAGGAGCGCGAAGTCGATAAGAATTTCTCCGTTTTCTTTTCGCTGGCCCAGGCCATGCTCGCCGAGAACCTCTGGGGAAAATGATCGGTCGTTCCCTACTTTCGCGTTAAAGTCTCTTATAAAACATGCTATGTCATGCCGTGGTATGTCGTTTGCCATGGAATTGAGAGCTCTGTAAAATTCGTCTTTTGTTTCGTCGGTGGCGTCATTTGTAGGTGCGTAGCATATTATTACTGACAGTTTCGCATGCGCGCCGATGAAGCGGGCTATCAGGGTTCTTAGTGACACCGGTGTTTGCTGTAGTACAGCTTGGGAAGTCTTTTTTGTCATCATTAGGGCTACTCCGTATTCACGCTTTTGCTGCGATCCACTGTGTATAATGGTCACATCTCCATCCAGTTTATTTGATACAGATCCAGGCCATCGAACTTCTGACAGAGCCAGAAGGTCGAGGTGGTAATCTTCCAGTGCTCATAGCACTTGTTCAGTAGCACATAGCACTTGTGCGCGTACGTTCCAGAAACCAAATTTGAGGTGTTGTTTCGCATTCATAAATTTTGTCCGTGGGCATGCAGAAGTCGTCATCAAAAGGGGGTTCAAAAATCCGAGGCTCAAACTTGATGTTTCGTTTGCAGTTAGGATTTCCCCCAAGGGCAGGCCCTTGAGGTCCCGGGTATGGGTTGCAAGCCCGCATCCCAACCCTCCCTCTTTATCGTGGCTTGGGACAGGCTGCATACGCAGGCGAGGTTAACGCAAGGTCATATTTTGAGAACAATGTCCTTTAATGTATAATGTTATTTATGTTTGTTTTGTTTTAGTTGTGGGGATATCAACTTATTTTTGCAGTCTTGGGATATAATTCTAAAAACAATCAATCACGAGACCAAGTTGTGAACATAGTATCCTCCATCATACTTTTCAGACGGGAAAAATGAAATCAATACCTTCAATATGTCTTGAGATTTGTTATTAAACAAAGAAAAACACGAGGTCATATTTTGAGTCATATCTTGAGAAATATTGACCGTATATATATTTTTCTTGAAATATTTTGAGACATATTACAGAAAACAACATGCTTTGCTATTTTTGTACTACTGAAGCAGTAATAGAGATCAACACAACAGCAGCATTTTAAGAAATTTAAAAATAAATTTCTTGTTAATTATTGTCTCGATTTATCAGTAGTGTACCGAACCAATCGTCCACAAAACCCTCCTCAGGGCCATACAGTGGTGTTTTCTTTGTGGATGGTCAAGTTTTCACCACAGTAGAGTGCAGACGGTCTGGTATCATAGTGGTATCCTTTTCTAGTTTAGCTTAAAGCTTATTCCAATAGGCAATGGAAAGAACTCCCCCTAAAAAAATTCCCCCGGGATCCCACCCCAAATACTAATGAAATTTATCCATTTTTCCCCATCCTGGCTAATCAAGCTCTCTTTCACAAAGCTCACATGAAAGCTCAAATTCTGAGAATAGGACAATGATCAGTGTTGGAGCTAATGTCACCATAGATGATAATGGATTTCAAGAGGTCCATTCTAGGAGCTCCAAAAAAAGGAAAAAAATGTCCCCAACCAAAAGTATTTCCCCTCCCCCTGTCCAAGTTTCTGCTTCCCAAAACTTAGGCATTTACCTCAAACTTACTCCTAATACCCCCTTTGAAATAACAAAGATTACTACAATAAGGGTTGCAATTTTCAAAATGTTAAAATCAATGTTTTCTCTTAACATTCACCGTGATGGACCTTTGTTAATAGCTGTCCAAGATCATAAATCTACAGATATAATACTTAATCTAAAATCTCTTCTGAATACCCTAATTAATTCATCTAAATGGAACCCAAAACAATCCCCGACAAATATGGTAGTATATAATGTTCCCCTAGAAATACCAATTCAAGAGTTAAAAGAAGGGCTCTCAGATAGGGCTGGCAACGCAATCCCTGTAGAAGATGTCACTCAACTGGGTAAACCCAACTCTAATGGATTAAAAATAAGTAGATCTTTCTTATTTACACTGAAGGAAAAAATTAATATCCCAGAAAAGTTATTCCTATTTGGGCAAATCAAACCACACAAGGAATACAAGCCAAAGCCTATCCAGTGTCAGAAGTGTCTGAAACTGGGACACACAACAAATAAATGCAATGAAACTCTCCTAGCCTGTAGTAATTGTAAAGGGTCCCATCCTAAAGAGTTGACAACTTGCAACAACACTCAGCCTACATGTATCAATTGTAAAGGGTCACATGAATCCACCAATAAATCGCAATGCCCTGCATATAAGAAAAGAGCACTAACACTCCAAATAGCAACAGAGAAGGCCATTCCTTACCCTTTTGCAGCTATGGAAGCAAATGCTGCCCAATAACACCAAATAAAACCCATATTGAAATCAAATAAAACTCCCAAGTCAAACACTCCCAAAGCATAAGTACTCCTTACAAAACACCATCCTTTAAGCCCCCTAGCTCACATCTCTATCAGAAAGAATCACCAAGCCAACAAGCCTCCTTGCCTAGTGAGATTAGGTCAGCCTGGCACCCCCTCCCAACAAGAAACAAACCAGAAACACTATCAGGAATTAATCCCTTAACTGACAAACTGGATGCACAACCAAACATGCAAACCCAAAATATATGCTTATTCATTCTAAACTGCAATGCAGTTCCGGCCATGAATATACAACAACAACAGAAAACAAAAATCATTGCTGAATTGGCAAAAATCTACATCCCTAATCATATGCTCATTCAAGCAAAAAAAGATCTTGCTTTACTATTAACAAAGCTGAACATAGATACACAGTCATATGAAAAATAAATCAACAACACAACACATATCAATACTCCAGTGGAATGTAAGGTCACTTACAGAAAATAAGTTAAATGAATTAATATCTTTTATGAATAAGAATTCCATCAGTATTGCTTGCCTCCAGGAAACTCATTTAACCCAAAATCAACAAATTAAGTCTCTGGGATACACTATCCAGAAAAAAGATAGATCATCAGAGAGAAAACGAGGTGGAGTAGCTTTAATAGTTAAAAATAATATAAAATTCTGTGGCATCAACTTTCCAGATTTTTTAAATGATGTTGATGCAATTGGTATCAGTGTTTGGCTGAATAATACAAAAACTTACATATTAAGATTTTATAACTCTAATGGCCAAACTACAGATGCAATGGATTTCTTCAGCTATATAAATAATTCTACTATGTTGAAAAATATCATTATTAGTGGAGACTTTAATGCCCACAGCCTTTTGTGGGGGAATAAACCAGCAAATAAAGCTGGTAAGTTCATTGAGCGTATGATTTCAAATAATAATGAATTAGCTGTTGCTACCCCTCCAAACCTGAATACATATTCCACCCCCAAAAGTGGCAGTTTCTCTACAACTGACCTACAAATTGTGTCTTTAAATATTTTGAATAAAATTTTTATAAATAAAATTGATAGTCTATGTACTGACCACTTTGCCATAGTTTACTCCCTAAATGAACCTGCTGAAACCCTATCACATACCTCCAAATATATCAACACTAAAGCAAATTGGCCTATGTTCCAAAATAAGCTAAATGGTGAAATTACAAGTTTCACCCAAAACTCATGCATTTCAAACGCAACGGCTGACACACATGCTGAAGTATTGGCATCTTTACTAATAAATACAGCTAATCATGCTATCCCCAGGACAACTCCCAGGAAAACCCTCCCTAAACATATTCCCAAAGCATGGTGGACAAATGAGTGCCAAAATAAATGGAAAACAAAAAAGGCAGCTAGGAAAACATTTTTAAAAAAACCATCACCTACTACATATTTAAATAAATTACAAGCAGATACTAATCTAAAAAGGACAATAATAAATGCTAAATATAACTACTAGAATAATTTTGCAAATAATCTCTCCAGTGAAACACATGAGCCAATTATACATAAAGTCATAAGCCATATCTGTGGGGAAAAGACTTCCCCCAACCCACTCCTGTATGAGCTTATACATAATAATACCCATTATGACAATTTTAATGAAAAAGCTAAGATACTTGCCACTCTTTTTGTTAATAAACTAACATCAAATAATTGTTGCAAAATGCCCCCAATTCCCATGAACCCAAGATACCAACCTCGCCCAGGATCCGAGTATATAACAAGTCCATTTTCAATCCAGAAAATGAATAATGCAATACATCAAATTAGGACCAAGACTAGTGGCAGCTATGATAATATACACCCTACATGGATAAAGAATCTCACCCCTTCATACACACAGGAACTTCTAAATTGTTATAATCATGCTTGGACTTCTTCTATGTTCTCAACCATATTAAAATGATCGTCTCTCCTACCAATTCTAAAGAAAAATAAACCCAAAAATAACCATGAGTTTTAAATGCCTATAATCATTACTCGTGTGATGAGGAAAATAATGAAGAAAATTGTATATTACCGACTCCACTGGTTTGTTGGAAAAAATAATATGATCCCTCACACACAAACCGGATTCAGGAAACACCATTCCTCAACAGATGCTTTCATATTGTTAAAAAATGCAATAAATGAATCATTCTCAAAAAATAATGTCCTAGTTGCAGCTTTCCTAGATTTTGAAGGGGCATATGACAATGTGAACCACCAGATCCTTTTAATTAAACTTGCAAACCTTGGACTACCCCTCAAGCTAGTATCTTTTATAAAATCTTTCATAGAATTACGAAGTTTCATTGTTTGTGTAGGCTCAGCCTCTTCACCCCAAAAGACAATAACCAAAGGCCTTCCTCAGGGAGCAGTCCTCAGCTGCCTTCTTTTTGCCCTGTATCTCTGGGACATGAATCTCCCCCACACGAATCTACAATATGCTAATGATCTGGTACTATGGTCAACTGGCAACACCTTTGAGATTGCACAGTCAAAGCTGCAAAAGTCACATTTCCAATTTGAAAAATTCTCTCAACATTCAGATCTACCCATTGCACCTACCAAGTCAAAAATAATCCAATTTCACCGAAAGCGAAATCATGTAAATGCAAGATTAACTCTAAATGGAACAACTATTCCAGAAGATAATTATATTAATTACCTAGGTCTCATGCTTGACCAAAAACTTAATTTCCACCTCCATAGTTCAAACACAATAAAAAAATGCTATAGAAAAACAAGTATACTAAAAATACTTTTTTCCACATACTGGGGATGTAAGGAGAAAAGCTTACTCTAGTTTTATATGTCACATATAAGACCCCAGATTGACTATGGGCTCATCGTCTATGGTGGATGTGTAAAGACCCAGATGCAAAAAATTGAAACAATACAAAACGATATAATAGTCTCATATTTGGTCTTAGGAAACCCACAAGCACAAAGTTTCTGCTCATGGAGAGTGGATTAACAACAATAAGGGAGAGACGTAGCTTTCTCTTGACAAAAGATCTTACAAAAATCGAATCAAAGAGCTCACACAACCTTCAAAATTGGTTAAGAAATCTAGCCATGTATAAAGGCATTGTGGATGAGTATACCAACATTCAGAAGAAGTTTCCTGTACCGATAATTTCTGTTACACCTCCTCTCCCTCCATCCTCTCGATGAAATCGGTGAATCCCCATAATAAATATTTATTTCTTAAAGTGAACTAAAGATTTAACCCCCATCACTTTTGTCCAGAAAGAATTTGCTGAACTTGATACAATTACTTATAAAAACCATTTCCAAATAATTGTTGATGGGTCCAAAATGAATGAGAAGGTAGCAAGTAGTGCCTTCCTTCCTCACCTGAAAATTGCAATGGGTGACAGATTATATAATAATGTATAAATAATGTCTGCAAAGTTAGATGCCATAATCATGGCATTAGAACACCTTTTGGAAAATAAACCCTTGATTGCTAATTCAAATAATATTATTATTTGTTCTGACTCTTTACCAAGTCTTGAGTTGCTGTCTTCAGCTCCCCAGTATAAGCTGGATATTGACACTTATCATTGTCTTAGTATTATAGATAATCTTGCATCAAATGGCATAAGAACTTATCTTCAGTATATTCCTAGCCACTCTGGTATAAGTGGTCAGTACATTCCTAGCCACTCTGGTATAAGTGGTAATCATCAGGTTGATGAAATAGCAAAAATGCTATAAATATTGACCAGCCAAGTGGGAGACCAATCCCCATTAAAGATATTTACCGATGGAGAATATCAGATATTATGTTTAATAAGAATAATCCTACTCTTTCCCCCTTTCCCAATAAGTATTTTACTAAAATTTATCATAGAATTCGCTCTGGAACAAATGGACTAAACTTTCTTGCATTCTCGTATCAGTTTCCTAATTCAAGTGGTTCAGTTCCCCTGTCCCTCTTTTGCAGGTATTGTATTATGAATATTGAAACAATTGACCACTGCCTATTTGAATGTAATATGCTGACGTCTGCACAGCATACTTTGCATTGTAAACTGTTAAAGTGCTTCAAACACCACAAAATCTCACTATCAGCCAAGAGCCTAGCCAACTATACCTGCAAACAGAGCACAGAAATCAATATCTACCATCTTATATTTGAACTCCTTGAGTCGAAAGATCTACTGAAAGATATCTGAGAATATCTAATAAATAAGAGACAACCAAGCCAGTAGCTCTGTAGCCCACAGAGTGAAGCAAAAGGAAAAGGGCTAAATAGTATCAACTGAAAAGCCCGCCTGCTGTGAAATAGAAGAAGAAGAAGGAAACAATAAAATTTATTCCTAATTATGAATTAATGAGACAAAGAAAAGAAGAAAAATATTAAAAATAATTCAGTTGTACCGAACCAATCCTGCTCAATTCATCCTCAGGGCTATACTGTGGTGTTTCAACTCCCCATAGTATAGTGCAGACCGTTTGATATCATTTTATTATCCCTTCTTGTTTTAGTTTTGTTTTTGTTTAAAGCTTTTTCCAATAGGCAATGATTAGAAGTCCTACAAAAAAAAAGTCCCCCCAGATCCCACCTCAAATAACAATGAAACTGATACACATCTTGGCTGGTCAAGCTGACTATCTTAAAGTTCAAATGATAGCTCAAATTTTGGGAATAGGACAATGATAAGTGTAGGGGCTAATTTCACCATAAATAATGATAATGGGTTTTAATAGGTTCTTTCTAGAAGCTTTAAAAAAAGGAAAAAAATCTCCTCAACCAAAACCATTTCCCCTACCCCTGCCAAAGATGCTCCCTCCCAAAACTTAGGAATTTACCTAAAAATTACTCCTACTACCCCCTTTGAATTAAAAATGATTACTGCAATAAGAGTTGCAATTTTCAAATTGCAAAAATCAATGTTCTCTCTTAATATTAACCGTGATGGATCTCTGCTAATAGCTGTCCAAGATCAAAAATCAGCAGACACAATAATTAATCTAAAATTCCTTCTGAATACCCCAATTAATGCATATAAATGGAACCCAAAAGAATCCCCAACAAAAATTGCAGTTTATAATGTTCCCCCAGAAACACCCATTCAGGAGTTAAAAGAAGGGCTCTCAGATAGGGCTGGCAACACAATCCCAGTTGAGGATGTTACCCAACTTGGTAAACCTAACCCTAATGTCCTAAAAAAAGTAGATCCTTCTTATTTACACTGAAGGAAAAAATCAATATCCCAGAAAAAATATTCCTATTTGGGCAAATCAAAGCACACAAGGAATACAAACCTAGGCTTATCCAGTGTCATAAGTGTCTCTAACTGGGACAAACAATAAACAAATGTAATGAAATTCTCCTACAGTGTAGTAATTGTAAAGCTTTCCATCCTAAGGAGTTGACAACCTACAACAAAACTCAGATTACATGCATCAATTATAAAGGCCCACATAAATCTACAAATAAATAACTATGCCCTGCATATAGGAATAGAACTCTGACGCTGCAAATAGCAACATAGAAGGCTATCCCATACCCATTTGCAGCAATGCAAGCAAATGATGCCCAACAATACCAAATAAAGCCTGTAATGAAACCAACCGAAACCCCCAAGTCAAACGCCCCCAATGCATCAAGTACCCCATATAAAACACCATCTTCTAAGCCCCCTAGCTCACATCTCTATCAGAAGGAATCACCAAGTCAACAAGCCTCCGTGTCTGGTGAGATGAGGTCAGCCTGCCCCCCTCCCAAGAAGAAACAAACCAGAAACACTACCAGGAATTAATCCCTTAACTGACAAACAGGATGCACAACCAAACATGCAATCCCCAAATATATGCTTATTCATTCTAAACTGTAATGCAGTTCAGGCCATGAACATACATCAACTACAGAAAACAAAAATCATTGCAGAATTGGCAAAAATCTACATCCCTGATGATATGCTCATTCAAGCAAAAAAAGATCTTGCTTTACTTTTAACAAAGCTGAACATTGATACACAGACATATGAAAAATAAATCAATTACACAACACATATCAATACTCCAGTGGAATGCAAGATCACTCACAGAAAATAATTTAAATGAACTAATATCTTTTATGAATAATAATTCCATTAGTATTGCTTGCCTCCAGGTAACTCATTTAACCCAAAATCAACAAATTAAGTCTCTGGGATATACTATCCTGAGAAAGGATAGATCATCAGAGAGAAAATGAGGTGGGGTAGCTTTATTAGATCAAAATAATGTAAAATTCTGTGGCATCAATTTTCCAGATTTTGCAAACGATGTTGATGCAATTGGTATCAGTGTTTGGCTGAATAATATAAAAACCTACATAATAAGCTTTTATAACTCTAATGGCCAAACTACAGATGCCATGGATTTCTTTAATTATATAAATAATTCTAATATGTTAAAAAATATGATTATTTGTGGAGATTTCAATGCCCACAGCCTTTTGTGGGGGAATAAACCAGCAAATAAAGCTGGTAAATTCATTGAGCATATGACTTCAAATAATAATGAATTAGCTGTTGCTACCCCTCCAAACCTGAATACATATTTCAACCCCAAAAGTGGCAGATTCTCCGCAATTGACTTACAAATTGTGTCTTAAATATTTTGAATAAAATTTATATAAATAAAATTGACAGTCTCTGTACTGACCACTTTGCTATAGTTTGCTCCAAAACGAACCTGCTGAAACTGTATCTAATACGTCCAAATATATCAACACTAAAGTAAACTCGTCTATTTTCCAAAATAAGCGAAATGATGAAATTAAAAATTTCGCCCGACATTAGTGTGTTCCTAACACTACAGTAAACAGGCATGCCAAAACCTTAGCATATTTACTAATAAATATAGCTAATCATACTATTCCCAGGACAACACCTAAGAAAACATTCCCTAAACACATTCCTAAAGCATGGTGGACAAATGAGTGCCTAAATAAATGGAGAATAAAAAAGGCAGCTAGGACAGAATTCATAAAAAAACCATCATATACTACATATTTTAAAAAATTACAAGCAGAATCTAATATAAAAAGGACTATAACAGATGCCAAATATAAATACTGGACTAATTTTGAAAATAATCTCTCCAGAGAAACACATGAGCGAATTATGCATAAAGTCATAAGCCACATCTGAGGCAAAAAAACTTCCCCAAACACACTCCTGTATGGGCTTATACATAACAATACCATAATGACAATGATAATCAAAGAGCTAAGCTATTTAAGAATTTTTTCGTTAAAAAGCTAACATCACACAACCCGAGCTAAATGTCCCCATTTCCTAGGAATCAAAACTAGCAGCCAAACCCAGGATCCAAGTATATAACTAGCGCATTTTCAATCAAGGAAATGAATAAGGCAAGAAATCATATTAGGACCTAAACTAGCGGCAGCTATGACAATATACACCCTACATAGATAAAGAATCTCACCCCTTCTTACAAACAAGAACTGCTAAATTGTTATAATCACGCTTGGGCATCTTCTATGTTCCCCAATGTATGGAAAGGTTCGTCCCTCCTACCAATTATTAAAAAAATAAACTCAAAGATAACCCTATGTCCTATAGGCCCATAATTATTGCTCCTGTGATGGGGAAAATAATGGAGAAAATGATCTATCACAGACTCCTCTGGTTTGTTGAAAAAAATAATATGATCCCTCACACTCAAACTGGATTTAGGGAACACCACTCCTCAACAGATGCTTTCATTTTGCTAACAAATGCAATCAATGAACCTTTCTCAAAAAATAATGTCCTAGTTGCAGCTTTCCTAGATTTTGAAGGGGCATATGACAATGTGAACCACCAAATCCTTTGAAAAAAACTTGCAAACCTTGGAGTACCCCCTAAGCTAGTATCTTTTATTAAATCCTTCATAGAAGTGCGAAGTTTCATCATTTGTGTTGATTCAGCCTCTTCACCCCAAAAGAAAACAACCAAAGGCCTACCTCAGGGAGCAGTCCTCAGTTGCCTCCTGTTTGCCCTATATCTCTGGGACATGAACCTACCCCACACAAATCTACAATATGCTGACGATCTGGTGCTATGGTCATCTGGCAACACCTTTGAGATAGCTCAGTCAAATCTGCAAAAGTCATTTTTCCAATTTGAAAAATTCTCTCAACATTCAGATTTACCCATTGCACCTACCAAGTCAAAAATAATCCAATTTCACCGAAAGCGAAACCATGTTAATGCAAAACTAACTCTAAATAAAACAAATATTCCAGAAGATAATCATATAAAATACCTAGGTCTCATGCTTGACCAAAAACTTAATTTCCACCTCGACATTTTAAACACAATAAAAAAATGTTATAGAAAAACAAATATACTAAAAAGACTTCTTTACACACCCTGGGGCTGTAAGGAGAAAACCCTACTCTAGTTTTATAAATCACATATAAGACCCCACATTGACTATGGGCTCATCGTCTATGATGCATGTGCAATGACCCAGATGCAAAAAATTGAAACAACACAAAATGATATAATACGTCTCGTATTTGGTCTTAGGAAACCCACAAGCACCAAGTTTCTGCTTACGGAGAGTGGATTAACAACAATAAGGGAGAGACGTAGCTTTCTCTTGACAAAACATCTTACAAAAATTGAATCAAATAGCTCACACACACTACACAATAGGTTAAGACATCCAGCCATGTATAGAGGCATCGCAGATGAGTATGCCAATATTAAGAAGAAGTTCCCCAAACCAGCAAAGTCTATTGCGCCCACGGTACCCCAATCCCCTCCATGGAATTGTTCAAGTCATGTAATAAATACTGAACTCTCAAAGTGGAACAAAGATTTAACACTTATTGCTTTTGTCCAGAAAAAATTTGCAGAACTTAATAAAATCACCTATAAAAATCTATTCTAAATATTTGTTGATGGGTCAAAAATGAATGAGAACGTTGCAAGTGGTGCTTTCCTTCCTCACCTGAAAATTGCAATGGGCGAGAGATCATATAATAATTTATCTGTAATGTCTGCTGAGTTAAATGCCATAATCATGGCATTAAAACACCTTAAGGAAAACCAACCTTTGATTGCAAATTCAAATAATATTATCATGTTCTCCGACTCTCTATCAAGCCTTGAGTTGCTGGCCTCAGCTCCTCAGTATAATTTGGACATTGACACTTATCATTGTCTCAGTATTATAGATAAACTTGCTTCAAGTGGCATAAGAACGTATTTTCAGTATATTCCTAGCCACTCTGGCATAAGTGGTAATCATCAGGTTGATGAAATAGAAAAAAATGCTATAAATATTGACCAGCCAAGTGGGAGACCAATCCCGATTAGAGATATTTACCGATGGAGGCTATCAGATATTAATTTTAATAAGATTAATCCTATCCTTTCCCCTTTTCCCAATAAGCATCTTTCTAAAATTTATCATAGAATTCGTTCTGGAACAAATGGACTAAATTTCCTTGCATTCTCATATAAGTTTTCTAATTCAAGTGGTTCAGTTCCCCTGTCCCCTCTTTGCAGGCATTGTAATATGAATAATGAAACAATTGACCATTGTCTATATGAATGTAATATGCTGACGTCTGCACAACATACCTTGCTTTGTAAACTGTTAAAATGCTTCAAACACCACAAAATCTCACTATCAGCCAAGAGCCTAGCCAACTATACCTGCACACAGAGCACAGAAATTGATATATATCATCTTATATTTGAACTCCTTGAGTCGAAAGATCTACTGAAAGATATCTGAGCATATCTAATAAATAAGAGACAACCAAGCCAGTAGCTCTGTTGCCCACAGAGTGAAGCATAAAGAAAAGGGCTAAATAGTATCAACTGAACAGCCCGCCTTGCTGTGAATTAGAAGACGAAGAAGAAGAATTATGTTTGCCTTCTGAAATTTAATATTTTGTGTTTGCAATTATGACGTAATTGATAGATAAACCCAATATAGCCTTGAGTGTTTTTAGTAATTTGACATTTGAAGTGATAACCAAATGGTTACTCTCATACATGCTTCGCTATTCCTTGTACAATTGGAGCAGTAATAGAAAACTCTAGGAAACAGTAGGCGAAAATTCTTTCTTAGTTATGTTTGCATTCTGATGTTTAATATTTGGTGTTGGCCAATATGACGTAATTGATAAGTAGTCCTTATTTTAGCGTTTTATTATATCGTTATCTTGATCATGGGCGTATGGAGAGGGAAGGGAGCAGGGGGCCACCCCCCTAGAACTTCCAATTTACGCTAGATATGGCTGAAAAAGCAGATGGTTGAAAAAGCAGAAAGTTGAAAAAGCAGTTGAAAAAAGGTAGATTGCTAAAAAAGCAGTTGATAAAAGGTAGATGGTTGAAAAAGAAACGTCAAACAAGAAGCAATTATTCATTATGTCTTGCAAAGATTTAGTTCTAATCTAAGAAGATTAAAGCGGAAGCTTATTGATGATTTTTCGTAATTACTTATTAATTTCATAGGTATGATAAAACTTGCTGGCAAAATAATGTTTTGTGAAATGACAATATAACTTCAGCTTCCTCCCCCCGCCCTTTATCACTGAATTGGTTGCCCCCCTCCCCCCTTGATAAGAAGCTAAGCATGCCCATGATATTGATCCTTATTATATTGTTAATTTGATCTCATAATTGATAACTAAGTAGTTGCTATACTGCTTAGCAATTATTAGTTGTTTAGTTTTCCTTGAATAAATATATGACTATGGGTGTGTTTGTTCTTTTGAAGACAATGTGATTATTTATCACTTCTTTTGGTTTTTATTTCATTTATTAATAAACTATGAAATACAACAATGCTTAAGTTTGTTTTCACAATTTCGTGGGGGGAAGAGGTAAAAAGTAAATTTTCATGTGATAACACTTTAGCAACAAATTTGCTATAGCCCCCTTCCCTTATTTTTACATTTCAGTTTACTATAAAGGATGCTTATCATCCCTGAATTAACGTCAAATTCCACTGCTTTTACATTTGACAATCATCTACAAACACGTTTTCAATTTTTGGCTGATATTGCTGCAACTGAAACCATGATCATGACGCTATGATGGTGTGCAGCATCGTCTTTAAAATCCAGGCATGGAGAAACGTTTACGTACAATTTGAATTGGATCAAACGAAGTGTATAGAAAACGCTTCTCAATGTAGCGCAGGCGCTGAGTTTAAACACTAAGAAACCTGGGTGAAGTCAAGAGCTGGGGCTTATTCAAATTAAAATGAAATGAAAAAGTGATAAATTTCATCAGGATAAATTTCACCACTGATGTAACAATGGATTTGTATAAAAGTTCTTGGAAATGGCTTCCATCTCAGATGATTCAGGATGTGCAATCGCAAATAACCATGGTCATTATTTTGTAAAGAAAACATTCCATAAACCTAGCTGTTGTCATCATTGTGCTGAATTGCTATGGGAATTAATTGGGCAGGGATTTACTTGTGAAGGTATTCTGCACTTTCTATAAAATTGCACTTAACAGGTTTGGTAGGCTAATAACCTGTTTTAGGTGGCCTACAGCACTAGATGTCAGGCCTTTCCCTAGGCCTAGGTCTATGATTATTTTTAAACCAGGGTAAAATTGTAGACAAGCTATCTTTGGGTATTTTTTTGCAGTTCATATTACTGACTTACAAATAAAGTGAACATACCACTCAATGCCTCTTTTGGTAAAATTCTACTTTAGCTACTTTTGGCTGTCTTGGAAAGGGGTTAGATTATGAAATAAAACTTTCAGGGGTAAATTTCTACCAAATCATATTATTGACCTACACATAAAGTGAATATACCACTTGATGCCTTTTTTATGCTGATTACAAATATAATAGCCTGATCATTTCTATTGGAAATGAATTTCAGCCCCCCCCTATTTATGCCAATTCAGGGTATATATTTCTACATTAGGGGTGGGGGGGGGCAAATTTTGCTTCTGATGTAAATGGGAGGTAAGTTTAAACTTTACCCCCACCCCCACTTTACTCCTAATGTAGAAATATATACCATGAATTGGCATGTATAGGAGGGGGGGCTGAAATTCATTTCTGATAGAAATGATTATTATATTCCTAATCAGCATAAAAAAAGGCATTGGATGGTGTATTCACTTTATTCCTAACTCAATAATATGATTTGGTAGAAATTTACCCTTTCAGGGGTGGGTTTACAGGCTAAATTATGGGTAAATATATACCAAATAATATTATTGAGTTAGTAATAAAGTGAATACACCTTTGACGCCTTTTTTTATGCTGATTACAAATATAATAATCATTTTTATTGGAAATGAATTTCAGCCCACCCATATATATGCCAATTTGGGGTATATATTTCTACATTGGGGGGGGGGGGGTGTTGGCAAGTTTTGTTTTTGAATGTAAATGGGAGGTACAGTAAGTTTAAACTTAAAATTTGTTTCCAATAGAAATGATTATTATATTTGTAATTAGCATAAAAAAAGGTATTGATTGGTATAATCACTTTAGTCGTTACTCAATAATATGATTTGGTATATATTTACCAAATTATGTCCTAAGAAGGTATTTTTAAGTACCTACCTCCACTCCTTCTCCCTCTATAGGGTCCTGAAATTTGCCTACATGACAGGTAGAAATTTGCCTATATGACAGGCTATTGAAATTTTTACAAAGCAAAATTAATTTCCAGTTATTAGTTTCTTTTTCTCTGGGTTTAGTTCTGAAAATAAAACTCCTGTTATTTGAGTAAAATTTTATGCCATATCATTGTTTTTTTTGAAAATTAAGGAAATGTATTTGCATAAGCTAATTGAAATTGATACTGCTTTGATAACAGAAAATGTAGTTCAATACAACTCTCTAGGGCTATAATTAAAGAAAGGCTGAGGTGGCTAGATCACATTTACAGATGAAGGATGACAGATTGCCAAAGATTGATCTTTTTGGCAAACCATCTAGGGCTAAACAGAAATCAGGTTGTCCTTGTCTGGGGTGGGAGGACATAAAGAAAGATTTAAAGGAAAGGGGAACTTTGTGGGAGGGTGTAAAAAGGGATGCTTTGAATAGATTGGGATGGAGGAGGATCATGTGTAGCTGTGTTGGCCTCAGGGGGCTTGGTGCTGTTGTGAGCCATTAGAAGTAGGCTAGTAGTAGGATTAGTATTTGCATATCTTTAAAACCTTATAAATTGGGACTGAGCAAAGCTATGAAGCTGAAAACAATCTTGTTGTACTTAACTTAAGCATAAAATCTATATTGCAATGTTTCATTTTTATAACACACATATTTTGAAAGGTCATCTCTGGTCAGGACTCTCTACAGGGAGAAAGAGTAGAGGTAGGTACTTCAAAATACCTTTCCAGGACATACTTTAGCCTGCAGACCCATCCCTGAAAGTTTTGTTTTCCTAACCTAACCCCTTTCCAAGATAGGTAAAGTAGGATTTTACTGCCTTTTTATGCTCTTTACAAATATAATAATTGCTTCAATAGTAAATTCATTTACCCACTCCAAGCCCCCTAATGAGCAAATGTATACCCTGAATTTTAACTACACAAAGAAGTTATCGACACTAGTTGATTTATTGAAAAAGTGATTAAAATTCTATTGCTAGTTTATAAATAAGCTGTTCAAGAGTAACATATTCCAAAAATACTTATTTATAACAATTTTAGCCTCATTTATTAGGCAACTCAAATATAAAAGTTTTCTTATTGTTTCAAGTTTTTTGAATGCTTTCAACAAAAATAGTGCTGAATTTTGCTATTCAAAATATATAATAGTGCTGAATTTTACCTTTGACAATTCATCATAGCCTGTATTCCAATTCAGGATATATATTTTCACAATAGGGGGTTGGGTGTGGGTACATTTGAATTTGCAATAGAAGCAATTATTATATTTGTTAAGAGCATAAAAAAAGGCATCGAGTGGTATGTTCACTTTATTCATAAGTCAATAATATGAGCTGGAAAAAATTTACCCTACTTTTTGCTATCTTGGAAAGGGGTAGGTTTACAAAGTGACATTTTTAGTAATGAATTCAGGTTCAAAAGTTTACTCTGGGAAGGTATTGCCAAGCTAGCCTACTATGTTTACCCTGTTCTAATTTTTAAGTCTTAGAAATTTGCCCACTTGACTGTTCTATGCCTTTTGGAATTTTGACAAAACAACATTATAATTTTCAGCTTTTTTTCTTTGGTTTTAGTGTTGAAAATGCAATTCCTGTTATTTGAGTAGACTAAAATCTTAAGCCATATCAATGTTTTTTTTTTTCCAAATTTAGGAAATGTAGCCTATTTGCAGACCTTTGAAACCTCATAAATGGGGATTGAGCAAAGTTGTGAACATGACAACAATTCTCTTGTAGGCTTCTTTGTT
The DNA here is from genome assembly GCF_049724085.1 of Artemia sp. Qi Xiang Cuo. Lineage (NCBI taxonomy): Eukaryota > Metazoa > Arthropoda > Branchiopoda > Anostraca > Artemiidae > Artemia > Artemia sp. Qi Xiang Cuo. The sequence continues at coordinate 24,592,859 of NC_142806.1, forward strand.
TAAACAGAATACCTATTTTGCAGGGTTTCACTTTTATGACATACATCATCTTCTTCTATTTATCAGCAGGCGGGCTTTTCAGTAGTACTATTTAGCCCTTTTCCTTTTGCTTCGCTCTGTGGGCTACAGAGCTACTGGCTTGATTGCCTCATATTTAATGGATATTTTCAGATATCTTTCAGCAGATCTTTTGACTCTAGGAGTTCAATTATGAGATGATAGATGTCGATTTCTATGCTCTGTGCGCAGGTATAGTTGGCCAGGCTCTTGGATGATCGTGAGATTTTGTGGTGTGTGAAGCATTTTAACACTTTACACAGCAAGGTATGTTGTGCAAACGTCAGCATATTACATCCAAATAGGCAATGGTCATAATTGTTGCATTATTCATATTACAATGCCTGTAAAAAGGGGAAAGGGGAATTGAACCACCTGAATTAGAAAACTTGTATGAAAATGCCAGAAAATTTAGTCCATTTGTTCCAGAACGAATTCTATGGTAAATTATAGAAAAATACTTATTGGGAAAGGGGGAAAGGATAGGCCTAGGATTATTCTTATTAAAATTAATATCTGATAGCCTCCATTGGTAAATATCTCTGATTGGGATTGGTCTCCCACTTGGCTGGTCAATATTTATAGCATTTTTTGCTATTTCATCAACCTGATGATTACCACTTATGCCAGAGCGGCTAGGAATATACTGAAAATAAGTTCTTATGCCACTTGAAGCAAGTTTATATATAAAACTGAGACAATGATAAGTGTCAATGTCCAACTTATACTGAGGAGCTGAGGCCAGCAACTCAAGGCTTGATAAAGAGTCAGAGTATACTATAATATTATTTGAATTTGCAATCAAAGGTTTGTTTTCCTTAAGGTGTTCTAAAGCCATGATTATGGCATTTAACTCAGCAGACATTATAGATACATTATTATATAATCTCTTGCCCATTGTAATTTTCAGGTGAGCAAAGAAAACACCACTTACCACCTTCTCATTCATTTTTGACCCATCACCAAACATTTGGAAGTAGTTTTTATAAGTAACTTTGCTCAATTCGAAAAATTTTTTATGGGCAAAAGAACTGGGGGTTAGATCTTTAATCCACTTTGAGAAATCAGTATTTATTATGGGAATTGACCTATTCCATAGTGGAGATTGGAGGAATGTAAGAGCAATAGACTTTTCTGGTACAGGGAACTTCTTCTGAATATTGGCATACTCATCTGCAATGCCTCTATACATGGCTGGATTTCTTAACCAATTATGTAGGGTGTGTGAGCTATTTGATTCAATTTTTGTAAGATTTTTTTGTCAAGAGAAAGCTACGTCTCTCCCTTATTGTTGTTAATCCACTCTCCATAAGCAGAAACTTGGTGCTTGTGGGTTTCCTAAGACTGAATATCAGACGTATTATATCATTTTGTGTTGTTTCAATTTTTTGCATCTGGGTCTTTGCACATGCACCATAGTCAATATGGGGTTTTATATGTGATTTATAAAACTGTAGTAAGGTTTTCTCCTTACAGCCCCAGGGTGTGGAAAGAAGTCTTTTTAGTATATTTGTTTTTCTATAACATTTTTTTATTGTGTTTATGATGTGGAGGTGGAAATTAAGTTTTTAGTCAAGCATGAGACCTAGGTAATTAATATGGTTATCTTCTGGAATAGTTGTTCCACTTAGAGTTAGTTTTGTATTAACATGGTTCTGCTATCAGTGAAATTGGATTATTTTTGACTTGGTAGGTGCAATGGGTAAATTTGAATGTTGAGAGAATTTTTCAAATGGGAAAAGTGACTTTTGCAGATTTGACTGTGCTATCTCAAAGGTTTTGCCAGATGACCATAGCACCAGATCGTCAGCATATTGTAGATTCGTGTGGGGGAGGTTCATGTCCCAGAGATATAGGGCAAAAAGGAGGCAACTGAGGACTGCTCCCTGAGGTTGGCCTTTGGTTATTGTCTTTTGTGGTGAAGAGGCTGAACCAACACAAACAATGAAACTTCGCACTTCTATGAAAGATTTTATAAAAGATACTAGCTTGGGGGGGTAGTCCAAAGTTTGCAAGTTTGTTTAAAAGGGTTTGGCAGTTCACATTGTCATATGCCCCTTCAAAATCTAGGAAAGCTGCAACTAGGACATTTTTTTTTTAGAATGATTCATTTATTGCATTTGTTAGCAAAATGAAAGCATCTGTTGAGGAGTGGTGTTTCCTGAATCCAGTTTGAGTGTGAGGGATCATATTATTTTTTTCAACAAACCAGAGGAGTCTGTAATAGATCATTTTCTCCATTATTTTCCCCATCACTGGAGTAATCATTATGGGTCTATAGGACTCAGGGTTATCTTTGGGTTTATTTTTCTTTAGGATTGGTAGGAGGGACGAACATTTCCATATATTGGAGAACATAGAAGATACCCAAGCGTGATTATAACAGTTTCGCAGTTCCTGATTGTATGAAGGGGGAGACTCTTTATCCATGTAGGGTGTATATTGTCATAGCTGCTGCTAGTTTTGGCCCTAATATGATTAATTGCATTATTCATTTCCTGGATTGAAAATGGACTAGTTATATACTCGGAGGCTGGGTGTGGTTGGTAACTTGGGTTCATAGGAAGTGGGGATATTTTGCTTCGATTATTTGATGTTAGCTTATTAACAAATAGAGTTGCAAACAGCCTAGCTTAGCTTTTTCATTATCATTGTCATAATGGGTATTATTATGTATAAGCTCATACAGGAGTGGGTTGGGGGAAGTCTTTTCCCCATAGATGTGGCTTATGACTTTATGTATAATTGGCTCATGTGTTTCTCTGGAGAGATTATTTGCAAAATTATTCCAGTATTTATATTTAGCATCTATTGTAGTCCTTTTTAGATTAGATTCTGCTTGTAATTTTTTTAAATATGTAGTAGGTGATGTTTTTTTTATAAATGCTCTCCTAGCTTCCTTTTTTGTTCTCCATTTATTTTTGCACTCATTTGTTCACCATGCTCCAAGAACATGTTTAGGGTTCGTTTTCTTGGGTGTTGTCTGGAAAATAGGTTGACTAGCTTTATTTATTAGTAAATATACCAAGATATCAACATGTGTGTTAACTGCTGAATCTGAGATGAATTAATTTGGGTGAGACTTGTAATTTCATCATTTAGCTTATTTTGGAACATAGACCAATTTGCTTTAGTGTTGATATATTTTGAGGTGTGTGATGGGGTTTCAACAGGTTCATTTAGGGAGCAAACTATAGCAAAGTGGTCAGTACATAGACTATCAATTTTATTTATACAAATTTTATTCAAAATGTTTAATGACACAATTTGTAGGTCAATTGTAGAGAATCTGCCACTTTTGGGGTTGAAATATGTATTCAGGTTTGGAGGGGTAGCAACAGCTAATTCAATATTATTTGAAGTCAATTCAATTTCAATTTATTCGAATAAAAACATAACACAAACATCAATAACAATAAAGATCCTAGAAGAGAACTTGTTAAGGACCAAAAAAAGAAAAAAAAATTAAAATAACACTGAAAAAAAAGAAGAATAAAACATGGGTAATTAAAGCAAATTGGTTAAAAATTGAAAGATTAAATTATATTATCAAGTTTTGTTACATTTTTATACAGCCTGCAGAAACTTGTGGCTAGTTCAACACTGGAGGGTATTTTGTTCCATTGAATAAAAGATTTGTAAACGGGAGATTGCTGGGCAGCACTAGAAACGTATTTAGGAATTATAAAGGCTCTATTGGATGAACGGAGACAGTGGGCTTCCGAATTATTAATATTATAATAGGTTAGTAGTTGAGGTGGAAGATTATTGTGGAAAGCAGAGTAAGCAAGCGATAAGTTTAGTTTTTGTATGATTTGATCAAGTGAAGCTATGCCAAAATCTGAATACAAATCATGGGCTGGATATAGACGGGGAAGCCGAAAAACTGCTTTAATGGCACGGTTTTGGGCAAATTTGAGTTTTTTAGTGAAAGACCGGTTTGTATTTCCCCAAACTGATCCGCAATAAGAAAGGTAAGGAAAAATAGAGGAATAATAGAGGGTAACTAGGATGTCAGGAGGAAGAAAATAATTTACACGGTTAATCATAGCTACATGTCTCAAAATTATTGCTGTTATGTAAAAAATATGATTAGAGAATGACAAGCATGAGTCAATAAATACACCAAGAAACTTGGCAACCTCCACTTGTTGGAGGATGTTGGAGGAGTACTTGAGACCGAGAGCAGGTTGGATTACGTCTTTGTTGTAGGGGGTTCTGAATAATACTATTTGACTTTTTTTGCTATTAATGGTCATGTTATTCGTAAGGCACCACGCCTGGACTCTGTTCAGAAGGACTTGGGCAGAGTTTATTGCCGATGGTAAATTGGTGCCAGTGATGAAGAAGTTGCTGTCATCAGCAAATAGTACAGGATACACTGAAGGGCCCAGGTCCATAACAAGATCATTGATATATAGGAGAAACAAAATAGGGCCTAGAACGGAGCCTTGCGGGACACCCCTCCAAACAGGTAAGGGCTGAGAGGATACTCCACCTAAGCTCACACTCTGTACCCCTCCAGATAGATAAGAATCAAACCAAGAGAGGGGTACACCACGAAAACCGTAACTATTTAATTTACTTATTAAAATACTATGATCGACCGTGTCAAAGGCCTTAGAAAAATCCAAAAACAAGCCCAATACAGTTTTTAAAGGTCGAGTTGTGAGCGTATGAACTTTTTGGCGTCAATTGGAGCATGAGAAGTGGAAAATTTCGGCCTAAAGCCATATTGGTGAGGAAAAATCAAGGAAACGGAGTGCTGGCTGCCAAATAGAAAGGGAGACAGACGTCTGAAGATGATTCTCTCGAGCACTTTGGATATAACAGGGAGAATTGAGATTGGACGATAATTACCTATCTCAGTTGGATCGCCCTTTTTAAGAACTGGGATAACAATGGCTGACTTTAGTAAATCAGGGAAAACTCCATGGGTTAAAGATAGGTTGTCAATATGCTTGATGGGCTCGCAAACAAAAGGAGATATGGTCTTCAGGAGCTTATTACTTAATCCAAGACAGTCAGGTGTAAAACTATTAGGAAGAGAACCGATGACTTGAAGTAACTTCATTGATGTCAGTTGGGCAGAATAACATGGATCTAGAATAGAAGCAGGTGAGTAAAACTTGTAAGGAGGAGCGGGAGTCAGTATGAGGAACATTAGAAAAATAATTAAATGCATCAGGTGCATGTAAAGGGTCAATTAATCTACCATTTGTGTCTTTAAGGCGAATAGGCATAGACTTTGATTTTCTATCTTTTGAGAGTATATGATTAATGGTGAACCATTTTTTTTCAGGTTTCCTTTGCAATTGAGAATTTTTGTATAATAATAATTTTCTTTGCCTCACAGATGAGTTTAGTGTATAAGTTTTTATAATTTTATTGGTCAATATTACTACTGGTCTTATAGGCTAACTTATATAATTTGTTTTTACAATATGAGGAGACAATGGGGCTATGTGACATCCAGGGGCATATAGCGATAGTTTTCCGGTTGTGTTTACAAATAGGAAAAGTTGAATGGATAATCTCACTTAGTCGTTGCGCAAAACCATTTGTGGCAGAATTTACCTCTTGACAATTTAAGACATCGGACCAGTCAGTGGTTCTTAGGCAATTCATAAAATAGGTTATATTTGCAGAGCTGTAGTTTCTAGTAGGTGTTGGTATATTAATTATAGAGCGTAGAGTTATTGGTTGCGAAGGTAGTGACAAGTAAATAGGAAAATGGTCTGACAGATCCGAAAATATTATATTTGAGGACAGGTCATTCCCCAGGGAAGTGGATACAAAAATGTTATCAATTAATGATGAATTTGATCTCACATGATCGACTCTACTGGGGAAAAAAATTGTGGGCAGAAGACCACTCGCGGTTACCGATTCAAAAAAAGTGTCAGATTCAACGTTTTTACCAACATTGAGTAGGTTACAATTAAAGTCCCCAAGAACTATTGCGTTTTTATGGGGTAGATTAATAAAATTAGAGAAATCATCAAACAGATTACAAAAACATGAGGTCGGAAATGATGGAGGTTTATAAAATAAGGAGAGTATATAGGAATTTTGGCCAATAACTATATTAACAATTATTGAATAAATACATCAGGGATTTATTTGTGTAGAGAAAATAGATTCGCACTCTGATAGCCTCGTAAAATTTACATTCGAATGGATGTAAAGTGAGATACCCCCAGAACACTTTGTCAACCTCCTGAGCATATGGATTATTTGGTAACCAGGGAGTGAAAAATCACTAGTGTCATCATTATCGGAAAGCCATGTCTCTGTTAATCCTATTATGTCAAAAGGGCAGACACCATTGAATGAAAATAAATCTTTAAACTTGAGCCACTTATCCCGGATGCTTCTGATGTTGAAACAAAGAACATTAAGGGAATTATTATTAACTAGTTTTGGCTTCACATTGATAGCAAAATCGAGAATATCAAGGTAATTACAACTAGCATGAGTTAAGGTACCATCATGACTGCTTATAGGGTTGGCATGCTGATTACTTTCTATATCGGAACAATTAAAATTAATGTCATTAGATAGGGACAAATTAATTAAAAACGAAAAGTCACACATTAGTTAGTCATCAGGCATTCTTGCTGGGTACCTTCTCGCTTGGGTTTTTCTTTGAACATCATCCTCGCCTGAAGAGACTTCGTGAGGGGTCGTCAATTTCTGTGTTACTGTGTTGGTCGGCTTTTTCTTGTTTTTTTATGTATTGCTATGGTTTGGTGCTTCTACCATCGTTTCAAGTGCTGGTGATTCTTTCAAATTTCTGGGGGACTTGGTAACAGTTGGGATCGTAGAAAATGTTGAGTTAGAATGGCATTCCATGCCGTCTTTGAAGGATAAAAGTTGGACCGTAGCTTTTTGCCAGATTTCCTCTTCTAGGAACGTAGTAATGGCCTTTATTTTAAGGATATTTTTTAGTTCAACTGGTTCACTGCCAACGTCGATAAGATGGGAAAGTGCGAGGTATGTTGCTAACCTTTGCCATTCTTGATTGTGATGATGAATAACTTGTGGATGTGATAAAACTGGAAGTTGAGAAGAGGAAGGCTGCGATTTGGCCTCAAGTTGAGAAAATTGAGTGGACCATTGGGTAAATGAGAAGGCTTTATCTATTGGGGGATGGACCTTTTTCCTCTAGTTCTTTGAAACTTCAGTTCGGCTATTTAAGGGTCGACTTGGAGTTGGTTGTCTAGGGATTGTAGCGGCTACGACGGAGTAGGACAAGTTCAATCTCACAGAGGTTCAGAGGATCTTGGCTCTCTTGTGATAGGCTGGACAAAGTTGCTTCTCAAGTGCCGCGTGCCCCTTATAATTACAATTTTTACAGTAGGCGTCTTTCTCGATGTAATTTTCTGTAACTTGGTTAGGTTTTTCATATTTTCGACATGAATGGAGTGACTGTTTACAATTATTTTTGCTATGAACATGGGCTAGGCAAATTGTAGATTGTAGGGGCTATGGTTTATAGGACTTATGGAGAAGGGCAATACAACACAGAAAAACTTCTCTTTGAAACTCTTTTTTGCATACAATGAGCACTGAGCGACTGGGTATAAGATTACCATCATTTTTCAAGCTGAGTCTTGTGGCTGTCGTTGGTTGGACCGGATGACCTGAAGAATCAATTAGTTCAGCTGTAAACTCCTCTATTGGTATACCGGTGTCAACACCACAAACCACGTATTTATAGGACTTTTCTACTTCTTTTGAAGTGGCAAAGATTTTTGAACCCTCAACGATTAAGTCCTTGGACCTTGAAAGGGCTGAATCTGCGGCCTTGTGAAAGGTAAAATAAAAAACTATCAGACCGTCATTTAGTAAGACTACTTCAAAAGTTGAGTTAGCGAGTAGAAATGTAGGCTTTCCAATATCCATTAACCGATCTCTGGTAAAGGGTCGACCATTGGTTTTCTTGATGGTCACAATGTAATAGCATGGCTGATCTAAAGAGCTAGGTAGCGATTCAATTGGTTGGAAAACATCAGGGAGTGATATAATCTCGGGTTGAGGTTCTTCAGGGGGTGATCTAATTGCATCATTTTTTTTCCTTTTTTGCCAGGGGTTTCACTGGTACTTTTAGCTTGAAGGATGCTTAGGGCTTGTATCCCCTTAAGATGTGTGGTTGATTTAGACATAGGAGTTGGGGGGGCTTAAGTTAAGTTTCTTTTTGAAGCCAGGAAAGGTGAGACATCTATGTCTTTTTCAGGAGGTTTTTTTGTGTCAGACATGAGCTATTTGGAACTAAAAATCTCACCTCCTATTTCTTTTACTATTTAACACTAGGATTCAAATCCTATATTCAGAATTTGAAAAATCAAGGTCAGTAACATCATTTAGCAAAGTCCAGAAGAGTGCACTATCGATAGATATAAATGTTTCGCGTAGGAACTATTGACTTGCAAAATACCAATAGCGGAAACACCAATTAGAATGTTAACATAGCGGAAGCGAGTTAATAACTCTATTCTCAGAGTTATGTCATATTCTGAATCAACTTACCAGCTATATTTGCTTGTTTATTTCGCCGCAAGAGTCTGGAGGGGTTGAAATCTCTGCAGACAATGATATTTTTTAACTTATCGGAATTAGTTATATATTTAAAGAAAGCCTTGGCATCGAAATTTTGACCAGTAAGGTTTTAAAACCTTAGTATATAGGTTTTTGTATCATTCAGCCATACACAGATACCAATTGCATCAACATCATTTGCAAAATCTGGAAAATTGATGCCACAGAATTTTATATTATTTTAACTATTAAAGCTGCTCCACCTCCTTTTCTCTCTGATGATCTATCCTTTCTCAGGATAGTATATCCTAGAGAGTTAATTTGTTCATTTTGTGGTAAATGAGTTTCCTGGAGGCAAGCAATATTGATGGAATTATTATTCATGAAAGATATTAGCTCATTTAACTTATTTTCTGTGAGTGATCTTACGTTCCACTGGAGTATTGATGTGTGCTGTGGAGTTGATTTATTTTTCATATGACTGTGTATCAATGTGTATCAATAAACCCGTTTTTTAGAATTAGTAATATTGTGCATGTAAAAACCACAGTTTTTAATTTTTCTAAGTTCCTTTGCCGCTTTTCTAAATCTGAATCAAATACTTTTTTAATGAATGTATATAAAATAAAAAACCCTGTTGATGTTTTGGAGAAAAAGCAAAAGAATTTTTTATCAAAATTAAATGTTTTTTCTCATAATTTATATAGAGCTGCGCACTGAAGCTTAATTTATTTTATTTGATTTAATTTTTGAATGAAGTGTTAATTTGTGAAGTGTTAATTTATTATCTATAGAATGAAGTGTTAATTTGTGTGGTAATTTTGATTGAAGGCCTTTGCGTATTTGTTGTTATATAGTTTAAAATAATTTTATGGCCTGTTGATTAGCGGTTATTATTTTTATTTATTTCTTTTTTACTCTTCGTATTCGGAGGAAATAAAAAGTTTGAATTGAATTGAATTGATGTAGATTTTTGCCAATTCTGCAATGATTTTTGTTTTCTGTAGTTGATGTATGTTCATTGCCTGAACTGCATTACTGTTCAGAATGAATAAGCATATATTTGGGAATTGCATGTTTGGTTGTGCATCCTGTTTGTCAGTTAAGGGATTAATTCCTGGTAGTGTTTCTGGTTTGTTTCTTCTTGAGAGGGGTGGCCAGGCTGACCTCATCTCACCGGGCAAGGAGGCTTCTTGACTTGGTGATTCCTTCTGATAGGGATGTGAGCTAGGGGGCTTAGAGGATGGTGTTTTATATGGGGTACTTGATGCATTGGGGGCGTTTGACTTTGGGGGGTAGGTTGCTTTCATTACAGGCTTTATTTGGTTTTTTTGGGCAGCATTTGCTTCCATTGCTGCAAAGGGGTATATAATGGCTTTCTCTGTTGCTATTTGGAGTGTTAGTGTTCTTTTCTTATATGCGGGGAATTGTTATTTATTGGTAGATTCATCTGGGCCTTTGCAATTGATACATGTAGGCTGAGTGCTGTTGCAAGTTGTCAACTCTTTAGGATGGAATGCTTTACAATTACTACACTCTAGGAGAATTTCATTGCATTTGTTTGTTGTGTGTCCCAGCTTGAAATACTTCTGACACTGGATAGGTTTTGGCTTGTATTCCTTGTGCGGTTTGATTTGCCCAAATAGGGATAACTTTTCTGGGATGTTAATTTTTCTCCTTAAGTGTAAAAAAGAAAGATCCACTTGTTTTTAGGCTATTAGAGTTAGGTTTACCAAGTTGGGTAACATCCTCAACTGGGATTGGGTTGCAAGCCCTATCTGAGAGCCCTTCTTTTAACTCCTGAATGGGTATTTATGGGGGAACATTATAAACTACTATTTTTGTTGGGGATTCTTTTGGGTTCCATTTATATGCATTAATTGGGGTATTCAGAAGGGATTTTAGATTAGTTAGTGTTTCTACTGATTTTTGATCTTGGACAGCTATTAGCAGAGATCTACCACGGTGAACATTAATAGAAAACATTGATTTTATCAGTTTGAAAATTGTAACTCTTATTGCAGTAATTTTTTTTATTTCAAAGGGGATAATAGCAGAAATTTTAAGGTAAATTCCTAAGTTTTGGGAGGGAGGATCTTGGTCAGGGAGAGGGGAAATGCTTTTGATTGGGGAGATTTTTTTCCTTTTTTTAGAGCTTCTAGAAAGGACCTCTTGTAACCCATTATCATCATTTATAGTGACATTAGCCCCTACACTGATCATTGTCCTATTCTCAGTATTGGAGCTATCATGTGAACTTTGTGATAGTGAGCTTGACCAGCCAATATGGGTATCAGTTTCACTGGTATTTGGGGTGGGATCTGGGGGGAATTTTTTTTTTGGAGGACATCTTATCATTGCCTATTGGAAAAAGCTTAAAACTAAAACAAGAAACGGTACAATGATAACAAACCGCCTGCACTCTACTATGGAGAAAGTTTCAGGATCAAAAGAAACACCACAGTATGGCCCTGAGGAGGATTTGAGCACGATTCGTTCGGTACAACTACTGATGAATTGAGATAATAATTCGCAAGAAATTTAGTTTAAATTTCTTTAAATGTTGTTGCTGTGTCCGAACTGCTGTGAACTTCTTTCACACTTTTATATTTATAAAGGTCATTAAAAGTCAGTGCCTTCTAGAGGGCACTGACTAGAAGTCCATCCCTGAAAGTCTTATTTTCCTAACTTAATCTCTTTTCAAGATAGAGAAAAATAGCTTGTCTAGAATTTTATCAAAAACAGTAAGTAAAATTCTAGGTTAGGGGCTTCTTGTTATCTTTGTAAGTAGGTGTGTTAGGTGACTGAACTCAGCAATTAATCCAGGGCTAAATAATACCATAGGGAAACATTTACAAGCTCTTATATCTACCCTTTTGCTGTTTTTAGGATTTAGAAGATTTAGTAGCCTATATGACAGGTATATGCTTATTTGATTTATGACAAAAAAAAACTGTTCCTTAATTTCAAGTTTCTGATGTCTCTTTCATTGTCTTTGGTTTTTGAAAATGTAATTCCTGTTATTTCAGTAGGATTTAAGCAGTGTATGCAGTTATCCCCTAAATTAAAAAAAAATAGATTTATAGATCTATAAAACCTTATAAATTGGGATTAATCTAAGGTATAAGGCTTTAAATACTTTCCCTGTACCTCATTTGACCATGAGGTGTGTTTTAGAAGGTTTGACTTTAATAACACAAAGATTGTTGAATATAATCAAAAGCCAGTGCCCTCTTAGAAGCACCAGCTACCCTCTACACTGATAACTGAAAACTGTTTGGTTTGTCTGACAAATCATTAGTATAATCAAACCTTTATTGCATACAAGCATGGGCAGACAGGTGGCTTGGCTTTTTAATATAAGGTACCCAAATATGTCCCCATTAATTTTGGCCACAATGATCCAAACTACCAATATACTCTGAAAGCCTACCAGACATCATTCCCCATTCCATTCCCAATTTGCACCAGTGTCAAAGACCTGGGAGTCACTCTAAATAACCTGTAAAGTTCCATGAGCATTATGTACTAAGTGTCTCCATAGCAAAGTTAAGCCTTGGACTTATCAACAAAAATATACAAGTTTAAACTATCTGAAGCCATACAAGACAATTGTGAGACCAGCATTGAAATTTGGAACCTGCCTAACAGGTCCCTTTTACGAAAGTGTTATACAGTTGATTGAAGGTGTACAAGGAAGGGACACCAAATGAATCTCTAGACTTGGTGAGAAACCATATAATGAAATTCTATCTACCCTAAAGCTACTATTTTTTACTTTCCAATGCTGGATCTACAACATGCTACTGATATACAAATATTTTACTACATATTTTTAAAGTATTTATTTCAGCCAAAGGGTTATCAAAGATTGGAACAATTCTAGTGAGGGGACCATATCCTCTACATCAGCCAAAGTTTTCAAAAAAGACCCATCATGGAATGAAGAACCAAACCTTAAATGTAGGATTGGAAGTGCCCACATATCATGTCTTTTAAATAGTGATAGATATGTATGCACAAAGAAGTTAAGCTAGGATGCCAATGCTGCCTGCTATACCCAACTATTTTACTTGCTCTATCCACAATTGATGTTGTGCAGTGGTGTTAACTTTAAACCAAATGATCTCCAGATTATACCTATCCAAGGTCACCATTACCGAGTGGGCTTAAGTTGCATCTGTCCAGTCCTCTTCTAGTCAGAAGGTGTGTTACTGGCCTATAAACACAGTGATAGTCCACTGTTTTGTTTGAGAAAAGTATAAAAAGGGTTCCCTTATCACAGTGGAGCCAAGCTGATCCAGTATTGTACTATTTTTTGCTCCAAATTGCAAAGTAAGGCAATTCAACTACATTCCATGATAGCAAGAAGTCCCTAAACTATAATTTTGCCAAACAGACTAGTTAATTTAGGTGAATATAAGTTCATGAGGCTGAATAATGCCATATCAAAATATTTTTGGAGAAGTTCCAGTTTAGAACAGAAAATGTATAGAAAAATAATATATAGACCTAGTATAGTCCTAGAAATGGGTAAAATCCCTGGTACCCAAGTATTGCCAAAATATTAAACAAACATTTTGACTAAAATGTATTTTTCCAAAACATTGATAGCAGGTACCTGATCTTGGATATGATCTAGGCCTAGATAGTTATAATTTGCTGATAGCCTTGGCTAATCAGGAATGAGCTAGTCAATATTGACTGACCATAACCTTAGAAAACTCTTCTGTCCACATTTAAGCTTAAGTAAAAGTTGCCCGTGTAGTTCAGTCTATTTAAATAGCTTTTGAAGCCTTTTTTCTAAAAAGATAAACCTAAATATGATAAAAAAAAAAAAAATCCAAATCCCAACCAACTTAAACAGGCATGGAACCAGGAAAACATAACACCTTCAGATTCCATAGCTAACAAAGGGACAAGGTGAACATGCTACTTGATTTCTTTTTGTGTGGTGTTTTCAGATAAACTAATCAGTTCACTTGTAGATGCCCTCCCCTCCTATTTCCTTTAGGTCCTGTATATATCCCTACTAATACATTTCCCCATTTCATCAATCCAGCCATATGTATACTATGGCCTAGATCCTATACTAACTTGATTATCTTCTGAGTTTGTAATTTATCTCTATTTAGGAATAAATGCTTAATTTGCCAAAATATTTCTTGAAATGATTTTTAAAAGTATATACAATCAAAGGAAATATGATAATCTCATTAATAGAAGAATTTGGAGTCTCTTTTATATTTACCAGAAAACTATGTAAATATAAGTTAGAACTGCTGATGTATTTTGAAAGGCATTAAACATTCTTGTGTCATAACAGTTTTCCTGGTATGATGAAAACTTAATTTTATCTTAGATAATATTGTCGTGAAATTATGTTTAGGCTACTGATGTAATATAACACTTTTCCAGTTAAAGAGTTTGAAATCTTACTTTTCCAGTTTTAGACATGAATTCCTTTATACTGATCAAAAATAAGAGTTTAACTGAAATTGAGGTTTGTGAAAAGAAAATTACTTGCATGTTTCAATATTTTCTTTGACTACTGTTTTGTTAATCTTTGAATTCTGTCAGCATATGCTTCATAAATATAACATGGGGGAATACTGACAAAACAATGTGTAGTTTCAACTCCAAGAGAGCCTTATGCAACATTATAATTGCATCTGATTTTTTTAGTACATCTGCACCTTGTAATATTTAAGGCATAAAATACTTCCCTCTTTGCTGTCCAAGCAAAAACTGATTGCAAAAAATTTTCCCAGCAGCCTTGTTTTTATTATTCAAACAAAAACTGTTTGCTATCATTGTTTGAGAATTACCTTAAATATCAGTTTTAAGCAATTTAATAATTTGTCCTTGTGAAGCTCCAGAGTTGATGATTCATAAGCTGATTAGTGATCTGGTGGAGTTGGAGGATTAATAGCTTTCCAATTTGAGTTTCCACTCCCTTAAGGACCACTGAGCATCCAGCCTTTATTTGAAAGCATCAACAGAGTCAGTAGTAACTGTATCTTCAAAGAGTTTGTTCCAACCCATGTTAATTCTTGAGAAAAAGAATTGAGTGCTAACTGTAGTTTGGGTAGTGTGCTTTACAAGTTTTGGTCACTGTGGTTCCTAAATTATGGCCAATAACAGGAAACAATAATGGGAGAATTTTGTCTTTCATTAGTTGAAAGAATTGTTTCTTTCATTAGTTGTACTTGTTTTCTTTCTGGACATCGAGTCTCTTCTATAAAATATGAGTGAGATCACTACATGCAAGCATTGGGAGTTTCAGTTTAGCTAATATTGCAGGGTTAGAGGATCCTGCATGCGAGATACCATACACTGCCCAAGTATTTGGGCAGCGTGAAGTCAGAAAACAGTTCTTACATAACCAGCAATAACAACCATCAAACATCACTAACAACCAACAACCATTAATATATCCAAAACCTTAACCAACAAACTTAACCATCAACCAACAATCCCATCCAACAAACATAACCAACAAACATAACCAATAACCAGCAAACAACAACCAACAACCATATGTTAATTTCCCTGTATTAATCTACTATGGGCGTTGTAGAAATCTGGGGAGGGCCCCCGGTTGAAAGCTGAGATGAGATCCTACTTAAGATCACTGCTAAAAAAAAACAAATAAACACGCGTCCATGATCTTTCTTCTGAAAAAAAAAAACAAAATTCCACATATTTACAGGTAGAAGCTTGAAACATCTACAGCAAGATTCTCTGATGTGCTGAATCTGATGGTGCGATTTAATGAACGTTCTTTGACTTTTAGGGGTGTTTCTCCCCTTTTTGAAAATCAGGTTTATTTTCTCAGGATCGTAGCCTTTTATTAGTAACACTAAGCTTAATGAATATTATATATATTTGAGAATCAGCATAATAAGCCGATTCTTTTGATATATCTATTGATGTCAAAATTTCATTTTTTAGAATTTTGGTTAGTTTTTAGGTTTGTGTTTGATCTGATATCCACTGGAGAATTTCAAGTGCAGAATTCAAAAATTAGATAATGCAGCAAAGTAGGATGACTAGTTTCTATGCTAATAGCATTGATACAAAGATCAACACTACTAATATAAAATCATAATTAAAATGTTTTTGACAATTTTTTCCCGTCTTCAGCTCCTCACGACCCCACAGACAATCACTGATCTGCCATAGGAAAAATCTTTAAACCTCTGCAATAGAGCTATCTGATATGTTGAATTTGATTGTTTAATTTTCAGCAAAATCATTCCCCTTCTTGGGATGTCTTCACCATTTTCGAATATTAAGCAAGATTTTTAGACTTGTAACCTTTGACGCGTAACTTTAAAATTATAGTTTTGAATTTTGCTTATTTAGATTCGCCATAAAACGGCAATTTTTTAAAACATTCTGTTGTCAAAACTCTTTTAGAGCTTTGATTACTATGAGGACGAGTTGCTCTCTAGGCTACCACGTTCATTACCATGAGCTACTTAATATTCAAAGTCAATGCCTTTCTTTCGTTCTTAGTTCAAATAGACTAATATTTTTAATTCTGTCAGCAATGCAACATATTCTTTCGCTAACAAAATCAAAATTTGCTTAATATGGCAGCCAATGTCCAAAAAAAGAACAGATATATTAAATCAAACAGGTCTTGGTAACAAACTGTAAGTAAGGAGCAACACAGCGTAATAATAACCGAGACTCTAAAAAATGGAATTTTAATACCGATAGATATATCAAAACATTCAGCTTAATATTCTAATTCCGGATATATAAGTTTTATTAAATTTAGTGTTACACATCAAGCGCTATAAGACTGATAAAATTTGCCTGATTTTCAAAAAAGGGGAAAAACAAGTCAAAGAATCCTATGGGAAATCATACCGTCAGTTTCAGCGTATCAAGGAACCTTGTTTCGGAGCTTTTTGCCTCCTATATATATATATATATATATATATATATATATATATATATATATATATATATATATATATATATATATATATATATATATATATATATATATATATATATATATATATACATATATATATATATATATATATATATATATATATATATACACATATATATACACATATAATATATATATATATATATATATATATATATATATATATATATGTATATCTTGCTTTCTCTTTTCCACCTCAATTTGACGTATCGAGTTGTTATTGGTAACCGTCCGGGTAAATTTTTACGGGGATTGAATTGGAGGATGTTTCTGTCGGAAGGGGGTTCTCCATGGAGGGGGAGTCAGAGTTCTTGGCATTATTTAAAAAACGTTCATAAATTAAATAAAAAAAACAAGTTTTTCTTACTGAAAGTAAGGAACAACATTAAAACGAACTGAAATTATTGCGTATATATGAAGGGGGTTTCAGTAGAGTGCTAAGTTATATTTTGCACGGACGTATAGGAATTACCATGCTATTTGCACAGACGTATAGGAATTACCATGCTATTTGCACAGACGTATAGGAATTACCATGATATTTGCACAGAGGTATAGGAATTACCATGCTATTTGCTTAGACACATAGGAATTACCATGCTATTTGTTTAGACACATAGGAATTACCATGCTATTTGCTTACACACATAGGAATTACCATGCTATTTGCTTAGACGTATAGGAATTCCCATGTTATTTGCTTGATGCTCTACACCTTTTCAAAGAGAGTCAGTACTTACTCACATGGTATACACTACAGTTTGACATGCACATTGTAAAAAGCATGCAAAACCTGTAAAGTGATTAAACACGTTTTGAAACCACATGCTATTTGCTTGCCTTATGTTCCCTTGGTACCTTTCCAAACAAAGTGATAAAAAAAACATGTCTAGCAACTTCGTTCATCGTGATAGTGTATAAAGTTTGAAACCTACGCCTGAGGCACTACAGTTTGACATGCACACTGCAAAAAGCGAGCAGTACAAGCGGGGGTTCCCCACTGGTTCCTGCACATTGCAAAAAGCGAGATATTTATTATAAATTTGGAACAATATCAATCTGTGGAAATGGTTAACGATAACAAACATGTTTTCAACCAGATGGGTTTTTGAAGTACATTCAGCATGGCGTGTTTTATTTTTTTTCTGATAATTAGTACCATTCATTGCGACCATAGCTCTAAAAAAAGGGTTTAGCATTTGCGAATTGGATCGTATGAATGTGGAGAAAAAGAAATAGAGTTTAGCATTTGCGAATTGGACTATACGAACGATATTAATTTCTGATTTTTCGGACAATCGCCTTAACTCGAGAGTAGTCTGTTATTAAAAAATTGGATGCTACAATCAATTGTTTGATTGACATTTGCAAAAGGGATAAGGGATTCTCGAAATGGACTCTACGAACGATCTTATTTGAATAATAGGGAAAAAAACAGAGCTAGATAACATTTGTGAATTGGATCGTATGAAGATGGAGAAAAAAAAGGGTTAAAGTGATTAGCAGTTAAGGTAACCCTGAAGAGCATGTTAATTCATACCTTATTTATTATAAATTTGGAACAATATCAATCTATGGAAACGGTTAACGATGATAAAATGGTCTTATGACTTGACCTAGCTTTACTTCTTTGATGTGTTCCTCATATTACACAAGTGGCGTTTGAACAGTGTTGTCAATTTAAAATAGAGTCTAACGTTATAGTATACTAAAAAGTTGATACTAAGAGAGATGTAGATGGCAAGAAAAGAATTTTAATAATGAAATTCAGAAAAAAACCTTTGAAATCCTTGCAAATCAACTAGTAAGGTGCATGTGAGTACGAACCATCAAGGATCATAAGCACCAACGACCCTAACCAGCAGAGACATCAACCCCCCAAAGGTCCCCTACCCCAAACTCGAAGGGCGCCCCCTCCCTCTAACTTTTTGCCCCCTGCTCCCCATTTTAATTTTTTTATTTTTTTTTAACATGATATATTTTTTTCAACTTTTTTTTACATGTCTTCGAATGAGATGAAACATACTTAAATTCAGTAGTGTTTTGTCGTGGTTTACCTTGTCACAGTTACATTCTCTTGATTTTTTAAAGTTCATTTTGGATTTCTTTCATTGAAATGCAAGAGTTGGAATATCTCAGTAGTGTTTTGTTGTGCTTTACCTTGTCACAGTTACATTCTCTTGATTTTTCTAAGTTCATTTTGAATTTCTTTCATTGAAATGCAAGAGTTGGATTATTTCAGTTGTGTTTTGTAGTGGTTTACCGTGTCACAGTTACATTCAATTATTTTTTAAAAGTTCATTTTGTATTTCTATCGTTGAAATGCAAGAGTTGGAATATTTCAGTAGTGTATTGTTGTGCTTTAGATTGTGACAGTTACATTCTCTTGATTTTTCAAAGTTCATTTTGGATTTCTTTTGTTGAAATGCAACAGTTGGAATATTTCAGTAGTGTTTTGTTGTGCTTTACCTTGTCACAGTTACATTTTCTTGATATTTCAAAGTTCATTTTGAATTTCTTTCGTGAAATGCAAGAGTTGGAATATTTCAGTAGTGTTTTGTCGTGGTTGCACGGATGCACGGACGTCGCTCAAGTGCAACGCTCTTTGGAAGATTAACCCTATCTCTCCGCGGAGGAATTCTAGGGTTTATATCTCCCTTACACAGAAAAGAAAACTCTCCGGCACTCCCGCCAGCCTCCCATGGCCAATTCTCGTTGCCGAGGTGGATACGAGGATCCGAATTTTACCCCAACCAGTTTCCCGAATAAAAACGGGATTCCCTTTCGCCCTTGCCACGAGCCTCACGCTTTGCGATCAACACTTCGTGTCTATTTCGTTCAACGCTCGTCTTGTGCTACCATTTCAGGTTGGGCTTAGGACTGACTGACCCATGTACAACCACTGTTCACATGGAACCCGTCCCCACGTCAGGCCTCAAGTATCGAACATTTTTTTGATCGCAGCTACAACCTCTATTCGAAAAGGGACGATACAGTAATGAACAATAAATCCCAATAAACATACCACAGTGAGCCCTAACGACTACAAAGAGCATAAGTGACTATACAACCGTATATACTATATCTGCGACCGTTGGTCCGTTCTAATAAAACTTAACACTCGCATACACTTGGATGGGCGCGGATAGTCTTAAGGATCTTTTTTACACACTCAGCCTCTGTGACCTAACTCCCGTTACCCATTCCTTATCTCTTTATCCCAAAACTAATGACCGTGTTAGATTTACGCGTAAGTTTTATTGGCGCTTTCACCGGACAGGTTTTTATGAAAACATAAACAGTTCTTAGACACCCAAGTCTCTGGGCCATATGATCAAACATACGTGAAGAACCCAATTACACGTACGTCACATCCTCTAACCCTGAGAACGGGGGAGACTAGGCTGAGGCCGTTACGACCCCAAGGCCTCTAATCATTCGCTTTACCGGGTGAGACTCCCGTTTCCTGTGCGTGAGAGCCAGCGAAACTGATGTTATAGGATGGTGTAAACATCTACGATATGGGTCTATGAGTCTGTCGCCCCAAGCCAACGATCATACTATCGATGTGATCGTCCGACTCTCGTCTGTTTTGACACAGTTTGTCAACTGACGTAGCCCTGGACAGGCATAGGTCACCATCTTTCGGGTCCCATCATGTGTCCCTCCAATGCCTGCATGATATGAAGGAGAGTGCTCAGCGACTGTTGTGGCCCCTAGACGCACACCATACAGTCATACAGTTATCAGAGGAGAAATAAAAGGTTCTGTGGATTTTTTTACTCTTCTGAAAGTTTACCATTATGGAGACACAACCCTTTGATACCCGACTGACAAAATGTGCTAATGCAGCTATCCTGCATACACCTAAGCATGCAGTTAGCTAGTACAGCTCTGCGTGCAAGAAAATACTGGAAGGAAGTCCAGTAACTACGGGTCGTTTAGTTACGCTATTGCTCAATGTATAATAATACCGTTTGAGTACTGGTCTGAGTGACGCCTTGCGATAATATTTTTAAACTAATTTCATAGTTTTAAAAGCAGTTTGCCAACTATACTGATAGATCCGAGGTTATTTTGATGTTCCTTGGAGAGAATATAACTTTGGGTAGATGGCTATGTCGTCTTTCTTCCCTTCTACTGTCTATGTAGAAGGTGTACCCTGTCCTCAAAGAAAAGACGAATGAAAACCTCTTAGAAATTATGGGAATAAGATAGTACTAGTGCAGGTATGCGATATACTAGTGCGGGTATTTGCTAGTGTAGATGTGAAATCCAGTAGCCAGTAGACAGTACTAGTGCAGGTACGTAATACAGTGGCAGTATCTGATCTACTAATGCAGGTGAAAAATCTAGTATCTAGTTGATAGCACTAATGGTAGCTGTGTAATGTAGCCTACAGGTGATATTCAGTGCAGGAATGTGATATACAGTGCAGGCGTCTGATACAATAGTGCGGATATTTGCTAGTGCAGGTGTGAAATCTGGTAGCTATTAGATAGTACTAGTCCAGGTATGGGATATACAGTGCAGGTATCTGATATAGTAGTACAGGTATTTACTATTGCAGGTGGGAAATCTAGTAGATAGTACTAGTGTAGGTGTGTAAAACACATGTGATATTCAGTGCAGGTATGTGAAATACTCTTGCAAGTAATCTACTGTGCAGAACATAATACTAGTGCAGGTTTGTGTTATGCATGTGATATACGGTACAAATATGTGATGCTAGTGCTAGTACGTACTAATGCAGGTGTGAAATCTACTATCCAATAGATAGCACTGTAATGGAATCAATTTTCAAGACCCTGAAACTTTCCAAGTAAAATAAAATCGCCCAGAATACAAACCCAAAGTACTCAAGTAATACTTAATTATCAAACTTAAAAAGTAGCGAAACATTGTATTACAATTGTAACTCTATGAAAAAATCGTTCCCACAAAAAAAGTAATAGCAATAAATATTCAGCATGACCAATTTAACATGAAATGCAACCAAACATGTAATCTAAATCTTGAGTTTGAATTCCCAAACGATCAAGAGATGGTAGAAATTATTATACAAAAAAACGGACACTTGAGGTAAGAAGTAAAACTGTGTAGTCCGATGTAATTACAAGGTAGAAACTTTAAAAAATAGTTTCTCGAAATGCAAAAGTAAAACTATGTAGTCCACTGTAATTACAAGGTAAAAACTTTATAAAAAAGTTTCGCGAGATACAAAAGTAGAATATGTATTCAGCTGTAATTACAAGGTAAAAACTTTAAAAAATAGTTTCTCGAGATACAAAAGTAAAATTATGTATTCAGCTGTAACTACAAGGTAAAAACATTATTCTGCTAAGGAGAATTCCAAAGTGAAGTTTTAAAGAGTCATAAATCGTATCAAAAGTTAGTTAAAATTGACTAGCTGATTGGTACATCTCTGTCCAATAGTAATAGAGGACATATAATCAGAACCAATAGAATCAGTGTACTGTGCTTTTAGCAACGCCTGAATGTAACCTCAGGTGAAATCGGAGGGTATAGTTCGTAGGACTTAGCAATTTTGAATCAGTCTTTTTTTAGTCTTATGGAAGTCTTACTTGAGACTCATGCCAGTTTTATTGCAGACTCGTTTTCAATCTATTATTTTATGTGAAATTAAAAGACAGTAGTACTGAACGTTACTTGTATTGCTAGTGAACAGTTTTAACCTTGTGTCTTTTACTGCAGGTGTTTTGATATACCTGAAGCTCTCTTCCGAAATATGAGTAAAAATAAATACATCAGTTTCTTATTTTATTCTCTTTATGCTAGTATTTCACAATACAGCTTGTCCTTGTGGCTCCACTCACTCTTAAGGGAACCTGAAGCCCTTCAATCTGATTTCGACTCAGTATGGCCATTAATGTAAGCTCCCCATTTTGAACCGCTAATTTAAGCTCCCCACACATGAAGTTCCGCCTCCACTCAGACATGCTATTCGTGAACCGTCAACCAAGAGTTTAACTGAAAATCCCCATTGAAATAATTAAGTGAAACTCCCATACAAAGAAATAACTTAATTTAGAAGAACAAACTCTTTTTATTGAAAACTTCCCTTTCATTGTAAACTCGCTTTATTATTTACAACCCCCCCCATTAGAATTGGCGCGGCCTGTTTAAAGGAGCAAAACACAAGGACAAAATTTTCTACAAAAAAAGATAATCGAGAAATATTACGCATAGGGAAAGTGCAATATTTTGTGCTTGCTTTGAAGTGCAATGTTTTGTGCATGCTTTGAAGTGCAATATTTTGTTAAGTCTAAATCCCCTTAAAATAGTAACAAAAACAAATATAATTTGGAAGTGTCAAATTTGAATGATATCAAAAAAAATAAAACCAGTGCCGAATTTTAATTTATTTAAAAAAAATAAACGAATCAATATGTCGTTAGATCCTAACATACAATTGTTAAAGCGAAAACTTATTGCCTAAACAGTGGAAATTTCAAAATCCCTTCCCTCATATAACGGCGACTCAGATGTAGATGTATTTATTATTCAATTAAATCAATTCGTAGAAGTAACTCAAACGGACTTAAAATTATTAGTAGGCATGTTATTAATGAGACTTAAGGGGCAAGCATTAACATTCCTTTAACAAATAGAAAATACAATAGGGGAAGATAACAACCTTCCAATAAACTCAATAGAAAAATTGCTAAAAGCGTTCCGAGAAAGATTTGTTGAAACTAGTTCAACACACAAATTAAAGCACGGAACGGCATGTTTCGACGAAACACAAAATATTAGGGAATACCTAAACAAGGTAATGGTATCCATTGGGGCTAAATACTGAGATGAATCTGGTCCTTTATGCGATAAAATTGTACTAAACGCTTTCATGCAAGGATTGAGCCCCAAACTGTACCGAATGTTGATATCGAAAAATATTCAAATATTAGAGCTGGCAGTTCAGGAAGTAGAGAGAATGATTGAAATTGACTCGATTGTGGCAAATCACAATATGTCAAGAATAAATAATGTAGAAGATTTAACTCCGAGATAATCACGAGGAATTTCTCCAGGATTGTTTTCGAGAGATAATTCACCCAAACGGAACCAAAATAGATCTCTAACCCCTACCAGGCAAAGAATGGTACGTTTTGTACCCACGAACACGGCAAACTACGCAAACAAAACCCCAATTATATGTTATGCATGTAATAAACAAAGACATATCGCCAGGGAATGCCATACGAGAAACAATTATACACCAGCAACCCCCAGTTTTAATAACTGTTTGTTCGGGAGAACAAACTCAAATGCCAATGGGTCAGGAAGTTATAGAAATAACCCCCCAAGTCTCCCATCGTTCCGCAACCCCTACCAACAAGGATTTGCGAATCCAAACCATTCCCACAACCGACAAAATAATTATCTGTTCCCCAACCCAAATACGCCACAAAACATACCAATTTAATTCACGAACAGTGTATCAAACTAGATTTAACCAGAATATGAGCGATGACAAAAGATATTTTTTCCCGACGGGAAACGAAAGAAATTTTTGGGGAAATGAAAGAAATTTTTCGTCAATACAAAACGAACAAATGCCGCGAGCCGTCAGCACAAGAAATTCCAACCCACGCAATTTTACGTGGCAACCAAGACAATCAAATGTCAATCAACTTGGAACTTCCCTAGCAAGTGAAATTCCCACCGAACCCCAATGTTAAACCCCAACCTATCAAATAAATGCACAGGGAAACGAACTAGGCCCCCAAGAAAATTAACCGGGACCCTGGAGGCCAGTACTTTTTATAGGTCCCTTCCAGTGATTGTACCTTCTTTAAGTGATAATAATGACATATTAGCTATATTAAATGATTTTGGTGTTGCAAGTATTAATTTCAAAGCGTTGGTAGATTTAGGTGCATCGGTTAACATAATAAACTCGAATGTATTTAATAGACTACCAGTGTATATTAAGCAAAGGAGAAATTTCAATATTCCCAGTTTGACTAGTGTCACGGGACATAGACTGGGAGCAATAGGCTCCATACGTCTAGATGTGACGAAAGATAACAGAATCTTTCCTACAAACTTCATAATATGCAAGAATTTCCCATATGAGGCTATAATCGGTGCTAATTTTTTTAAATCTAATTAAGTGTTATTAGATATAGCAAACAACAGACTCGTGTATCCATACGATCCTATTCTCCAACGCTTGGAGAGAGGAGAAGCAACAGTGAATAGAATAAAACCTTTTGTACCCCATCTCTCGTCTTGTGGGAGAAAATCAAGCAGCAAATGGCTAGAGTCAATAAAAGCGAAAAAAGGGAAAATGCAGGAGTATAGACAAAGAGAAATAAAAAAATAGTAGAATTATGGAACGAAATAATAAATCCAAGTACCGTCCCCTTACAGCCAACCCCACCAGCGGAAGATTTGAGGCAACCTAGCGCCAATCTTAACTTAATAGAAAAGGACACGGAAGACAAATATTATGGATTCACGGTGCGTAAAACAAAATCCCCCCAAAAACAATGCATAGAGTTCAAATTTCACAAATGATCACCACCATAAATGACAATTCCGAAATTTGGTTTGCATCCCCGTGTAAAGAAATCCCCGAAAATCTGTTTTGTTAAGAACAGATCATTTTATATGAGAAAGGGGAAGGCTTTATTTGGTTGACTAATACACATGAAAACGATACGGTTACATTAAAAAAGGGAACATGCCTCGTTGAAATACAAGTGATTTCTGAGCGCGAACTAAATGAATGGAAAACTCCAAGAAAACATTAGTTAATGGTATTGGTGTCTGTAATCCAAAGAATAGGTATCCACTAACAAGATCCCAATTTTTGGAAAAATTTAAATTAGACCATATCCAAGATACACAATTAAAAGAAAAATTATGTGAATTGCTCTGGAATTATAGAGATATATTTTCTACATGTGAGGAAGATATTGGGTTAATACCGTTCTATGAACATTCTATCCAAACTACAGGTTTGCCTGTTGCTAAACAGCCCTATCGTATCCCTCATCCCTACAAAGATTGGTTAAAAAATAAAATTCGTGAATTAGAAAGAAACAATATTATACGGCCAAGTATAAGCCCGTATTTGGCTCCCGTTATACTTGTACCAAAAAAACAAGGACTTTAGGCTTGTAGTAGACTATAGAGCTTTAAATAAGCAGGTAGTTAGCGACAATTTTCCCCTGCCCCGAATTGATGAAATCCTAGATTCCCTTTCAACCAAAAATAAAATTTTTACATCTCTTGACCTCACGCAAGGATATCATCAGGTCAAGATAGCAGATGATGACGTTTATAAAACAGCCTTTTCGACGACGGAATGTGGTTCTTATGAATATTTGAGAGTACTCTTTGGACTCAAAACTAGTTCCAGTGCACTATGTAGACCCCTGTTACACTTATTACGAGGTATAGAAAATATTATCCATTTTGTGGATGATGTGATCTGTGTAGGAGAAACCCCAGAGGATCATTTAAACACATTAACCAAAGTCTTCGAAAAATTCAGAGAAGGTAATTTAAAATGTAGACCTGAAAAAGTAAATTTGCTTCAGTCCGAAATAAAATTTTTAGGAATGATAGTGACCCAAAGCCAAATATCACCAGACCCCGAAAAGATAAAATGCGTAGAAAACCTCAAACCGCAAAAAAACTATAAAACAAATAAGAGGTATTATTGGTTTAACAAGTTATTTTAGGAAATTTATACGGAACTACGCGCAAATTGCAAAACCCTTAACAGACCTAACTAAGGGGACCTCCCAAAATATCACCTGGTCGAATGAAGCTCAAACTTCATTAGATACTCTCAAGAAAGTACTTACTTCTGAACCAGTGTTATCGCTACCAGACTTTGAAAAGGGACAATCTGTGGTTACTACCGATGCTTCAGCTCTAGGCATTGGTTCAATCCTTTCCCAATTAATCCCCGTGGAAAACTACCCCGAACCCATACAGGAACCCCCTCAGTATATAGAGAAAGTAATATGCTATTCAAGTAGAACTCTAACCAAAGGCGAAAGAAGTTATTCTGCAACGCAATTGGAGTTACTATCTATAATCCACCATTTAGACAAATTTCGGCATTATTTAGTAGGTCGAAAATTTAAGCTACGTTCGAACCATAAAAGCTTACAGTACCTAAGCACATTCAAAAATCCAACTGGAATCTTAGCTAGATGGATAATGAAAATCCAAGATCTGGATTACGAATTTGAACATGTAACCGGTAAACGAAATGCCCCCTGCGATTACCTAAGTAGATACCCTGAGAATAACTCCTCAGACAATGAAACTAAACAATTGAATGCCATTCATTCCAGTAAACAAAAGCACAAGAGGAATAAACCAAAAATCCAAACAGAAGAAAACGAAATTACTCATAGCCCCTTATCCCTAGCTAACATTAAAAGAAACCAAGTTAAGGATGAGATGTGTTTGGCTCTCATTAATTATTTTGTGAATTCCGATGATCTCCTCCACAAGTTCAAAGCACTGAGAAGGGAAATAGACATTTTTTACTACGATTTAGACAAAGAAATAATTTGCAGGATAGTAACTGGAGAAAAAAATAGAAATCAAATTTAAATAGTCCCAGTACTACCTCATAGCTTAATAATCCGTGCCTTTGAGCATTTCCATTCTGACATAGGTGGACATTTAGGTATAACCAAAACCTTTCATAAGTTAAAACAATATTTTTATGTACCGTCGGCGTTAACAAAACTTAAGGATTTTATAAATACATGTGAAGCGTGTAATTTAAGGAAAAATCCCCAAACATACCCTAATCCCCCAATGGGAAGAGTACCAGTAGTGAGATTTCCTTTCACTATCGTTTCATTCGATTTGCACGGAACGAGTGGAGGATTACCTGTTTCTAATAGAGGTCATACTTGCGTTCTTTCAGTCATAGACCATTTTACCTGGTTCACTTTTGCCAAAGCATTGAAAAATCAAGGCGCGTATGCCACAAGTAAAGCGTTAGCAAAAATATTTTTAAAATTTGGCATTCCTGACGAGGTTATTAGTGATAACGGGACCAACTTTGTCTCTAAAGTAACAAGAAATTTAATAAGTTTCCTTAAAACAGAAAATTCATTAACCTCTCCCTACCATCCCCAAGCTAATGGAAAAATTGAAAATAGGCACAAAATATTCTCCAATGTCTTGAGTATTTATACAAAAGACAATCGAAACGATTGGGATCTGTATCTACCTTACTTAACCAATGTAATTAATACCGCTTATTCAGAAACGACTAAGGAAAGTCCATTTTTACTTTTATTCGGACGCGATTTTAAAATACCTTATCAAGAAATCATAGAATCTAGAGAATATTACAATAATACCGAGGACTACAAGCAAGATTTTATAAATAGGATGAGAAAAACCTATAAAGTAGTTAGACAAGAATTAAAAAAATGTAAGATAAACCAAGAAATGAAAAATGAATCCAAAGTCAAAGGGAACATAAATTTTAAAGTAGGATATTGTGTATACCTAAAAAACGAAGCAAAAGTAGAAGGCAAGAAACTTTCTAATAAATATTCAGGACCTTACATTATAATCAAAAAATACGACAATTATTTTACTTTTAAAATGATAAACCCAGACAACGGGAGAACATATAAGGCACATGTTAGCCGTATAAAAGGAGCCAAGTGCCCAGTTAGGTGGGCACACAAACCCTCTTCTTCAGATTCATCAAACGCGGAAAATGAGTTCCTAAGTCAAGATTAGCCGAATTAAACCCCTTCAATTTCAAACAAAACTATTTTGAAAACCATAGCGATGAGGAAAATTTTGAAGAATTTTTGGCCTTGAAAAATCTAATCATCCCTAAAAGAAAACCCTTAATACCCATACCAGCAAGAGCCCCAAAAGGTCCGGAAAGTTCATCAGAAAACTCAGAAGACTTAGATTATACGCTGTCCCCAAAGACCCAATTTTTCCCCGATAGAATTTCAACCCAATGTCCCCCCAAAAAAATTCCTGATGACATGGTATCCCCAGCAATCCCAATAGAAAGACCCCTATCGTTACAGGATGAATTAAACAGAGCTATGGAAACCCCGGGTGCAAAAATAAGGAAGACTCCACCCAAGGATACAAACCAAGGAAATATAAAAAGTTTGAGAAAAGCCATGGACATTATTAATTACCCTATAAAAACTAGGCAAAGTACCTTGCCTTCGACCCACGAACACCCTGAAGATGAAAACCTAGGACAATACCATCACATAACTGTATCCAAAGTAAAGCCCAAGGAATCTCACTCCTGGAAGCAGACCATGCTGCAAAATATATTCCACCCCTCGGGAGATA
The DNA here is from genome assembly GCF_049724085.1 of Artemia sp. Qi Xiang Cuo. NCBI lineage: Eukaryota > Metazoa > Arthropoda > Branchiopoda > Anostraca > Artemiidae > Artemia > Artemia sp. Qi Xiang Cuo. Next base: position 24,621,774 of record NC_142806.1, read on the forward strand.
TGGCATTCAAGCAATGAAGACATTCTCCAAAAATATTTGACTCCTCTCAGATTTCCCAAGAATCTTTTAACTCCCCCGAAACAGGACTTCAGCATGAGGAAATGGAAAATAAACCCTCCACTTCCAGAGGAGATGAGATATATGAAGCAAGGGCAGGCGATACTCCGAAATTACAAAGGACCACCCCAGAAAGCCCTAATGATGAATCCTCAGGAACTAGTTCTACTGAATCCGACGATGAGCTCCAAGACACCCAAAAACGAAAACTAACTTCGGCTACCGCACATGCAAAACAAGCTAAGGCAAAAGGTCAAAAATTCCTGTTGAAACAGTACAAAAAATTTGACCTAATCTCTATGGTAAAGTCAAAAAAGAATAAAACGCCAGAAGCAGAGCAGGAAGTTACCACGAAATCTGGCAGAATAAGTAAAAAAACAGATAAATGGAAATACGTCTAGGGACCAGGTACCCCAATAAACTCATAAAATAATATTAAATCGAAACGAGCTGGTAAAAAAAACCTTAAAACAAGGGTATATAAGTAAGACATTACCACGAAAGCTACCCATAAAAGGTCGAAAGAAGTTAATAGTCAATTTTTCCAGATAAACTGAATCCCGGCTTGATAAAAAACCCCGAAGATAGAAGAAGAACAAGAATTGTTCAACCCCTCCTCCAAAAAGAAAAATAACTAGTGCAACCCCGTTACAGACATAACAAATATGGATCAGGTTTTTTCAAATACGATCGAAACTCCTAGAAGCCTCGGCACAATTGATAGCAGAAAAATTAAAAATTGAGAATATGATAGAAACCACACTTGAATCTCTTAGTGAAGTTAAGGCATCCCAAGAAAAAATGAACAAAAAAATAAATGAGATCCTAGTAACTAAACAAATGAATAAATTACTTGAAACCCAGTTCATGCAAGTTAAAGAGCACACCGCCAGAATCCAGAATGAAATAGAATCAATAAGCGACGCCACGCTCGTTGAGGGATACAATTATCCCGACAAAATCCTCAAATTACAAGTATTATACGATAAAATGCAGGACATTGGTAAAAAAGTACAAGATTATAGAAACAGTACTGTTCTGTCCGCGACAATGGCGATACAAGAAGCCCTGGCACCCCAACGAACAAAGATCTTAGACCTACAACATAAATAGGACCAATTAAAAGCACAGAAAGAAATAATTAAACTACAACAAGACACCCTAGAGGAACAACTGAAGGAAAACCAAGCTGAAATTACCAGAGAATTACAAAAACAAAGAGAATTCCGCTCAAACTTGGAGAAGATAGTGGCAACATATTTTACCGTTGAAATTGATCCACCCCTCAATCCCCATTTGGAGAATATTCTGGCTAATCGTTAGCCAGAACGAAGGACCATCACAACCCGTGTACTTTGCAATCCCAAACCAAGCCCGCCCTCATCATACAAAACCCCAAGTGGAATCTATTCAACAAAATCCTCCAACGGATAATAACATAATTATGAGGACTCAGTACCCCAGCGACCAAGAAAATGTTACTACGGGCCAAGATTCCCCAGAAGTCTCTGCACCACTAGGAACACCCAAAGCACAACCATTACCGGAAGATACAGAAAACTAAGGAATATCAAACATGGGAATCAATTGAACTAAAAAAAGGTGGTAAAAGTCCCTTTCTTGCTAAAAAATAATTTTTTTTAAATTAACAAAAATAACTATATTAATAAATTAACAAAAATAAAAAATAACAGATAATTGAAGTAATATTGCAATCAAATGTATGAACCTCCCCCCTAGTTGCGTGGCACTTTCGTGAGGCACCTACGCGATACCGACGTTTGGCGCCGCGAGGTCAAATTAGACAAATCAAGCAAATTCTTCTCAGGATCATCAAACGCATAAACATATCCCTGTAAAATTTTAGATAATAAATACCCCTGCCACGTGGCGTTAACTCCGCCACGGGAGAAGAATAAGTTGACACCTTAAATGTAATTGAGTTTTTCTTTTAACTCATTTGAACGGGAATACATAATCTTGACTAACAAGACCTTTATACTCCACCAATTTAGCATAATTCAAAAATACGCTAGAATAAAGAGTTTATTTCTACGTATTCTAAGGATATAATTTAGGTAAATATCAATACACAAATCTTCATTCGGTTCAACTTCAACAATAGCTATTGGAATAAGCAATTAAGGAAAAATCGCCTTTAATATGAAATAAATTAACTCCCTTTAATTAATCATGTACAAAGAGTAAAAAAAATAAATTAATAAATATTTTAGTCGCAGTAGTCAAAACTAAATAAAATATAAAGATAAATGAAAATGCATTACAGTTTAATAGATTAATTTTTGAAAGCCTTAAAAAATAAGTCTATATTTTCAAAACACGGCCTTAATAAAATTCGCTGAAACTATGGACGCTTTAAAAAGATTGTTTATGAAGAAAAATTTGCCTTGTTAACTACAGATATTAATAAAAAAAAATTGCTGTATATAAGGATTTACCAAGTACGGAGATCGAATGCCCACACTAAATAATAAGTAAAAATTTAAGAACCCTTTCAAATTGATTGACAGTTATCGCATTAATCGGATTATGCTAGCCAATAATGTAATAAAACCCTTCCTTTAACGACTCAAGCTCGAAACAACCAATTAAAACATGTGAAAAATACTTTTAGCTAAAAATCAGTAGTGGTACCCCTCACACTTCGAATGAAATTTTTTTTTATTAAGAATTAAAAAAAAAAATTCTCGAAAAACCCACTCAAACAAGGTGAAAAATACTTTTAGCTATCAGTAGTGGCACCCCTCACACTTCGAATGAAAAAAAAATAAATTTTTTTACTCTCGACAATTAATGAAAGTTCAGTGTAGATGGCAATTCTAATTCATAAAAATAAAATAACAGTTAGCGAACAACCCCATGAAATACTCTGAAAATGGAATAAGAGAGATAATTCAAATATCCATACGATATACAATAGTGAAAACAGATGAACCCCCGAGCATAGAAGTTAGAGCCGAGAATGTACATGATGTTTATTATCCCACCGTATAGATACTTGACTCTCACCTTCTGTTAAGAAAAGATTACACAAGTTGCTAAATGAGGGAAATACGGACGTTGTAAAATCTAAAAACAGCCATGCAGATACAAGTTGTGATTACGTAATGAAGAAATAAGTGACAAATGGGTGAACCCTCAGTCGTGGGAATCTTTGGGCAACCAGGTGGAAGTCGTTTGTACCATCCGTCTTCCTCCTGATTGATCTCGGTCTCTCTATAAAAAGCTACTACCAAACTCGGAAGTGACTGATTAATTATAAGGAGCTATGAATTACTATTAAATTAAACGACCCTGCAACATGGGGACTCGTTGGTCGACTGTCGTGACCTGTGGTGCGTTTTATTCCATTGGTCATGAGACTTGGCCTGGGGACTCTCATGAGAAAATCAACAAACCTCCCTATAAAAAGTGATCCACCAGAATTACCCTAACTCATCTCTACCATAAGAAGATGATTTGACAACAAAAATGACCATACGAGAATATGGAATAAAGATAGACAAGAATTCCGATACGTGGGGAGTACTCTTGCTCTGTATGTTTTTCCTGTTGATTATTTGGGGGAAGGGTGCGTAGCAAAGGTATTTCCTACGAAGTACGACTAGAACAGGAAGAAAACGCCAAAAGACTAATAAAATTAATTGCGTGATCCGCAAGAATTACCCTACCTAACCCCCACAATTAGACGAAAATGTGATAACGCAAGTGACCATACGCGAATATGGAATAAAGATGGACAAAAATTCCGATGCGTGGGGAATACGTTGACAGGGAGCGGGAACGCAAGTGGATTATTTTTGTGATCCAGCTCTGTACCAAGGTACTTCCTAACAAAGAACAATTCGAAACCCAAAGATACCAGCGAAAGTTAAATACCATAAATTAAAAAGGCCAAGTAAACAGCTATATGTAATAACAAACATCATCAAATTGAAAGCGCCCAACTACTCCATAATCGTTATTATGAAATCGTTATTATACCTTAAACCACTATAACCATTTTAAAAATATTTTACTATTAAGTAATCATTTATTTAATAATCACTGATAAATTTTATATAAGAACACATTTGCAGATACGGTACGTGAGTAACCGTCAACCACTGGTTAAGGGAAACGCCAAAACAAGCGACCGTACGGTACATTGCCAATATTAACCTAAAATCTAGTAGAATAAGTTAAAAAAAGTAACCATGATAAGATACCCAAGCCATCAACAATTAAATAATAGTAGACTAGAAAATGTAACCTCATGGAATCTTAAGAAAAGACATAGTGTAGATAATATTAGTGATTCATTAAAGTAATGGGGCATTGTTGATAAGTCAATAAGAGAAAATGAAAATGAATAAGAGAAAAGCCAGAGAACCTGGCTTTCTAAATTTTAATACAAAGTGTCCCAAAAACAAAATATAGCTTATTTGTCTGATTATATCGCCGACAATATTTGGTACGATCAAGATGATAACAATATAACTACAATTTGGCCCATTAAGTTTCTCTCCATACTAATAGACCGAGGATATATGTTAAAAGGTAAAAGCTTCCTTAAGGCCCTATATGTCAACTGTGCAAATAACACGTATCTAAATCCAATAAACCCTTCAACGGGATCCGCTATTTTTCAAGTTACCCCAAGAGACTATAAAGACATAAAGAAAATAACCCTGAATTTCTTCCAAGAAGACGAAAATTTTGGAAGAAAAATATTCCCTGGTTTAGACGTAATCGTACGCGAGAAACTATGCTGTTGCCAATCGCACGTAAACTTAAGTTTCTCCATAGTAAAAATAATAGATGACCAATTGTCCTTATCTCAGCTATGCCGGAAAGTCATTCGACAAAATATGCGAAGGAATGACATAATGGCCACACTGGAGGGCCTGCACCTCCCAAACCAGTTATTAGTGTATTTAATGTACTTAAATATACCTGAAAGTGGAAAAAATAATATACTATTTGAACTTAAATTTCTCAGCTCAAATGTTTCGTCATGGGAAAATTATCGACATCCCGATATACTTACATCTCCAAGTTCAAAGGCGGCAGTGCCGGATGATGCACCCATATTGAAATTAAAACCTAATATTAGTGGAAGAAACTGTATATATAAATAATTTTGTTGAAACAATTGATAAAAGAACCCTCTAATATTACCTGAAGTGTTATGTCTATGTAAATTGATTACTATTGTTATATAAAGAAAAAAAGTGCGTTATATGAATAAACCTGTTGTGTATTAATTTTATGAAACTATGAACTAAAGTGAATATCACGGGATCTAAATACATTGTTAATATATTGACAAAAAAAGGTAGTTTCTCGAAGTCTCTATACTTTCAAGCCTATATGGAATTCGTTATAAATCGAGCGAAACCTCGTTAAACTAGAGTACGGAACTTTAGGGAATCGAATTACGTTCGAATACATAAATAGCCTGGTGCAAGGTGGCACCGGTGAAAAAGTAGTTTAACTTCGACCTGAAGTTACCTTGTTTTCCGTTCAAAGTATATATTCATTATTGGTTAATATGGAGCTATAGATGACTCGAATTATGTCGAACGAATAAGTACCCGATGTATGAAAAATGACGGTGGAAAGGTAGTTTGACTTCGACCTAGAGTGTACCATGATCATAACTAATCTTGAAAAAATTATCTAGACAAAGACCAATAGAAACTACCTTTCATTTCAGACAATGGCCAAAGCAGATATCGATACAGAATTTATAACTATAAAGTACGCAAAAGAAAATGTCATATACTAAGCGGCAATGATTATTATCAATAATTCATGGGAATAAGTCTTTGCAAAAAAATGGGATGTCAAGTATGACCTAAGGGAATAAAACTTAGTATCATATAGCTTTGGATTATGCTTAGAAAATACACCCAAATATCGGCCAGCAAGAGACAAATTAGGAATAAAATATAACGGCATAAAGGGCAAGTACCTCCATTTTATTCAACATGAAATAAGAAAATTACAAAAACAATATAAAGTTCGGTACTGGTACGTTAAAGGTCCTTGTCAGACAGATTTATTGCTTCTTGACAAGTGTAAAAAGCAAAAACTAGTTTACAAAATTGAGGGAAATTCAAACTGCGTAAAATACCAAGGAGAACCTGACCCCCTCCAAGAAATAAAATGCTACAAACAAGATCTGTATAATCCAAAAAGCGTAATATATAAAGCGAAAAAAAAAGAAATCATATTTAAAAGAATAAAAACCTATGAAGCAAAATCAAAAGTAACAAAAAAATAAACAAAACTGTCCCAATTGAAATAATTAAGTCAACCCATCCACTCCCTACGTTAAAAGAAAAATTCTTGTGTGAAAGAAATTAAAATAACCATCCCCCCAACCTAAGAATTAGCCGTATGTTTACCATAAGAAATCAACAAATTGTATGACCACGAATCTTAACCTCACCTTGTTTCCTTCCCCGAAAAAGAAAATCCCATATAATAGGAATCTAAATTCTAGTTCGATTATCAATCATAAGAAATCTTCCTATATTATGTTTAATGAAATATTAATTCCAGAAACAGCAAAAAAGGATGTGGCTAACAAATTTCATGATAATCTTCGTTGCCCAAAACTATAACCCAAGATATCGTAAAGCATGGAATAATCTTCAAACATGAGAATTCGTTACTTGCAAGCCACAATGCCTGGAAGATATTTATGAAACTGGATCCCAAACCGTTTGAAACCCTATTTCAACAAGTAATGAGACTAGAGAAGTATAGCAATGAATTAAAGGACTCTATATTCCAATTCTTAAAATCGGATAAAAGCCTGCAGACCACGAAAGACATGCACCACAAGGAAAATACAGGAAATCTACCCCCCATTCTTCCTAAAACTAAAGTCGAAATTTATAGTAGATGACTTTGACAAGAAAATTGCAGACATCGATAAAGCTCTAGGAACCAACAATAGAGAATACAGAAGGAAAAGAGAATTAAGTAATGCGGACGGATCTATAATAGAATATACTACGGCAAAATATACTACAGGTTCCTTCTTGACAACTTCCAAGAAAAATAAACTCTATGATGGAAATTACACCATGCTAAATGAATTACCAAGCATATGGACATACCTCAAGCAACTATGGCAAGACCATACGGCGAGCAACGTCACTAAGAAAGTATCTCCAAAAGAAATAAAGAAAAATATAGACAAGCCACAAAGAAAGAAAAATACCACGACAACTATGCCCAAACTCGAGGCAAGAACAGAGGAGATACAGCCCTCACTAACGGATATAACAACCAATGCAAGACCAGAGTTAATCAAACTCAATGAACTGTCCCAAGAAAAATTAATTACCATAACACATTTCAAACAAACGACGTTTACAAAATGGTCATGGTCCACAGGACCAACATTTACAAAGACCCACTCCTTCGGTAAAATGTACATAAATTTAAGAGCAAGACTCCCGGTATTGCATACCGAGACTCAAACTATATTAGTTCAAGGACGCCATTCGGATAACAAAAGGAAATTTTCTGAAAATAAAAAGAAAGAAAAATACATGCACGAGAAATGCTGGACAATTGACGGCAAATATACGTGTGCCAGACTTGCCATGGCCAACGAACCAGCCAAAAACTACGTCAACTTGTTACCTGGGCTAAACGAGAAGAACGCCCTAAGAGTATCGATTCACCAATCCTTCTTAATATTGTATAGACAGAGACTGCAAGCGCTATTTGAATTGTTCAATACAGAGATAAAAAATTAAAACGAAGTATTACAAGAATCTTCGGAGTATGTTTTCGAAAGAGCAAACACCGCAGATCAGCTAGTCTAATACCAATCGTAGGAGAATTAGCCTCACGCTTATTTGGGCTATCGACTGAAGAAGACCTAAATATCCTAAGGGAAAACGTAGGAAAACTAAATACCGCCATGAACGTGACCTTCCAAAAAATACAAGCCGGTATAGCCAATTATCAGAGAGACAAAATCGAGCCAATCTCGAAGAAAATATCAAAGACAGTAAACATAATGAACTATTTAAAGAATGAAGTAGATCGTGTGATTTCCGATTCAAGCTTCACCATGGTATCACTAGAAATAGTGACAATGTCATTACTTAACTTGGCGACTGATGTTAGCAAATTTGAATTTGCATTATTTGCCCTTACTGGAGGAACCTTGTCATATGATCTGGTGGATCTTTCGAACCTAAAAAGTATCTTGGATGAAATAAAAACGCATCTAACGTTCGGTCCACATCTACCAACAGAACCAGAGGTGGCAAATCTATTCCACTATTACACCAAGCTAAAAGTTCACATCACGGAAATAAACCAACAACTATTTGCAGTGGTAACAATTCCATTAATAAATCAACAATCAATATATGACTTGTATAAAATTTCTACGTTCCCAGCTAATATAGGTAAAACTAATTCGTTCATGACTATCAACCCCGAAGCGGAATACTTGCTAGTCGATCAAGATAGAAGGAAATACGCCTTATCAAATTCACAGGACCTTAAGGAATGTGTAACATTCAAAAACCTAGTATGTCAACTAACCCTGCCTATTTATAATGCAAAACCTGGATCCTGTATGTTAGATATATTTTAAAGGAGACTCAACAAGAAGAAATTCCAAGTTCATGCGAAGCGCTAGTAGGCAGTAATAAACGAGAAATATTTATTCATCTTAGAAACGACCTGTGGCTATTCTCTGTTCCAAAAGAAACAGTTGGGACTATCTCTTGTTATAATAATACTGAAAGAATCGATCCAAGCTACAGAACCGAACTACTATTACGAGACGTGGGAACAATAACAATAAAACAAGGGTGTCGATTAGTAACCAAAGAAGCCACGGTACAAACACCCCTGATAACCACAAGCACGAATATAATAAGCCCCAAGGTGATCAATTTCAAACCAGTTAATTTATCGCATACAATTCCTAATATTGAAAATGAAGAAGTAAGAGCCACAATATGGTCAAAAATAGAAAATGTCAAAGGAACCTTACCACTAACGAAAATAAGAGAAGCCTTAGACTCTCAAATTCCCCTGTTTACTAGTGAAGACCAAAGATTGACGTATGTAGAAAGTAGATACGGACTGTTCTCAACAAATTTTTGGTGGAATATCCTCCTGACGGTAGGATTAGTATTTATGATCTCCCTAACTATAAGAAGGCTATTGAGCCTAAATTACGGAAGAATTATGATAACACGCAGAAAAGAGCAAAGACAGATCATATCGAGTCGAGGGGGATGCAAAACCTAAACCCGGAACTCCCTGATAACCCTTAAGCAAAAAAAGTAAGGGAGGACATGATCGAGCGAATGGGAGTAGAGGTCCTCATTCGTGCCATGTCCCGTCCCAAATTTCCACTTATTTTATGTACCATTTTAAGTGATGAAATAGTCGCAAAGGCAGAATTTAATTAGTTAGAACCATGTAGAATTATTAGCATATCAGGTGAAGGAATTTTTAGTGTTAGGTGGAGGGAATAATAATTATTACGTAATCATATAACCAAATCTGTTAGTCAATAGAAACTCTTTGACCCTTTTGTCAAATAGAGTGTATAGGTGATGAACTTTAAAGAAATGTTTTAATACATGTAGTTTCATAAAGCAATCGGGAATATGAAAAAAAAATATATATCTTACCAAAACTAAGTTAATTCAAGTAACAAATACCAAGGCAAAACTAAAAAAAGGGAAGCGGGATCAAAATTTGAAAAAATAGAAAGGGTAGGATAACACAACGATGAGGACATCGTTAAGAATGGGAAGGATGATATATAATGGAATCAATTTCCAAGACCCCGAAACTTTCCAAGTAAAATAAAATCGCCCAGAATATAAACCCAAAGAATTCAAGTAATACTTAATTATCAAACTTAAAAAGTAGCGAAACATTGTATTACAATTGTAACTCTATGAAAAAATCGTTCCCACAAAAAAAGTAATAGCAATAAATATTCAACATGACCAATTTTAAATGACATGCAACCAAACATGTAATCTAAATCTTGAGTTTGAATTCCCAAACGATCAACAGGTGGTAGAAATTATTATACAAAAAAATGGACACTTGAGATAAGAAATAAAACTATGTATTCCGCTGTAATTACAAGGTAAAAACTTTAAAAAATAGTTTCTCGAGATGCAAAGTAAAACTATTCAGCCCAGTGTAATTATAAGATAAAACTTAAAAAAGAAGTTTCTAGAGATACAAAGTAGAATTATGTAGCCAGGTCTAATTATAAGGTAAAACTTTAAAAAATAGTTTCTCGAGATACAAAAGTAAAATTATGTATTCAGCTGTAACTACAAGGTAAAAACATTATTCTGCTAAGGAGAATTCCAAAGTGAAGTTTTAAAGAGTCATAAATCGTATCAAAAGTTAGTTAAAATCGACTAGCTGATTGGTACATCTCTGTCCAATAGTAATAGAGGACATAGAATCAGAATCAACAGAATCAGTGTAGTGTGCTTTTAGCAACGCCTGAATGTGACCTCAGGTGAAATCGGAGGGTAAAGTTCGTAGGACTTAGCAATTTTGAATCAGTCTCTTTTTAGTCTTATGGAAGTCTTATTTGAGACTCGTGCCAGTTTTATTGCAGACTCGTTTTCAATCTATTATTTTATGTGAAATTAAAAGACAGTAGTACTGAACGTTACTTGTATTGCTAGTGAACAGTTTTAACCTTGTGTCTTTTACTGCAGGTGTTTTGATATACCTGAAGCTCTCTTCCGAAATATGAGTAAAAATAAATACATTACTTTCTTATTTTATTCTCTTCATGCTAGTATTTCACAATGTAGTTTGTCCATGTGGCTCCACTCACTCTAAAGGAAACCTGAGGCCCTTTAATCTAATTTCGACTCAGTAAGGCCATTAATATAAGCTCCCCAATCTAAACTGCCAATTTAAGATTCCTGCACATGATATTCCACCCCCACTCGGAAATGCTAGTGGTGAATTGTCAGCCAAGAGTTTAACTGAAAATCCCCATTGAAATAATTAAGTGAAACTCCCATACAAAGAAATAACTTAATTTAGAAGAACAAACTCTTTTTATTGAAAACTTCCCTTTCATTGTAAACTCGCTTTATTATTTACAACCCCCCCCCCATTGCAGCACTAGTGCTGGTTTGGAATGCACAATGTCTATATGAGATATACTAGTACGTTGGGAAATACGGAAATTTCTAACGATTAGGGCCAGTTATCGTAAGAAAATGCTTATTCTAGATAACTGAATGCGAAAGTCTAGCAACATCAGCTTATAGCATAGGGGTGTTTCCATACGGTCATTTATCAGATATGATTTTAAGTTAAAATTTTCATTGCGAACGATTGTTTGTTGGCTGTTGAAAAAAAATGTAGTGCAAAGCTTAGAATCAAAGTGAATCTCTTGAACGTCGTGCTTCAACGTCACTTGTAAATCCGACCAAAAACGTTTGTTTGGCCGAACCGTGGAGAGGTTGTGATGAATGATATATGTACATTTACATAGAAAAATAAGAGTATGTTTTGGACTACAATTTTAATAAAAAATTCAAAATGTGCGGATGAATAAAAAGCAAATACTAAAGCAAAAACAAATTGGTCCTGCGTCATAACTAAACAAAAAAGTGGACTAGTTATATGTTGCTACTTCGAATTTTTTTGCCTCGTGCTTAAGTCATCTACAAATGTAACCAAAAATACTTCTTTTCGTCGAATTATAGAAACATGATTGTGATGAAATTCAAAGGTAAAAATAAGTGAAAAATAATGCCATCTATCTTGGTAATAGGTTTGAGTAAAAGATGTTCCTGTGATATCACATCTTGTTCGGGTATTTATGATGATATGCATCATGACTTAAACGTTGCCGGCAAAGAATAATGAATTTTCAATTATAGTTTTTAATAGGGGTCCATTTATATTAAAGATGTGGCATATTAAGGCATAACTTGAGTTGAAAAATACGTTCCTTAGAATAATTTGTTGTTTGTTTTACTTTAAAATGACAGTGCCTGTCTACTAATATAATGTTATCCTTTTTCACATTCATTTGAGCTGATGAAATACTTGCTTGAGAATTTCGCTTAAAAAATACGGAGTATCTGTCTAAATCCAAAAACTAGATATATTCCTCGATTTTTTTTTTTCACATGTCTCTGAGCTTCCTCAAAGTCGATGCTCAATTTTCAATGCTGATGTCTGGCAACAGTGACACCAAACAAAAAGGATTTACTGCAGTCTAGTTAGAGATTTACGGAAAACTATTATAAAAGAATTATAATAAAGGATAGTAAAACAGCAGTGTTTACCGATTTTTCCATTTTAATTATTCGTTTTGCTCTGCTATTGCCTTGTTCACCGATTTTGTTGTAAAATGCTAAATGGCAAACAATTTTCCTTTTTTTTTATAATATTTGGTATGACTGTTGCATTGACCTGACCTGATCGTTTCCTTATGTATTTGACCTGAGTATTTGCTTATGAGAAACTAACAATGGCCGATTTCAGCCATACTTCTATGAATAGTTGTAGACATTAGATTTAAATAAATCATACTACTTATTTAAAATAAAAAATACAATGACAGTGAAGCAATAGAAAGTGCAAGAAAGGTTAATAAACGCTCTAGTTTTTTTTCTTATACAGCTTTGCACGTTAGAAGTGTGCAGAGAATGAAGAAAGATAAAAGAAACAAGTTGGTTTACCAACTTGTTGGTTACAAAAATTGAAAAAGATAAGAATATTCCTTTTCTCTTTCACTGCCCTCTGGAGGTAATGTAATCCCTTTGCCGCCTGCGTCTTGACTCAGGCTGATAAATAAAAGTTCAAATAGGGATAAAATCCTTTTAATAGACAGTGATGATGATAACAGTGATAGAAATTCACAAAAATACCAGATATTTTCGGTCACATATGCAGTGATTGTCATCAGTTTTCTACTGATGACGGTCACTGCGTATGTGACCGAAATATCTGGTATTTTTGTGAATTTTTATCACTGTTATTATCATCACTGTTTATTAAAAGGATTTTATCCCTATTTGAACTTTTATTTATCGTCATGGAAAGGCAGTTTGGTCTCCGAAATTATTTATAACTCTGACGTTAAGGATTGTCTGAATATGATAAAATTATAATCTGCTACTAGAAACATGAATATGCTAGAAAGATTTTGTCTTTCCAGGCATCTGCATGTTAGAGTTGAAGCAAAGAAAAGAGAGACAAAATAATTAACATATTTTTTCAAACCGCAAGAAACAAACTAAAATGCAAAAACACAATAAAGGCTTCCTCGGGCTATTCCACTGATAGAAAAAAGTGTGTTGCTAGTGGCAGTGGCATTGATTGAGGGTAGGGGTAAAGGACTTGCCATTAAGATTTTTGTCCCTCCCCCTTGAATTGTAAAATACTGTTTTGGGGGTACTTCATCTTAAGAACGCCTTTTTTGGTATTTTTATTGAAAAAACGCTAAATGTACCCCGCCCTAGATGTTGAAAAATGCATCGTTTCTTCCCAAGTTTCCGTAAATTGACGCCAATACTTACTGGCTATACAAAGGGGAGTTATATTTTGTCCTTTTTTTTAGTTTTGGAGATGATTCTAACTATATTTCATCGTGATTCCTTACCAAATTTTTGTAGGTATTTTTTCTTAATAGAAAGAAGATGCATAAGTTAATCCTAATACAGTTGCACTGTTTTTCATCAACATGGTTAACATGGAAGTCATAAAGATAGCCCAAATGAAATGTGTTAATCTAGCTAACATTTAAGTTGAAAACTTAAATAAGCTGCATAAGCTGTCTTTCTTACCCTTTGATGTATAGAAATGGTGTTATGAAGCTTAAGGAAAATAACTTTGCAAAAGTTCGGTATCTCACATCGTAAAGATGAATATCAAAGATATTTTAGATACGACATTCGAACTAATTCTCATAATGAAAAAAATCCTTTAAAGAAAATTAAATAGCGAAATTAAAATCACTACCACCACTCTCATTACCATCATTACTCCTCTCTTACTCTGCGGGCAACCACCACCCTCATCACTCTGCTCTTTGCGCTAAAGTTTACTACTGCTTTCCTGCAAGCATTCTAGAACGTAAGAAGTAAAGCCAGGCGGAAATTATAAGTTTTATTATTTTTTTTTTTTACCCACGTGCCTTTCAAAATCTTGAGCTGAAAATTTTGTTGTTAAAGCAAATAAGACTAAATGAGTTCTCTCGTTCTTGAAGCAATGTGATGAATCATTTAGACTTTTATCATATTGAATTTTTGTAATAGCTATTAATTCTCAATGTATTGAGATAAAAAGTGTAACGGCAGGGTAAAGAGTGACGGAGGCGGTCCCCCCCCACTGTATAAGTGAAATTATTCTAGTATGTTTTAAGGTTTTACATTGCTCATTAATTTCATATGAAAAATTTCAAATTATTTTCGCCCCTATTTGGACATCTGAAATGACAGAAATTAGTAATATGATTTGGTACGATCGATTTTTTTTTTTTTTTTTTTTACTTAAGAAGGGCACCATGACTTCAAAATTGAATTTTTTTTGTTTGAATTTCAAAATTGAATTTTGAGAATTGATTTTTCTCCCGATTTTCTAAAGCCGCGTGATCGATTCCCCCCGAAAAAATTTTATGAACTCTTATCCGTGACTATCCTTTCAGGAAAAATACTGTATGTTGTGAATTTATAGATTAAGTGCTGGAAACCTCCGTTATTTGACCTGTTGAATTTGATAGTGTAATTTTCATCAATATCGCGCTCTTTTTGGGGATGTTCCTCCCCCTTTTTTAATATCGCAAATTTTCTTATGCTAAAAACTTTTGGCAGGGAGTTTTCAACGTAATAATTTAGTTTTTTTTTTATAATTCTTCTGTACATTATCATTTATAGGAGAAAGCCTACCATAAACTATAAATTGAAGTCTCAAGTTGAGTCGAAAAGCCACTGAAAGACTTATCCTTTTTATTTGCTGTCTGTGTAATCACATCCTGAGGAAGTTGCTAGAATATCACCAAAAACAAAATAAAGTCAATGATCCTGGCTTTCATAACAAAGCCAAGCCCTTTAGGGATGGCGCACTGCTTTTGATGGTTTAGCCACGACGCTGTTGCTGGACCTTTATTCGAAAGATTGAAGTTCGATCTCTTAGGAATCAGAAAGAGAGGGAAAATGCTATCCTCGCGCGCCACCGCAAGTTCCCAATGTAAATGAAATTCATAACTGGCTGTGTAATTGGTGCATTTAATGATAGTCAGTTACTTCTGTTGACCTCTCTTGTCATGTTATTCTTACCGTTTAAAGCAGTGATTTCAAAAGGGGTTAACGTGCTGGAAGACACAATAGATGTTTCAAAACTTGGGGTGTTTGTATTTTTTTCAGTTGCTTCTGTTGACCTCACTTGTCGTTTTATTCTTACCATTTAAAGCAGTGATTTCAAAAAGGGTTAATGTGCTGGAAGGCACAGTAGATGTTTCAACACTTGGGGTGTTTATTTATTTTATTGTTTTATTTAGTAACAGTCAGTTGCTTCTGTTGACCTCATTTGTCATTTTATTCTTGTCATCTAAAGCGTAGGTTTAAGACAGGGTTAACGTGCTAAAAAACACAATAGAGGTTTCTACACTCAGGTAGTTTACTTTCGGAACAGGACCTGTGTTCTTTTTTGAAGTTTTACCATAGCGAAAATAAATCTTCAATGCAGTAGGTAGGAATATTTTTTTTCAAGATTTATAAAAGGAAAAAAAAACGGCAAAAAAGCGATAGGAAAGTAGAAAGTTCAAATTTGGTATTCGAGTTCGATCTTGGCGCAAAACATGCTACCATAGCAACCTCTGTTGCTGGAAAAATGTAAAAAAAGATAAAAAAAAATAATAATAATAATGATTTCTTGAAAGAAAAGTAAAGCGTAATTGTAAAACTTTAAAGTAAGTTTATATATATATATATATATATATATATATATATATATATATATATATATATATATATATATATATATATATATATATATATATATATATATATATATATATATATATATATATATATATATATATATATATATATATATATATATATATATATATATATATATATATATATATATATATATAGATTTGATATTACCAAAGTTGATAAGAACAGAAATTACTTTGTATAATCAATTGAAAGTAAAACCCAACAGTAATTACAATGAATAAGAGAGGTCGCCGTCCCCTTAAAGCCTCTGAAAACCAGAGCGTTATTTAACCTTTCGTAATTTTACAATACCCCCCCCCCCCCAAAAAAAAAAAAAACAGAAACAGTTTTTCTGACGACACTTTTAGTAATGACCACAAATCCGAAACACAAAATCGATGACAAACTGATCCTTTGTCAGCATGATATAGAACCTTCACAGAGGTCTAAGTGGAGATTGACTAGATAAATTATCAATTTACTGTTCAAACGAGTCTAATGTCTAAGACAGAACTATTAGCTTTCTTGCTCCAATTTCTAAACTTTGATTTTTTTACTCCTGACAAGATTGACTCTATTACTCGTGAATCCCAGTTGTTTCCAAATATTAAAGTTTTTTAGAAAGCTGCTCTCTCTTCTCTAGATCTGTTTCATACGATTGATTCCTGTGCCAAACAACAACAAATCTTTGCAAACTTTCTCAGTTTCCTTGGATAATTTGAAGAGCTAAAGTAAGGAGGGTGTAGATTTATAAACAACAAGGATCTTTGATTGGAAATTTTATCAATTCAAAGTTAGTCTGTCGTATACTATTTACCAAATAATCTGTATGCATCAAAACTTTAATCGAATGGCTTATTTGTGATATAGATGACCTATTATAACCTAAAGAAAATTCCTAGAAGACTATCCGCGGACTTGGACAAATAAAGGTCGAGTTCTCTTAGGTCAGTCTCTCGCAGATCCTAAAAAATTATCCTTTTAAACTTTTTTTAAGATATGCAAGCTACAGGATTTACAATTTTATTTAAGATTTACAAAGTTTACAATTTTATATTGCTGAGACTGTTTTTGTACTTTTTATGTTTCCTAGCTTTTAAGCAGATTTTTTTTTATTTTTTTTTTGAACTCTTATTTCGGGTGATGCTATTCTATTTTCGAAATCACTAGGGAACAAAATTTATCTCTCTTCTGGCTTGAACTAAAAATAGATAACTTAATATACCTTTGTAGCCTTATATACCTTTTATTTTACCTTTGTATTTACCTTTGTATTTACCTTTGTATTTAATATACCTTTGTAGCCTGACTTTAAAGATGTGTTTTAATCTGTTCTTCGCCCTTAGTTCTTGAATAATTTCCTAAAGTGTATTTTTATCTGAAATGCCCCAAATTCAACAACAAAGACTTTAAGAAATCATTTTGCATAATTTACTGTCGGTGGACTGAACATGATAATATTTTTTTTTTTGATTAGCATAAAACTGTATTATAAAACGCACTTAACAAAATTTTAAGAGTATTAACGCAGAAACTGGGAATGATGAAAACATTCTGATTGTGTACGCAGATCCAGCAACAAAAAGTTATCTTTAATATAAAATGTTGTCAAGCAAAAAATTAAATTTCCCAGTACATTCAAAGCAGATCAAATCACCTCTCTGATTTTACTTAATATGCTCTTTCATTTTGGTCAAAACTTAAGAGTAGTAAAGTAATACGTTTCTATGCATCTTATTAGTTGGACATCTTAAATAAGCTGTTTTGTGCTCGTTTTAAGCATTAAGCTCACTCATCATTTTTCATGAAAAATTCTCTTTTTAAAACTTAAGTATTTGAATCGACTGTGAGCATTATTATAAACTCTAGATTAGCATGTAAATAAGGCGAGGGCCCTTTGGGCCTGTTTTTGTATTTTTTGGTTTTCTTAGCAGTTTCGTATATTTACTAAAATATTCGTTTATTTTTATGCTTTATGGATGTTTACCAGCAGATGTTAGCAGGAATTTATCTCGTCAGGGGGAAGTTTTAGTAAAATGTTTGCAGAAGTGGACAAATGTCTGGAAACATTAGGATCTATGTGGAGAAAAATATAAAAACAGGCTGAGTACAAAACCTTCCCCTGTAGACGCGCCTACCTCTTGGCTTTATCCCCGACATTCCTGCTCTATGACCTATAATAGGTTTAATAGTTATTTATTAATACCCTCTAATACCCTCTTGTCGCTCACTTGGTTTTGTAGGTAAAGTTTTTTTTTATTGAATTGCGATCAACCAGGCGAATTGGGGACCAGCAAAAGCATTCCTCTGAGAAAAAGTTAAAACGTCTGTAGACTGCTTATGTCTTTCTCAGAACTAAATAAGCTAGCTGTTCAAAACAAAATTCTATATGCAAACGTTATTTTAAGAACCTTTTCATTTCTTTCAGAGGTCTTTGGAACGTACCGTATATATATGGATGCTATTTGGTGCAGGGATATTTAATCCATAACCCAGAAACAAACCATCTTATATTAATGGCCTACTCGACCCTGATATGGCTTTTTGTACAAACATGAGAGAAAAGGTATGCGTTTTCGGTAACAATTCTACGCTAAATAATTCTATGCTATTTCGCAATTGCTCTATTTTTCACCGCGCAATGTTCAACTTGTACAACTTGTCAGCTTCATATTAGTATAGCTCTTTTCTTCTTTTTTTTTCGCGATTTTGACTTTCTTCCGTATTGTACTTGTTGAATTATTAGTTGGATTCAAGTACTTTTTAATTCAACTCCAAGTTATAGCGCTGTAACCAACTTACATTTTCAGAGTTCCTTATTTTTTTTTTCTTACTATTGGAACTCTGTTTTCTTTCTTAATTTACTAGTTACGTTATTAAGTGGATTCAAGCCCCCTTTTCATTGAATTGTAAATAAACGCAGTTACCAGGGATTTTGCTCTGTCTTATCGTTTCTTGTTGGAGATTCTCCAAAGAAATAGAGACTAATTGGACTATTATTATTTCCTTAGTGTTTAGTTAGTGTTACTTGGGTGGCGTGGAGAACAGTGTACCTTTAAGTAACGAAAATCGTACTTTTTGTCGATACACAATTTTCAAAGTTACTATTTTAGTTCCGTTTTACTATAAAGTGTTTACTATTTAACGGTTAACGTACGCTATTTTTATGTTCGGAAACTCCAATATTGTTAGCGCTGTGAATCATATTCTTGCAATATTGTTAATCCTGTCATACTACTAGTATTACTACTAACGACTCACTACAGCAATAAGCCGCCAGAGACCCACACAAATGCGCATACTATTTCATCCCAACCTATTCAAAGTTTAGAACAATCTTTAAAAATGAAAGTGAATTCTTAACAGCAATATTGAGCATGTAAGGGTTAATTTACACTGACTACTTGATACGTATGCAGTATGCACGTGTGTAAAAATGTACATCAACTAATGACTTGATATACATGGTCACTTCGTCGGCTTCGGGATTTTAATGTCAATGCATTTGATTGTTTTATGTATAATTCTTTTTATATTTTTTAAGGATTTTCCCTAAGATAAAGGCCAATTTCGAAAAGTTTGAACATTCAAAATATTTTGGCCATTCAAAACAAAGAAAAATCCAAAGCCAATCGGATCAATTCCTTGCAGAAATTAACTTGAACATATTGTCAGTGCTAAAACCCATAAGTAAACAGGTTTAAAACCCAAAAAGACTGAAAATGAAAGAGATCTTCCCACTTCCACCCGAGCTACATCCCTGATTCTTATCCAAGATAAGCACCAATACACAATATCAATACAATATGATTGCATCACAATATTTTATACAATAGGTTTTGCATAAGTATTTAAGTAAGACGAGTATATTCCCCCTCCTTTACAGGCCATGCCTTTGCGGGGACCCGTGCTGTTTATTTTGTTGGTTTTCATGAATTATCTTAAACGATATGTTCAATAGATGCTTAGTTTTTGCGTGTCTTTTCGAATTTTTGACTGTAGTTGTTGAACGGCAATTGAGTTTTTCAGCTTTCCATGGGAATAGCTTTCCTAATTTAAAATAATTTAAAAATCAAGCAGAATAATATCTTTCCTCATTGGAAACAGTCAAAGTAATTAAAAAAGAAAATTACAGGACTAAGCTCAAAATGTGGCTTTGTTTTGGCATACAGTGCTTAAAGTCACTTCATATAGTCTTTCAGTTAGAGATTTCTGTTTCCCAATGAGGCCTAAGCTCCCCTACCTCCTACGATATAAGGACGTCTCTACAAATATGGCCGTGGACTAAGATCCGCCAGAGGAGTCTTAGAAAAGCAATGTGTCGTTCTGGGGATAATGTGAGACCCGTTCTTTTTGTTTGGTTTATAATCACATTGTAATTTATACTTATACAATGAAAAGTAGGTGGACAGTAGATAATATCATATATTTAGAGATGTGTGTATATACAATTATGTGAAATAGCACAAATTGATGAAAATTAGAATTTAAACATGAAAAAATATAAAAGCTTTCAAATTTTATCAATGCAGGTGCTCAAACCGATTTCCATCACGGTTTACACAGCTTTGAACTCTGCCTCTGAAGCTTTGACAAACATTCTTGCCCGAGTCTCTTTAGGCATTAAGATCCTTTTTCCCCCGAAACAAACGATGTTGTGACAAGCCTGCAGCTAAATTACCTAAAGTCTGTAGGCTAA
The DNA here is from genome assembly GCF_049724085.1 of Artemia sp. Qi Xiang Cuo. Lineage (NCBI taxonomy): Eukaryota > Metazoa > Arthropoda > Branchiopoda > Anostraca > Artemiidae > Artemia > Artemia sp. Qi Xiang Cuo. Next base: position 24,642,537 of record NC_142806.1, read on the forward strand.
CCTTCACATAAAGGACAAGAAACTTGTATTATTGGTGACTCATTAATATTGGATCTATTCATTCACTAAGCTAGGATTTTGGTATTACTTGTACTTTTTCTTGAAGAAGGATCACACTTGCTAAAATATAGGAAATTGTCCTTCTTCCAACGATTTTAACTAATATTCAGCGTATTTTTAATTTACAAAAGCATGTACACTAAATTTCAAAATTGTAATTGATATGTTAAAACTGTAGCAAAGCCGAAATACAACACATTATACTTTCGGCTCGAATTGTATATTAAATAATATTATTATAATTAATGCATATATTCTCCATTTTAAAGGAAATTACTAGCTCTATTTGTTTTTCTGAGACAAGTTATTTTGTCCATTAGATAGTTCTGGGACTTTCAGTCGTTAAAACATCAATTCTTTTGCTCGGTCAAAAACGGTTGGTTCAATTCTAGCGTTTTGGCACGAGTCTGCGTCGTAAGTTCACCTAAATTTCGGATCATACTTAAAAACTCGCTACTTCGATCGGCAAAATTTTGTTTAAAATAACTAAAAGATTCCCTGGAGTTTGGTCCAGGTGGCGAGATTGAGTTAAAGTGTCACCATAATAATCAATAGAGGAATTGAAAGATTGTTTCTTATACTCTGGTAAAAATATACTATTGGTACTATGTTTTTGATTGATAAGATAAGCAGTCTTTTTCATGTAGAAACTTTCTTGGAAGACCTAAGAGAATTCTAATTTATAAATTAAATATATACATATAGTGACATGATATGAAACAGCCTGACATGAGTTGATCGTTTTGCTTTGCAGAATTTACCGTCTTCTGTCAAAACTTGTTGTGAGTTTTTTTTCCGTTAAAATTTCGCGCATAGTATTTCTCTTTCTCACATTGACCGCGAATCTGTCGAGGCATATCACTGAGAAGAAAAAATTAGCGACATGAATGTTCACAAATGTGTTCACACATTTTTGTTCACGCAAAAGCGTTCACAAATGTGAACGTTCGGGAATCCTGACATATTTATAAGTACTATATTCTAGGATGTCTTCATGTACGTAAGCAATCGTTTAAATTGGGGACATTTGATCAACAATGAAGAATTTGATACAAGTCACTTGCACAATGAGATGTTGGAGATCTTCAACAATCGTTGGGACTGGGAGCTGAGATACCTCCACCCTAACTATAGTCACAGCTTAGACCCGAACAAGACGGTTGAACAGGTAGTCAATGGTTATTTCTTTGTTGGAGATGTACATGTTCAAATGCTATTAATTGTAATTGAGATCATTTTAGCACAATTTGTGTTGACTTGCACTTTTTTTTTTAGCTGTAACATGGTTAGATAGGTATATTGATTTTGAACCTATAGTTATTTTTCTTTTACTGCGTCAAGTTTTTCCTTTGCATCTTAGCTTGAATATGATCATTGTCTGCAGCATCGAGGGAGAATGGTATTAAGCACTGTTGCTCTCCTATTGGCTGACATAAACATTCTCTGACGGTGCTGGGTCAATAAATCCTAATTTTCTGTACAAAAACTGCTCTGTAAAAACCGTTAAAGTATCAAGAACATCAAAATAAAAGCATTTTGCCCCCCCTCCCCTACCCATAATAGGTCTATTCATGTGTGAAAACCCCGATTTTGTAAGACCTTTCTTTTGGCCGTTAAAGGATATTATGAAGCTTTTAGAGTAGTATCATGTTGTCGTCAATGTTGCCACGCTGAGCCATGAAAATACTACTACTACTACTAACAACTCGTCATAGCACAAAGCCGCCTGAGGCCAACACAGCTAAGCACACTCCTCCTCCATCCTAATCTATTCAAAGCCTTCCTCTTTACACCCTCACAGGAAGCGTCCATTCCTCTTAATTCTTTCTTTACGACATCCTCACATCCCATCCGTTCGACCTGCTTTCCGTTTAGCCCTAGACGATTGGACGAAAAGAACAGTCTTTTGCAATCTATCATCCTTCATCCGCAGAACGTGTCCTAGCCGTCTCAACCTTTCCGTGATTATAGCCCTAGAAAACGGGATTGAACCACACTTTTTGTACAGCCTAATGTTTCAATACGTTCCGTCAGCTGGGTACCCAAAATAGAACCGTGATGATGAATAAGGAAAACTATGTAGTTAAACTTGGCGTACTGAGCTAGCAATCCTATGACAATCCGGGAGGGGGTTTGAGTCCTGTCGTTACTGATTATTTGGTTTTGGACAGGAATCAGTTGGGTAGCTGTCTAGGCTCAGGCAGAGTCAACCCAACTCTATATTGGTACCTGTAGGACTCCGGGGACGGTAAACAAAAATGGTATGGGAAAGCACAGGATGGCTGGCTCCCTCCCTCCTCCCATTGCTATGGGAGGGGGGCTTATTTCAGATATAAAGTTATTGTGTTACTCTTGTCAGCGTTTAAATATGACAATTTAGAAATTAAGAAACAAATTTGGAAAAGTAAAGAGATATAAATGAAAGATAATTTTTAGATTTACCACAAATAGAAGTTATAAAAAAACAGAATTCAGAAAAATAACCTTCGACTCAATCTTATGGCTTGTCCATGAAAATGCAAAAACAAGTTGTCAGGGGGGGGGGATAACTTAGAAGTCATTCAGAAGTGGAATTGTTTTTCTTTTTAGATGTTAGCGTCAATCACCCTAATTTACTCCTTGTACAATCTCATTGATATTGCCTAAAATTAAGGATTCATGCAGAAAAACGACAAAAATATTTTACACATGAAAAACTCAATATTTTTTTTTTTATACTTGACTGTGTCCACTGGCTTCTGAGCTGCCCAGTTATCGAGACTCGGTTAACTAGAGTCTATAATAGCAACTTGTAAAAAAAGGGCAAAGAAGGAAAGCTTGATTTACCCCGAATCTTCAGCCTTAACTCAGCGAAACATCAAAGTAAAAATAAAGCTTAAATAAAAATCAGTCATCACTTTTCCTCGCTTCGTAGATTTATTTTACAGGAGTGAATTTTCACAGATGAATGATGTCACAAGAAACTCATTAATTATATTATTAGAGAATAAAACTTTTGTTTGTTACTTAGCAACGTTATTGGTAGCATGATTCTTTGTAATAAAAGTTTGTTGTGCCTTTATGGGATACCTGACTTTGCACTGAGTTATTAATAGGGCTCTGTCTATCCAACTAATAGCGTTTCTTTTAAAGTATTTTGTCTTTTTTACTTCGTAATAAATGGCTTTTTTATTTACACGGGAAACATTATTAACTAACTATTAAGTTGAACGAACGTCATGAGTGCACTTTTTACTTTTTAACTTTTTGGGGGCAATGTAGATGATTTATTGTAGCTCAATGTAAGCCTATTTATTGTTTTACTGGTAGATTATTGATAAAGGGGACCAATTCATGAAAATGTAGGTGGTGGGGCTATGATTTTTATTTTTTTTTTTTAATTAAAAAAAAGTATTTTGCTAAACCTAGGAGGAAGGGATTTTTTTCGATTTTTCGATGAAAATATGAAAAAAATTAAACTCTAGGGGCCAATTGCCACTCCCGCGTACAATTGGTGCCCCTATGTCTGCTATGTGATCATTTCTGCAGGAACAGCATTTTCGGACAGGCCGGCTTGGTCTTGACTACCTAAGCTCAATTTTACTCTATATGCATACAAAAGGAGGAATTTTCTTCTGAAAAGCCTTTTCTTTAATTATTTTTATTTAACCGCTTTCTGAGCGTACGCTCAATGTTACCAAAGGTTTTTTTTTCCTGATTCTGTTTGGCACCTGTTTTAAATTCTAGGATTTTTTAACGAGTAATCAACTATACATGTTGTGAGAACCTGGTAACAATCGTTAACAATTTGTCCTGTTAATGTTTTGCTAAAGACTCCGAAATAATCAATAATTTAAGTATTATCTGAACCATAAGGGAAATAGAGAGGGTTGTGTGGAGGCACTGTTTCTGAGAATGAAATGGTAACTAAACCAGTATTCTAAATATCTCTTCTGCGCAGCCTTCTCTGTGAGAAAATGTCAGTGAATATGAAAAAAATCTTGGTAAAGCTTGGTAAAGCCTTGAAAAGTTCCAATTTTCTGCTAAAGTTTCCACGACGGGGGGAGTACCTTTGAAAAGACAATTCCTGGTTTTTGGCAAATTCTAGAGTGAGACCTTTCCGAAGTAGTGACTCGGTGTAGAGAAATATGGCCTAGAATCTGAACCATGAAAAAAATTACAACTTTTGTGGGTCAGTGGGCCATATCTCAGGTTTTATTTGGTTTTAAAGGGTTGTTCTGGGTGGTGTGGGGCTCTCTTGCAGGGCTCTCATAAACGCGCCCAGTTGCACGTTTTGCTTCTGACACTCATTGATTTTGTTGACTTTATCCTTTTTTGGGTTAACCCTTTTCACTACTTTCATCGTCATATTATTTATTAACCGCGGCTTTGTTTACACGTATATATTTTTTTATGACAACAATTCAGCAGTTTCATTTGTAAAAGGATATTTGGCAGTTTTTTTTTTAAATCATTTTTGAAATAAAAAAAATCAGCTTTAAAATTCTATTAAAGAATATAACTACAAATAGGGATTTTAACTGTAGCTATTAAGCTCTGGTAAGTAGCTCGTCAGATAGTTGAATGCGACTAAACTGTTTTCTGCGTCCCTCTCGCAATATACCAATTTGTGTTTTAGTTGTGTTTTTGTGTTTGTTTTAATACATTTAGCTGTAAAATAGCTTATTTTTATAGCCATGCCCGGACCTCTATTGGTTCCCACTGTTTTCTGTAAGATTCACAAATGAACTTATATCTGAGATGGAGCATTTTGGTAAATGGTCTGACGGTTCCAATTATGTAAGTGCTAATCTTTTTTTCCTTAGAGCTTTAGTTGTTCTAAAGTAATCGTAATTTTTCATTTAATTAGCTATTTCACCAGCATCTTTCAAAAAACCCTTATCTTAGCATCTTTCAAAAACCCAGATTTGTTGACAAACTCATGTTAAAAATTCCTATGACAGTCATATCTGTATCGAGTCAAAAACGGAATTCAAATTTGAAACATCCGATTTTAAACTAAAAAGTTGCTTCCGAACAATTTCTAAATCCAACAATGACCCTAAGTCCCTTTTCAGATCACTTTCACTCAGATCACAAAATCACTTTTCAGATTTCTTGCTGGAAACCAGATTTCCCAGTTATTTTTTGACCGTAAACTATAGAAAACGTTATTTTGGCTAATATAGAAAACGTTATAAATTCTACGTAGAAAACGTAGCCTACTGTGGCACGTATAATTTAATTAGAGGTCTTTAGAAATTTGTCTTTAAACTTCATGTCGTTTTCGTATAAAATGTTTAAAAAAAAAAAAAAAAAAAGGTAGCAAATAGAAGACAGCATAGTGGAATTTCTTCTGCATAGTATTTACAAAACTCGAAACATTTACCACCGTGTAGGTAATCAGAGGGAGTGTGCAGTACCCTCCTGAGATTGTTCCAAAAGACCACGCCCATCCTCAAAGCAATTAAACTATAGCAGTACTTCTGTCGCTGCTGACCCCCTCTCTCTCCAAGGAAGAATCTCCTCACCTAGCCCCTCCCCTCTACACGATTTATTGTCAATGTTACTCTGCTCTTGCCAACAAAATGTTGTTTAATCACTAAATTGTAAAAGAAATTTCTTTAGCTTCTTTAACAGAGCATAGAATGGGGCAAAGAATTACAATCAGGGTATATAATAGTCTAATGTATGTTGCTGAAAAAATGATTCATAACAAGACATAGACCCACATAGGTATTTTGCATTGAAATTGAATAAAATTTTGTGAGTCCAATTTTAGAGTGAGATTATGTTTTTTTTCTATCTCTATTGAGGTCTAAAAACTGAAAGGTGTGTCCCCAGTCCCTCAATGGATCCTTCAATCTTCTTCCTTACCCGTCAATCTTAGCTCATAAACCTTATTTCTCAGTAGAAAAGGAACTCTAAAAAGGCTATTCCTAAGTTAAAAATTATTTCAACTTGGGGTTAGTCCTTGATCTTTGACGATATTAAACATTAGCGACTCAGTCCTGGTTTGTTTTTGTCAATCCCGCCTCCACACCACCTCCAAACCTCCATAACATATGACTTGAAGGATGTATTCATACTTCTTTCCCTTCAAAGAGATCAGTTGTGAAGTAGCCTGTGTTATAGAATGTACATCCTTGTCCTAATGAAGGGAATAAACCTCTAAGCAGTTTTGAAGCATGGTTTGGGCTTAATACAATTAAGATAAAGCTGAGAAATTACTTTCAATTTGGATGGAAATAATATGCTATTTAATGGTTGAACAGCGTTGTGACATATGAGAACCATAACTTACCTAAAGTAAAAAAAAGAATGTAATGTATAAAAGTATAACAGTTATGTTTTATATTTTATAAAAGTATAAAATGTATAAAATGTAAAATACAAAGTATAAATTTGTAAAGTATAAAAAAAAACATATCAGAGCATAGTTGGCTTCTGAATCTGTGTACATATTACTTGGAAATTCTTGTTTTATTTGTTTGGAAATCTTAAAAGTTTTGTTATCAAAGCTTTTCTAGCTTTTCTAAAAAAAAAACTTTCTTTCACGTTTTAGCTAGAATAGTATTGATTGATTGGATTACCATGACATTTTGGAAGGGTAACTACCTCCCGGGAAGTAATGATGTTGGTACTAAACTTGAGAGTTTAAAATTTGACAATGTGGAAGGTGGTTGGAATAATTTTAGAAAAATAATATGTGCAGTTACTGAAGGTGTCTTAGGGAAGAAAGCTAGGACTGCAGCTAAGAATATTAGTGAAAAAGCTTTATGTTGAACAGAAAGGAGAAGGGACTTGTACAATAAGTATCTTAGTGATAAATCATGTGAAAACAACAGGAATGTAAAGAAATTGGAGAAAGCATTAAAATATGAACTAAGGAGATGTGAAGTGGAGGCCATGGATAAAATTGACGAGGATCTGGAAAGTGCAGCTAGACGGCATAATAGTAAAATATTGTACTGGCATGTTAATAAATTGAGAGGGAGTAGTCAATCCAGACTTGGTCCAGTTAGAGATGGGAGCGGGGCCAGAATTAGCGATAAGGAAAGAGTTGAAGAGAGATGGGCAGAACATTTTGAGAATTTGCTAAACCGAGATAGAGTTGCCGGAAACGATATAGAGGAAAATGAAAAAGTTTGTGGTACCTTGGATGTGAAGGAAGATTTGTTTTATGAGAAAGAACTAGCGACAGTGCTCAAAGTATTAAAAAATAATAAGGCTCCAGGTGCTGATGGGGTGGTAAATAAGTTTCTTAAATATAGTGGCTCTCAGGTGAGAAATAAGTTACTGAACATTATGAAATGATTTTGAAAAACGGGAAGTACCTAACGATTTTAGGAAAACCTTAATTAAGCCACTTTATAAGAAAGGTGATAAAAGTGAGTGTTGTAATTATCGAGGCATTAGTTTGGTCTCTGTAGGTAGCAAATTACTTCGTAATATGACACTTTTAAGACTGAGAGATGTCGTAGACAAAGTCTTAAGAAAAGAACAGTGCGGTTTTAGAAAAGGTAGAAGATGTGTTGACGAAATTTTCTCTCGTAGGTTAATAATTGAGAAGTGCCTGAGTTTTAAAACACCTTAGGTCCTCAGTTTTATAGGTTATGAGCAAGCATTCGGTCCTGTTGATACAAGAGCTTTAGTAAAGGTTTTATCTTTGTATGGTATACCAGACAAATGCATTAAAGTGATTAGTGCTATGTACGAGAATAACACTGCTGCGGTTAAGGTAGGAAATGAGGTTAGAAGCTGGTTTTGTATTAAATCAGAAGTTAAGCAGGGTTGTGTTTTATCACCCTTTTTATGGATTATTTTGATAGACTTTGTCTTAAGGAGCACAGGAAAGGCAGTGGGAGACCACGTATTCCAATGGGGAGGAAAAAGTCTCCTAGACTTAGATTATGCTGATGATTTAAGCATCCTAGAGACAGCGTGAGCAAAATGAATGAACTTTTATAGGTTTTGTGAGTTCAGGGTGCTAGAATAGGTTTGAAAATTAATAAGCCTTAGCTAAGTTGCTAAGGCTAGGAATAAGTGGACGTCGGGTAACGAAAAGATTGATCAGGTGGGCAGCTTCACTTACCTTGGTTGTATTATTAGTAAAGATGGTGGGAGCAGTGAAGATGTTAAAAGTAGAATAGTCAAGGCTCAGGGTGTTTTTTTCACGGTTAAAAAAAGTGTGGAAGAATAGGAAGATAAGTCTGCAAACCAAGATTAGAATATTAGAAGCTACCGTGATGACAGTGGTCAAATATGGTTCTGAAGTCTGGGCGATCCAAAAAGCAGATAAAGATTTACTAGTTGTTTCCAAGAAAAATGGCATACAGATTGTTCTGGGTACCCAGCTGACTGACTGTATTTCAAACAGTAGGCTGTACGAAAAATGTTGTTCAATACCGCTTTCTAGGGCTATAATGAAAGAAAGGTTGAGATGGCTAGGGTGCGCTGTGTGGGTAAAGGATGACAGATTGCCGAAGATTGTTCTTTTCAGCCAACCGTCTAGGGCTAGACGGAAAGCAGGTCGTCCTCGTCTGGGGTGGGAGGATATCATAAAGAAAGATTTAAAGGAAATGGGAACTTCGTGGGCGGGTGTAAAGAGGGAGGCTCTGAACACATTAAGATTGGGGAGGAGCTTGCGTAGCTGTGTTGGCTTCAGGCGGCTTGGTGCTGCGGTGAGTTGTTAATAGTAGTAGTATAATTTTCTTGCACCGTACGTTCTGCTCTAGGAAGAAAATAATAACTTTCTTCCTAAGGCTATACTTGTAGTGCAAAGGGAATGTAAACATTGCTCATGATATTAATTATTGCAAATTCAGGTGATTAAAGTCAACCCTGAGTGTGACCAAAACCAAATCAGTCATTTTAACAGGAATCATTTGTAATTGGCAACCCTGCGAATACTATATCCCTACAAGAAGTGGTGTAAGGAACGGAAAGTTTTTATATACTTGTTATGTTTCATTAGAACTCGAGGATTAGTCCAGAAGCACGTAACTATTTGTGCAAATTTCGTACAGAATTTGTCGAGGAAGAGCCTTTGCAAGTTGAAATTCATTCGACTCTGTGTTGTTTTATAGCAGCAATAGTTTGAAATTACAGGAAAGAAAATTCAATTACATGGGTGTTAAACCGTTTCTTCGATGATGTTGTTTGTTTGATGTTGTAAATGATTTGTAATTTTATATTTCATGCACACGTTTTTCTCTGATCTTCGATAGGATATAGATCTGAAGCTTTTTGCTTCAGGAGGAGGCAAGGTCGTGCCCAGGATTTTTTACCCACTAGGGAAGAACTAGTAAGCATGAGCCCTATGATGATGCCAATGCTAGACAAACAACTTAGCAGGAGATCTAGACAGTGATCAAGAAAGTCAAGAATCACAAAGCCCAAGGAAATTGTAAAAAACGCTCCTGAGATGGTCAATAATTGCTTGTTACTGTATACAGATGATTCCAAACTCTATGGTCCAGCAGCCTCTATAGGAAAATGCTCTTCTCTGCAAGATGATCTTAACAAGCTCTGCCTGTGGGTAACAACCTGTGGGACTCGATCCTGCTGGATTCAAAAAGCAAAGCGAAACTGATAGAGTGCGTGTTTTAGGTCTGGTCTGAGATTGATAGGAAAACGTTACCTTTCCCTGTTTACCTATCTGGAGGGTTTCCTGACAGGATCAAAGTTGTGGAACTTAAACCAGATAGTAGTGCTAACGGAAGCAGCAGTTTTACGGCTGACTTGAGCTGCACTCATGAGGAAGCAGACACTCACTTTGTTTTCACGCAGCTTCTGTGTTAAAACTGGATGTTCAGATATGATTATCAAAGCCAATGACACCAATATCGTCGTCATCTTGCTTCTGTCTTTTTGTAAAATTGAGGCACAAACCAGTGCAACACCTAACATCTGGGTTTGCTTCAAGAACGAAGCTATTTCTGTCACTGAGCTGGCAAATAGACTCCCTCCGTCTTTAGTGAGCTCTGTGGCAATTTTGCATTGTATCACCAGCTCTGATACAGTGAGCTACTTCTATTGAAAAAGCAAGAAAACGATACTGAAAGCAGCAATCTCCTGGTTAACTCAAATTTCGGCTGTGAGTGACCAGGTTTCAAGAGACATGCAAGAGGTCATTGAACTCGAGGCGAAAATTTTGAAGTTGAGTCGGGACATTTTGATCACGTCGCACGGAAAAAACGAAAACTTTGACTGTTAAAACAGTCTGCGAGTTCACTTGTTCCCACGTCATAAAACACTGAAGAGCCTACCTCCAACAGATGGCTCGTTCAAGCTCCAGGTCAAAAGAATTATTTTTCAATGGTCTGTGATGCTACAGGTGCTTGTGCCTAGTCTCATCTACTTTTCTCCCTTAGATTTTGGGTGGGAGTAAAAAGACGGAAAAGTTTTACTCTAGAAATCGACTCTTGCAGCCTGGCCATCTACCATTCAGAAAGTTTCACCGTACTGCAAGTGTTAAAACTGTGGACAAAAATGCCCCTGTGCAGCTAGGGGCAGCGATATTTTGTGCTCCTGTTATGGAAAATGTTGCGAAGGGTAGTTTAGTTCTGACAAGGAATAGGGATTTCTGTTTTAAGTAATTCGTAATACTTTGGCCAGTAAAACTCTTTGTTTGCGATGAAATACGTGTAGAGCTTCGCTAAATTTTTTTCTGAGATTTAGCGGTACAGTAAATAAAAAAAGTTAATGTGTTGTGGTTGAAAAGACATTCCTTGACCTCCAGGTATCTTGGATACTGCTGCTTTTGTTGTTGATACTCGGGTTTCTGCGAAAAAAGGCGCATCAGACTCACTGGAACAACATTGTTCATGAAGGAGCCGTACACAAGTTGTGAAACCCAAGTTTCGTAGGGTTTGTCGCCTCTTATGAATGTACCGTTGTTATTTTTTGATTCAGCAAGGTCGATTTAGGGGGGGGGGGGTAGGCCCATGTACATTGATACTTTTTTCCGTCGGGGTATATGTTACATCTTTTACTTCCAGTGCCCAACTATTGTATAAGAACCTCATAAGCCCCCAGGGCATAACTTAAAACCCTTGCCCAGAGGGTTGTGGGAGCTGTCCTCCTCAAAAATATATTTCCTATCTGGAAATCAGTAAGGCTGAACAAAATGACTATCACAAAATTTTGATTGGATGTGCTTGGAGGAATGATGGGCGTGGGGGGGGGCTCGTGATGTTTTTATTCATA